>NC_137150.1:116828643-117428643 GCF_951394435.1 Stenella coeruleoalba | reverse complement strand
TTACTCTTAACTCAGAAGCTAAAGTAAAGCTGTTAAAATGTAAATCATATTATGTCAGTTCTCTGTTCAAAACTTCTAGTGGTGTACCAACTCATTCAGAATTAAAAAGCCACATCCTTAAAATAGCTGAGACCTTACAAGACATCACCTGTTACCTCTCTGACCATCTGTCCTATTAGTCTTCCTTTTGCTTCCTCTGCTTCAACCATATCTATGTTCTTGTATATTTATAAACGCACGAGTATCACTCTTCCAACCACAGGGCACAAGTATTTTTATAAAATGTACATCATTTTGTCATAACTCCTTCTTAAATTAAGAATTATGCTCCTCTAGAAAAACTAATGGATTCTAGAATGCTTAATCAATAGCTAGGAATGTCTACCCTGTACTCAAATCAACTTTTAAATGTAAATGTAAATGTTAATAGTACCAATTTCAGAAGCGGAATTTCTGTATTCTGCAACTGTTTCCAAATACAACTATCCAATAATAGAACTTGTTATGTACTAGATTGATTGATTCTATCCTATTAAGTGATGTCATCAAAATTCTTCTGATTCTTTTAAGAATAAAGCGATATCAGCCATGTTGTTAATATATTTTAAATTGAACTTATTTATATAGGCATTCTATTTAGAAGATATATAATAGAATCTTGTTTTTAAAAAAAGTACTAGAGATACTCTGAGAAATTCTGGAACAAATTAAATGAAGCCAATCTCTTATGTAAATTTTGGGAGCAGTTCTGAACGATCTAACCAATCAACTGCGGACATGAATCATACAAGCTATAATCAAGAAGACAGTACCTAGAGTCAATTATCTCAACTCTAGGATCTCTTTATACCAACAACAGAGCATCACCTTTATAGTACCTACATAAAAATTAAGGTCTGCTTTATGTGACATAAAGAAAATATTAAATGGAAAAATGAAATGTAAATATATCATAGTACTTGTACTGGGGTCGCAATTTGAGCTTTCTTGACTATATACACTTAATGTTCTTCAGAAGAAAGATATTGACAACTTTACCTCTGAAACATTAATTTCCTTTTCAAGTATTACTAAACTATGTTAAAGAAGCAGAATTTAGACATTATGTGCACATGTTTATTGAAGTGTTATTTGTAATAGTGAAAACTGGAAATACACAATATTTTCAACAATTGGAGTATGATAAAATAAATGGTGATAGACCCTTAAGTATTAGATTATATTATTATATAGCCAATAAAATAAAATTTCAACAATATTCATGTAATTATATTAGGTACAAAAGGATAATATATTCCCCATTTTTTTCCATTAAGTGTAAAATATTTACTTGTAAAAAAGTTTGGAATGAATAAAATACAAAATTAATATTTTTTTTCTAATTGATGAAATTATGGGTAGTTCTATGTTTTAAAATTCTTCACAATAATTTTATTTTATTTTATAATGCTTCAAAACCTTGCACTTTGGTTATCTTTCACCAGAAACATAGGGGGAAAAATCATTAATTAGTGAAACATACTCTAAAGAAAAAAAATCCGCTAATAACAGTACCCAAGACACTGTTAATTTTCTTTCCTGGCTTTTCTTCCTTTTTCTCCAAAACACTTTAAAATATAAGTTTTGAAATAGCTCTTACTGGTTACCAACAAACTTTATTATGTCTCAAATGAAACTGGTTACATGAGATCAGAAACAATACAATACCTTTTTGAATATCTTTTTTTTATATTTGATATGAGTTATTGTTAACAGTTCATTTATCAATCATCCTAAACTTTAAAATACCAAACAAGTGTCATTAGAGATGAGTTTTAACGTTTCTAAGCAATACAGCTAAACGAGTAAAGAATGATCCGTACTTGGAGCTGGGAAAATCTTGTGCTGTGAAGTTTCTATACACCATCACAAGGTATAGGGCACAATAGTGAAGCTAAGCAAGCAGAAAGTGTATTTTATCCATACATGTCTTGTGGCTGCATTCAGTCATCAGCCTTCATTTTCCAAGGAATCAACAGTGAAAGATTCAGAGAAGTTGAATATTTTCTATATTTACATGAAAAGCATGTTTGTCTATACAAGGACCAGGAGAAATGCAGGAGGACATGAGTGATTACTAATGATCAGTGAGAAAGATCATTACACTGAAACTTCACAGAAAAATAGAATTGAGTCCTATGTTTAATACAAACTGGTCGTGTACTAGTCTTCCTACTTCAGGAAATGGACAGACTATTCTAAATTATCAAAACGTCAACTTGACAGTGTATCTCCAGACACTGCACTTAATGGCTGCTGTATATATGACAAGAAAACAAAAATAGCATGAATACTATAGTATAATTATTATTTGGAAATATTTTCCTTGGAAAGTTCTGTATCTCAAAGCAGTAATTAATATTAACTATGATAAGAAATGGAAGCAAATGCGAGGACTTCTCAGTTGCAACAAAAGGAAATGACCATAAAAAGAAGTAATTTAATCAAGCACCAATTGTATATTTTATAGCTATATATTAATACTCATCAGCATTCTTCTACCAGGCAAAAAGAATTCCTATTTTATACCAGGTAACATAATGTCATGGAAATTAATCAATGGAGTTCTCTAAATACGTTAAAGTACGTATATTTTATATTAAAGAGCTTTATTAACCATTATAGATTCATTGTAAATTGGTTTGTTAAGATGCTACTATCTGCATAACATTGAGATTCTTTAGTCTGAAGATCCTATGGAATGAAGATCACAAGAACTAAACATCCCAACCAATATTTAAGCACTATTTGGACTGTTTCTTGAAAGAATTCAGATCCAGAGGATAATGCTGCTACAGAGATAAATAGGAACCAACCACAAAGGGCCTAGTATCCCAAGTCAAGAAATAAAGCTTCATTCTAAGTGTAATGGAGCCATTGACAGTTGTCAGCATGATGAGAATTACATTTGAGAAAGATCACTGTGTTGAAATATGGAGAGTAGATAAGGGAAGGCAAGGCTGAAAACAAGGAAACTAAAAAAATGATCATTTCAGTAATTCACCAGAGAGATGGTGGCCTAATGTAGAGGAATAAAAGTAATAATATAAATACATAGTAAAAATGAAGGGCCACTAGGAGTCAGATTCAATCAACATTAAATATAGATTAAGGAGTTGAGAAGGAGGTCAAGGATGTCATCTAGGCTTCAAACTTGGGCAACTACTGAGTTAGAAATAATAGGAGAAAGAGAAGGTTTGGGGGAAGGGTGATGATTTCAAGTTTGGATATAGAGGATAACTTCAGAACTTAGGTAATGCAAGAAAAGGAGGAATTCATACCAAGTACAGAGCAGAAATAGTGTTTAAGCATTAAACCAGGTGTACAGTGAGGAAAAACTTGAAGTCTGGGTCAACTTAAAATAATTGTATTGTTAAATATACAGTTCTTTTTCTTTGAAGTGGAGTTTTAACGATTCCAAATTAACTCTTTAATTCAACAGATCCGTAATTCAGCCTCCCCTGAAATCTACATAAATTGGGAGTTTGCAAAGTATCACCCAGAAACTACAGAGGTGCTGGAGGGGCTGGCAAATACTTTTTTTCAAATTTCACACTTTGAAAATTAAACACTTTGAAAATTAAACTTTTAAGTATTTTAACAACATGAATGCTTACTCAAAGGTGATATAGGGGTGCCACCTTGGTGACAAACTAACGAAGTAACTACTGCAGTTAGGTTTGTAAACTCATTTTGTGCAATTATCCGAATAAAACTTCTGCTGTCATCTTAGTACCACATATGAATGTCTGGTAAATGTGTCATTAATTAGATGGCTGCACATCCACACTGATCCGTTTTTGATGTCAGACCGTCATTAGTTTGTAGGCTAATATGGAGTTGTACAAGCAAATATCCTCTCCTTCACCAAAAGGCCAGGCAAGGTTCAGAGTGAAAAGAGGACCTTATGAAAACCTTACAGAGCGTATTTAGTGTTTTATGAGAGGTTTTTTTCCTGATTTTTAAGAAGTCAGGTATAGTGCAATTTTTCATATCTTTTTTTTTCTCTTTCTTTTTCTGACCAGCATATTTTTTCCATTCAATTGCTCTGAATAACAAACCAATCCCCTAACACAGAGGAGCACATATGACACAGACCTCCCTGTTTCCCTGGCAATAATTGGTAGAAGAAAAAGCGTGGGCAAAAAAGTTAAGCAGAACCAATCTGAATCTTTCCCTGTGATAGGCAAGAATAAAGCCTATTTACTGTAGAAGAGAATGAGGCAAACCCATGAGGCAAATCAGAGACAGCAGAAATGAAAAATGGAGATTATAGATCGGGGAAGAACTGAGTCTCCAGTGCCATCTCACCTGAGATTCAGGTCTTCCTCTGAATGTATGAGTTACTACAGCAAGTCTCCCAACTCAGAGGTCTAGTAATTCACCGTTTTTTTTTTTTTTTTTGCTTAAGCTACTTTAAGTGAGATGTCTCTCACTAAAGCTGAAAGAGTTCTGACCAGTACATCAAATAACTGCAATTTAGAATCTCAAGGTTGAATTGGTACTAACCAACAACAAGCAACAGATTTTTAGTGGTGTCCAATAAAAATATATAAAAATTCAAAGCACTTTTCAGGTGCCAACTCATTTAATCATCACAACAACCTTACAAGGAAAATATGTATATTAGCCCCATTTAAATAATTAAGGAAACTGAGACACAAAGAGATTTTGTAATTCCCCAAGAGCTCACAACTAGTAAAAGGGAAATTTTGAATTTGAACTCAGACCTTCTGACTCCAGTGTCCAGACTCTTAACCTTGACTGACTCTCTCTCTTGACATGAATTGAGTTCTGATTCAGCCATCTAATAGCTAAGTGCTTTCATGTCTCTGAAACTTAATTTTTTTCATCTCTAAAAGAGGGATACTATTTCCTACTGCAGAGATTGTTGTAGAACTCGAAAGAGATCATGCTTATGAAAGCATTTTGGAAACTGCCTAGCACTAGAGAACTGTCAGTTCATATTATAAAATTATAAACTACATTAAGGCTTTATCAGCTATGAATCTTGTAATTGAGTTACTACAAAATGTAATCAACATGTTTCAGTCAATAATGTCTCAGAAAAGTAGATACAAGAGTCAGTTCATATGACAGGAAGCAGCTTTTAATCTAAACTAAAATAAATCTGTTATACAAAATCTGCCTTTCTTCAATAACAATGGTGATGATGACTAAGATAAAATTAACTTACATTTCAGTATTTAACATTTTCAAAATTATTTTACTTTTTTTGCCTCATTCGGCATATTTTAGTGTCTTGAGAAATGGATTACATTTATTTTTTCCCTGTTAATATCAATCTACTGCTACTGGGCAAATTTTAGTAATAAGTATTCTGGGTGACACAGCTTTATGGATCTCACTACAAAGGCTTCAAAACAGTAAATATGAAATATTTATTCAAATCTGCTTTTGAATACCTTTCTTTTACCCCTCTTGAAGACTGATTAAGGTTTTAGAACTTCCCCATAATATTACATGTAAATAAATTAAAAGACAATATTCACTACAAAGACCAAACTACACATTTGGTCTCAGTCCTTGTTAATATAAAATAAAAATTCTATAAATATTCATCATGTATTTAATCATTTCTTCCTAAGTCTGGCACTTTTAGCTGATTTCTTCATGCACTTTTGGTTTCAAATTCATATTTATTTTAGCATATACTTGACAACAGAACTGTGCTGATTAATCTTAAAATAAGCTAGTGGATCTTTCATATTGCTAAATATTATGATTTAGTTACCAACTCTAAATCTTATATTCATAACTAATATTTATAAATATCAAAATACCACTTATAGCCCAATATGATTGAGAGAAAATTTGGAGTTGAAGGGATTTTTTTTTTTTTGGCCTGCATCATGTTCTGAATAATTTACCCTAGCAACATAATGTTTTGCGGAATTCATAAAAACATTCTAATTAGAGCACTACCACTAATAACATTCAATTTATCTAAATCTTCCAGAAAATCAAGAGAAGGGAATCAGGAAACTGGAGAATGTGAGCAAAGAATGTATTAGGTTATGTACACAAGAAACAGAACAATAACAACAGAGCTATGAAATCAAATGTATATGTTATGTATTTACACGGTGATATAATTTGATACCCATATGGGCCCCTAGTGATTCTAAAATAGTTTACCTACGCCAATTTCTTATTGCCAATAATATTTCTCAGAAATAACTCTTTTCAACATTTATATAAGTCACAGAGGTCTATTTTATGAGAACACATAATCAGGCAAAATAAAGTGTTACATAAAATGGAAAAAAAGTTACGGTTTGTTTTTTAGTAGTGTGTTAATGAGCTTCAGCAGAGCAATTCTTTTATCATGGCTTAAAATTAAACAGATACAAGTATAGCTGCTGATTTATATTCCCCTTATTTGACGTTTTATACATATGCAATATTATTTTTAAGCTCATTCGTATTCATGTGACTTGGATTGCAATTTAAAGTCTGGAAGGTTTGATTTCATTAAGCATTTTTGCCTCAATCAAAACGTCTGTATACACATGAATATTTCAAAACCAGTACCCATTTCTTTTAAGATTTTCAATGTTGCATTAAGTATAATGGCAAGGAAAATGTGCATGGTGTCTAACATAAAATTTTGTGAACAGGTTTATTGAAAAAGCTGGACTTGGTAGGGACTGAAGTCCAAAATAAACCAACTTTATTTTTTTAGCCAATGTCTTTCATTCATGCTACTCTGAATATACATGCTTTCTTCCTGAAAAACAGTCTTGGGAAGAGCCACAGATATTGTAGACAACTTCCTGCATTAAACTTTACAGAGCAGTCTAATACTTTCATCCCTTCTAGCTGGGCTTAACTCAGGCTCAGAAATTGCTGTGGTAGAGAAAAGAGGGAAGGGTATATATAGTTACTTCTTTCCAGAATTCACACCTTGAGCTCCTTTTCCCCACTCACTATGCTGGCCCATGGTTAGGGAAGAGAAGTGGAAGAGAACTTAAGGTGCAGACAGTATCTTTTTAAATTAGTACAGTTGTAACTTGTGTTGGTGCCACTTCTCACAGGCTGTTTTTCTGGGTTCCTGTGGTCAGTGACTACCCCTTTAAAGATGAAATGGTCAGGTTACTTTCTCTAGTGTCCAGTCTGAGGGTCTAAAATATTTATTTAGAATCTGTGGGCCATCATATAAGTTAAATTTCTGAAAATTATAATGGGTTTGTTAGTGAAGTAGAGAGTTCTCAGTATTAGAAATACTCAAATATAATTTGAAAGACTATTTGCCTTTAGGTAATGATTAGACTAGATGATATTTAAGGCCTTTCCAAGTCTAAGCTGCTATGATTCTACAAACTACACAGGAACTGACTGAATGACCATGGATGAATTGGATGATAGTAAAATTCTGAATCTGTTTGCATTAAAAATTAAGATGGTGTTATAAGACTATTACAGTTTGGAATAAGGCAGAGATGAGAAGAAGAGGCAGCTGATATTTATTAAGATTCTACTCTACCACTGACAGTGAAAGCTTTTTAGCATTTTCTCATTTGAGATTTTTGCAGTCTGGCAATAAAGCTTTTTTATTTTCTACTTGAGGAAACTGAGGCTCAGAGAAATTGAATTACTTGAGAGTCTATAGCTAGTAAGTGGTAGTGCTAGAATTGGATCTGTCCACCCACAAGCAGTCTGACACTGAAATTGATGTTCTTTTCACCAAACCAAGCCGTCTCCAAACTCAAAATTTCCTAGCTGCATGGGAATGATATTTTTACCCCAAAATTATCTAAAATTAAAGGTCATGCTAATACTACTACCACTCAATATTTAATGACATTATTAGCCATAGTAAAATTCCAAAATGGATTTAGCAACATTCAGGAAAATGTTTAAAACTTCAGAGGTATCTTCTCTTATAAGGAAAATCTAACAGTTTCTTTAGATACACATCACGTGATTCTAAATTCAAGTTTTCAACATCAAGCACCTGGAACTGATTTTGGCTGATATTAAAGCCACAGTGATAGAACACTAGCGAAGGTAAAATAACATGTGAGGACTCTGGGTGAGGGCAGATTGGTGAATTGATCGTGTGATAGCTGAAGGAAGAAGTAGAATAGAAGAAAATTTTCAATTGTTCAGCATAGCTATTCCATGTTCTTTTGAAAATGTATAACTAAGCAAATGGACTTGAGCAAATGTCACCAAGATGGTGATAGAGCTTGAATGATCCAAGAGTCTTCTATAAAATAATAGAGGAATTTATTTAAAATACAACTTAAAATATAAAATTCCAAATTACCTGAATAGATAACACATTTCTAATCTTGCAGAACTAAAACCTGCCTTAAGCTTCAAGCTCCTGACACCAACTTGAACCCATTGGACATATATGAAGTGACTTCCAACAATGCCTTTAGGAAATGCGTGTCAATAATGAGGCATTTTTAAAGCATTAGTTATAGATAAAGAACTGAAAAATAAGCACAACAGTTAAAGAACTTCTGAAAACAAAAAAGAATTTCAACAGTTTTCTAGCTTCTTTTGTGTGCTTCAAAACTAGGTATTTCCCTCCAAAACTGTAGCTTACTCTCCTTTTGTTACAGAAAATCCATGCTGCTACTATTTACCTATTCTATTAGGTTTTCTCCCACTTTTTGGCTAAGGCCTACAAAAGAAACTTTAGTGGATTTATTCCTATACTTTAGTTGAAAGTTGAATTTTATTAAAATATTTCTTATAGTTTTCTGTAGCAAACTTTTTAAAGAAAGACCAACAACAAATAAAATATTTTACCATCATTATTAATTTCTGGAAGGTAATATTTAGTTCCATTTATGACAGAATGCTCCCCAAACAGAATCTGCCATATTTTTAATGTCAATATAAATACTAAAAGAAACTTCAATTTTCAGCCCTTTCCACACGAGACTAAAGGTCAAAATTTCTGGGAAAGATAAATGCCCTTAGTGTCTTTGATAAACAGAAACAGGAAATAATAAAACATTCTATGGTGAATCATATTTGAAAATACTTGACTAAGAAAAGCCAAAACCATATAGCACACACACATAGAAGCCTTTCACTTTTCTCTGAAATAATGCAAGTTAAAAAATGATATCCATGTCTAAGTAAAAACCATTTACTACTAAATATTTTTCAGATTCCTAAAAGTGCATGCCAAAACATTGTTTGACCTTCATATTAAACAGAACATATACTAGCAAAAATTATGGAAGCCATCAAGTTAACATGTCAAGGAATAAAGTTTTGGTAATATTTTGTATATTTGTAAAACTAAGCACCAATTATCTGCAGATGGCATGCCTTTAGCGCAGCTGGAACTGCAAGGACCACAGTATTGATAGCTACCACGAGATACTTCTCATAGTATTAATCAAGATCATTTTTCAAATGCCATCTTGACAAGCTGAATTTATTCCTCCTCAGTGTTCATCAAAATTTATTGAATAGGGGGCTTCCCTGGTGGCGCAGTGGTTGAGAGTTCGCCTGCCAATGTAGGGGACACGGGTTCGTGCCCCGGTCCGAGAAGATCCCGCATGCCGTGGAGCGGCTGGGCCCGTGAGCCATAGCCGCTGAGCCTGCGCGTCCGGAGCCTGTGCTCCGCAACGGGAGAGGCCACGACAGTGAGAGGCCCGCGTACCGCAAAAAAAAAAAAAAAAAAAAAATATTGAATAGGAAAAAGCATATTTATCTTATAGAAGTTCTAGTTAACGTCTACATTTTCAAATGAAATCAACAGTAATTATGTAATCCAAGTTTAGAAATTTTAAGTTAATAATTCATAAAGAAAAAAATCTTAATAGTCATTTTATTTCTGAGATACGAATTAATGATTTCTATATCATCACACTGATAGACTGCTCAAGATATTGGTATGTGACTATCTTCTGGCTATGATACAAAACAGAAAGGTTTTTTTTTGAAAGTTAAAATTTTATATATGAAATGAGTGAGATAAAGATAAATTTCGATCACAGATGACAAGAACCACTAGTAAAAAAAATGTGAAGAAAAATATTTGTTGTTGTTAATTATTGTTTATTATTGCTGTTTATTTAGTTTGAAAATCTTCAAAATGTAAAAACTAGTCTTATGACTGCCAGATTGTTTAAAAATCACAGAAATCTTAAGACATACACTGTCTAAAGCAACACTGTCCAACAGAACTCTCTGATATGATGGAAATATTCTACAATTCTTCATGAAATTGAAATAGTCAAAAGCCTCATCTGGTTATTAAAAATCTGAAGTGTGTAGAATACAAATGAGAAGCTGAATTTTACATTTTATTTTATTTTAATCAGGTTAAATTTGAATAGTCACATTAGGCTAGTGTAAAACCATGGGTTATAAAGCTCTCTGCTCACGTCCCTCTGCTTCCATATCTCTAGTATTTCCCAGAAAGTGTGGTCTGAAAGAGGAAAAATGTGATAACTCCAGAACAGCACATCACAGTTGCAGATAACCCTGACATGGCTCAAGATAACCATAGAAAAATAAATTACAATCAGCCCTAGGAAGGACCAAAATAAAGAGGAACTTAGCATGTTTGAGTGCTCTAAAAATGCTTCTCTGCCCACCCACCCCATATCCCCTCACCCCAGAAAGAAAAAACAAAAACAAAAACATGTCAGACTCTTCAAAACCTCTGAGGCCTGAAACTCATGAGCAATTTCAGGATCAACACACTGGAAGTGCCTTTCCTTTCCGCCGACATAGTTGGGAGGTCCCACTCTATCCTTATCGAAATTCTTCAATTTGTTCTTCCATGAAAATAGACTATCATTATCTCCAGTTGAACACTGTCAACTTTGCCTGTGTATCCTTTAGTATCTTCTCTTCCCCACAGTTAAAAGTCAATGACTTCTGACGTTGGCCTTCATTTTTCTTTTTTTTTTTTTTTGGCTTTTTAAATATTATCTCCCTGTCAATCTTATCTACTCTCACAGCATTCACTGTTAACTCTACGTAGATATTTCTCCCTAATCTCAATTTCCACTCCTGCTCAGTCCAGAGCGTAGTCCAGGATTTCCAGCTAAGAGTTACACATTTCACCCTGAATGCCTCAGCACCAGTTCCAATTCAAGACATTTCAAATTGAACCTTTCCTCCTTCCAAAAACAACAACAATAGCAACAAAAAAACCTTTCTTAGTCTCTGCCCTATTTCACTAATAATTCCAGTCAGCCATGATCAAAATTCTTAACCTTTGACTCATTCTTTTCATGCTTAAAATCTGAGGCATCAAAGTGGTTAAATTAAAGAACTCAGATTCACAAGAGAGCAGAGTTGGATTTCACCTCTGGCTCCACCATTTACTGTCTGCATAACTTGAGTATATTATCTAAATCGTCCAAACTTTAATTTTTTTATCACAAAGATGGAACTAATATAAATAACTATCATTATTAGTTCTAAGTAGTTTATGTCTATTAACACATTTAGTCTTTACAACAACTCTACGAGGTTGATACTGTCATTATTTCTTTTCTATAGATGAGAAAACTGAAACACAGAGTTAAATAAATTGCCAAAAGCCACAACAGTAAGTGGCTGGGATTCAATCCTAGACATTCTGGCTCCGAGACTGTAACCACCATACACACTGTCTTCCTGATAATAACAACTTATCTCAAAGTGTTGTTGTGAGGATAAAATTAGATCAAGTCTCTGAAATACTTGTCAATATCAGCTGCTATTATCATCATAAATTTCTAGACCAAAGTCAGAGGTATCCTTTCCTCTATATGACCTCCTGTAGCACTTATTCTTGGCCCACATGGCTTATATACTGCCTTGTACTGTAGCACTTGACAATCATGTCTTATTACATCATGTAGATTATAAACCGTTTGAAGCTAAGGATAAAAATCATCCCATGATTTATAAATATTAGTAGAATTAAAATATGTCAATGTATGTCATTTTAAAATTGATTTTATAACCTTATCCATATCACAGTTTCTTAGATCCTAGTCTTAATTATCCTCTAGTTTATGGAAGTGTTACTTACTCTGACAATTAATGCTTCTCCAATCTTTGAGACCTGCTCCTGAGCCCACCCTCCCTAGATCGAAGTATTTCCTAGCCCTGTTCACTTGCGGCTGAATCCAGCCTATTCCCATATCCTTCTTCATTCTATACCTCAGCCTGGTCTCAGCTCCCCAGCATGCCCAGTCTCATCTGTCTGTACTAGTTCTAGAATATGCTTGAGGCCACAGGGCTTAAACACAGACGCCAGGCGCAAAGGTTATACCCACAGTCACCTGCACTGCACACTAGGAGCTTGTGTGGAGCTAATAGGAAACACTGGGTCGGAATGTTGTTTCCTGTCGTTGCCAAACAGGTATTTTGAGAAAATCAACAGGGAGGAGCTAAACTCTTAAATGTTAAGTACATTGCTTATTAAAAATTAATACTCAAAATTATCAAAAACTGTTGACATGAAAAGTTATTGCCAATATGTTAAAATGTTAATTACAGAAGAATTCAATTGATGTATCTAAAAATGTATATATGCATAGAAAAATGAAGGAAAATTTATATATCAAAATGTGCATAGTTTATATTCAAAACTGGGATTGTGAATAATTTCTCTTATTTCTTATTTACCTGCATTTTCCATTTTTCACAATAAACATTTACCATTCAGGCAACAAATATATTATTTAAAAACCTATTGAGTGACAACACGCTCCTTTACCCTTGTTATTGTCCCAGTGCCATATAATTAGCAAACTACCTAGTAGTATTTTACATCGTCAGTAATCTGAAGAAATAAATTTTACTTGCATGTTTTATTCCTTAAGATCTTTCCTAATGTCCATTTTTCAAGCTAATCTTTTACTCTTTTTTTTTCTTTCTGGCATCAACTACACAGATGGTTGATGATTTATACAGCTGCTTTAAATGTATTCTAAATTTCAAGGACAGTTTTTGTTCAATTTTTAGTTAACTATACATCTTTCTTAGGCGGCCAAGTTTTGCTGGTCCCTGGAGTTGTTACCTAAAACAAGTTTGCTATACAGGTGCAGGTTTTTCACACTATCCATCTGGAAAATATAGTACTCTAAAAGCAAGTTAAGTCATTTGGGTTTTACATAGGTCTTTTTAAAGAACAAAGTTGCCATTTCCTTTGGGGGAATAATAAACTTTAAAGTGGCATATAGCAATTAACAAAACAAAGGGCATGCTCTCTATACACCAATACTAAAAAAATAATTCTAACCCTGTAAAGAGAATGAAAATAAATATAATAAACTTTTATACAATAAATGTGGTCTTAAACCATTGCTCTGTAGTAATGTCATATTAACACAGCAATCCAATTATACAATGTTTCCACATAAAACCAAACCAATCTGTTTTCTAAAGTGAAGTAAGGCTAACGATCAGAGTTTTAGCTCAGAGCACTGACCAAACGTGGATAATTTCAGAAGGAGCCATGAGAGTAAATATCTACATACACCTCCACAAAGCAAAATGTTGGTAAATAGAAACAAAAAATCTACTGAAATTTAAGTAACTGGAATAGGAAGACAATTAATGGACTGTATAAACAAATTTATATGAGGAAAATATATGTGCATAGAAAAAATTTAAAAAGGAGGTATGAAAAATTGTGTAAGCATGGTTAACTCTCTCCATGGTGGCATTGTAAGAGGTATGCAGTTCAACTCCTGCTACCAGATTTATTACTGATACTCTTTAAGACTTAAGGATAAAAATTATTCTATCTAAATTTCTACGGAAATTTAGAGTATCTGCCCCATAGGAACGTCAAAACTGAGGCTGCTGAAGAAAAGAATGGCCATCATCAAAAAACCTACAAAAAATAAATGCTGGAGAGGGTGTGGAGAAAAGGGAACCCTCCTGCATTGTTGGTAGGAATGTAAATTGATACAGCCACTATGGAGAACAGTATGGAGGTTCCTTAAAAAACTAAAAATTGAACTATCATATGACACAGTATTCCCACTACTGGGCATATACCCTGAGAAAACCATAATTCAAAAATAGTCATGTACCACAATGTTCATTGCAGCTCTATTTACAATAGCCAGGACATGGAAGCAACCTAAGTGTCCATCGACAGATGAATGGATAAAGAAGATGTGGCACATATATACAATGGAATATTACTAAGCCATAAAAAGAAATGATATTGAGTTATTTGTAGCAAGGTGGATGGACCTAGAGTCTGTCATACAGAGTGAGGTAAATCAGAAAGAGAAAAACAAATACCGTATGTTAACACATATATATGGAATCTAAAAAAAAAAAAAAAAAAGGTTCTGAAGAACCTAGGGGCAGGACAGGAATAAAGATGCAGATGTAGAGAAAGGACTTGAGGACATAGGAAGGGGGAAGGGTAAGCTTGGACGAAGTGAGAGAGTGGCATGGACACATGTACACTACCAAATGTAAAATAGCTAGCTAGTGGAAAGCAGCTGCATAGCACAGGGAGATCAGCTGGGTACTTTGTGACCACCTAGAGGGGTGGGTTAGGGAGGGTGGGAGGGAGGCCCAACAGGGAGGAGATATGGGGATATATGTATATGTTCAGCTGATTCACTTTGTTGTACAGCAGAAACTAACACAACATTGTAAAGCAATTATACTCCAATAAAGATGTTAAGAAAAAATGTATAACTCAATTGACTTGAGCACCTATGTCCAAGAATTTCTGACTGAAGACACTGTAAGTTGTGGATTAATGTATTCTTCGTCACCATTTTTTTTTCTTGAATAAACACATGGATTAAGAATCCAATACGATGAAAGTGTAAGATGTCCAATACTTGATCCATGCCTAACTCTGCAATATGCAGCAAGGCATGAAGGAAGGGGCTGGACTTGGACTTTGTGTCATTACTTTGTGACTTTGCCAGTCACAATCTCTGTTTTAGGATTTTTAAACTTTTTGTCCTAGGAATTTTGGATGGGTTGATGTGAAGGTGAAGTCACATATGAAAGTGTTTGGTAAGCTGAAAATGCTTGTATAGACTATTTTGGTGATACTATTATTAATTCTCTTTCTCTAATAGTACTGGGGGGTGTGGGAAAGGAAAGGTGTGACCCTCTAGCATTTATACTTGTTTCTAATCTATTTTAACATATTTGTATGGTCGTAAAACTCAATTTTATGCCTCCATACTCCACATATTTATAGAACAGTGTTTAGTTGAAATTTTGTTATTTATATCAAATTTATAACTTTACATCTTGAAAGCTCAAGCAACAACAACAATCACAACAGAGAAAAACCAATGATAACCACCCATCATTGAGAACTTACTCTGTGTCTAAGACGATGATAGGTACCTTTAATTCTCCTGTAATTCCCACAATGACCAATTTTATAAAGAGGAAACTAAGACACTGAGTGCTAATTAACGTTGCCTGAGGGGATACAGATAGATGCTTACTTACCTTACTTTCCACATTTCTTTTTGTGTGTGATTATATTCACTCTAATTCTTTATCCTATCAGACTAAAGAAGCTTGACTTTTGTAGACAAACCTAACAGTAATTCACCAAATCACTTGCTTTTTAAAAAAACTTAAGATGTGGCAAACATAAATTCCCATGCAAATTTAGGAGTACAGGTATGAGGCCAGACTAATTATTTTTCTTTTTTGCCTAATTGTATGGTTCCTAAAAAATATTTTTATGCAGTATGATGCCTGGGAGTTTGATAGCCTTTTCTAGAATTTTTTTATTGTGCTAAAATAAACATAATATTATAGAATTTGACATTTTAAATAGACAGTTCAGTGGCATTAAGTATATTCACATTGTTGTGCAACCATCACCACTGCATATCTCCAGACCTTTTCCATCATCCCAAACTGAAACTCTGTAACCATTAAACAATAACTCCCCATTTCCTCATTCCTCCAGCCACTAGTAACCACTGCCTACTTTGTCTTTATTTATGTATTTGACTATCTTAGATACCTCATACAATTGGAATCATACAATATCTGTCCTTCTGTGTCTGGCTTATTTCACTTAGCATAGGAAATAAGGATCCTCCGTGCTATAGTATGTATCAGAATTTCATTCCTTTCTAAGTCTATTCCAGCATATGCATATACACATTTTGTTTTTCCACACATTCATCAATGAACATTTGGATTGCTTCCACATTTTAGCTGTTGTGAATAATGCTGCTGTGAACATAGGTAAACAAATACCTGTTCAAGTTCCTGCTTTCAATTCTTTTGAAAACATGTTGTATGCTTGTAACATATTCTTGTATCCAGAATATGTTAACCTTTTTTTTTTTTTTTTTTCTACAACAGAAAAATGGTATTGCATCTTTGGGGAATAGAATTCAGTAATCCCCTGATCTTTTTATATAACATCCACTTGAATTTCATCATCCAATAAATATAGTCTAATAATTTTATTCTTTAACTGCATTAGGCAATCCACACTGAATAGATTACACTGGCTTACATTCTTCTTGCCACTGTCTTTGCAACTTAGAACATTAATCTTTAAACTCCATGGTAATAGAAATTATTTTCATTATAAAACTGGATTTATAACTCATCTTTTCTATACATTAAAAGGTTGAAAAGGTTTCAAATTCTCAAATTTTAGAGAAAGGGAATTTTCAAAAAGAAAATTAAAATACGTTATCTCTCGCTTGATAGCATATATAAATCAACACCTGTTAACATCAATGTAAGTTAATAACATCTGACTCTAACTTACAATTTTAAATTTTTAAATTCTTTACATGCTTCTCTGAACAATACTTTATAAAAGCCAAAATAAATAAACTTCAGGCAATCCTAAAACCTGAGGGTCAAAATTAGGAAATATCTACTTGTATAAGCAATGACACTAGCTTTGCTCAAAAGAAAGTAGAACTGTTTTCAATCCAAATGGATAGAAGTTATTGTCCTTTTATCCAATCACAATGCTAAAATCTTCTTATTTTTGGAGCAAAACTTTATAAATATGAATTATTTACCACATATTATTATAACTCAGCATACAACTAAGGAATGTAACATACCTTATTAAATCATGTAAAATATTTATAGCATAAGAAAGACATGACAGAGAATTCAAATACGTAAAATATGATTTGCTCTAATAATTTAGAAAACAATAGGTATTTTCATGGCCTATTTTCCCCACAATAGGCTTATAATATTATTACATTTAAATTAAATATTAAATCTTTGCCCTTTTTGTCCTCACACTTTATGTATATGTGCCGCATGATATGAATTTGATGTTGAGTAAAAGTACGTTACCCAGATAAACAAACTGTGGTACATCCAGTCAATATACTATTATTCAGTGCTAAACAGAAATGAGCTATGAAGCCATAAAATATATATATATATATATATATATATATATATATATATATATATATATATTTCTCTGTGTAAGAGGCCCATCTGAAAAGGTTGCATACTGTATGACTCCAACTACATATATGACATTCTGGAAAAGACAAAACTATGGCGATAAAAAAGAGATCAATGATTTCCAAGGAGTTAAGGTGGAGTACTGAGGACTTTTAGGATAGTGAAATGATTCTGTATGATATTATAATGGTGGATTCAGGTCATTATACATTTGTCCAAACCTAGAGAATGCACGGCACCAAGAGTAAACACTAATATAAACTATGGGCTTTGTCTTATAATGATGTGGCAATGGAGGCACAACAGCAAATGTACCATTCTGATGTGGGAATGGAAAATGGGGGGGCTATGCATGTGTGAGGGTCGGGGGCATATGGGAACTTTCTATACCTTCCTCTCAATTTTTCTGTGAACCTAAAACTGCTCTAAAAAATAAATGCATTACCTTCCATTCTAGGCTTGGCTCCAGGTAATACAAAAAGGCAAAAGTAAATAATCCCAATACTTCTTTATCTAGAGCAATTCTTTCCTTTTACCATACTCAACTGGATTTCCTTACAGAATAATTCACGAATTTATTTTATCCTTGGATGAAACCTCAAGATAACACCTTTCACAGATTTATATCAGGCTTCTTTTACGGAAATTTCAAAATTCTCTTTTTATTGAATTAAACTTTTTAGGGTGTGAATATATTCAGGTGTCCATAAATGTACTCTCTGACACTTGTTGCTGATACTAACATTTATTGGCCACTGGGTGCTAGACATTACGTTACATAATTTATATATTTAGTTTTTCTGTTTTTTTTTTAAATTGAAGTATAGTTGATTTACAATATTGCATAGGTTTCAGGAGTACAGCATAGTAATTCAGGTGTTTTTTTTTTTTGCAGATTATATTCCATTATAGGTTATTACATGATACTGAATATAATTCCTTGTGCTATACAGTAGATCCTTATTGTTTATCCATCTATATTCAAAACAGAAACAGACTCACATATGTAGAAAACAAACTTATTGTTACCACAGGGGGATGGGAGATTATAGGATTAATAGATACAAACTACTATACATAAAATAGTTAAGCAATATTTGGTGTTAACTGTATAAAATTGTCGGATGCTTGTTTTTTATCTATAAAAATGGCAATTTCATATGGCTCATTATGAGATTATTTTTTAGCTCATTTATTCCTTATGAGCACCATGGGGTGCTAGTATGAATGCTTTTTATTTTACAGATGGTGAATGGAGGCTTAGAGATGTGTCTCGCCCAAGATTACATACATAGTAGGTAAGCAACAATGTCAAGAAATGAATCTGGCTATTTGACTCTTTAGGTTGTTGAATGAGCTGCTCTACTACATTGTAACAAGATAATACACAGTGAAGTATACTCTGTGGGGAACTTGCTTCATTTCTGAACTCTTCCCCTTTGAGAAACTACTCAATGGCTATCACTGCTCAAAGTATAGCCTGATCGTAAACAGCAAGGTGGGCATCACCTGAGGGCTGTTAGAAACGCAGGATTTCAGGTCCTACCCCCAGGCCAACAGAGTCTGAATCTGCGTTGTGACAAGATTCCCAGATGCTTTGGTATGTACCTTAAAGTTTGAGAAGAGCAAATCTCAACTGTATTCATTTTCAAGACTTAATGAGCATATGCAATTAATTTACATTTCAATAGGTAAAATCAAAATAAGTGTACAAGTAATAAAAATGCCTTGGTTCAGATGACCTCACTGCATTCAGTGAGAAATAACATTTTATATTTAATTTTGGTTCCAAAATGAATCTTACAGATGCATGCGTCCCTACCCACCATTTTTTCTCCCCACAAACCTCTTTAACTTATTCAGTGAATAGGAGTCTATTATGTTTCAATATCCATGAGACTGTGTCTTCCAGTTTGCTATTTTACTTCTTAGGATATAGACAAATCACAAACAGTGGCCTTCCCTTTCCTCCTAGAACTTTAGGATTTACACATGACAGGTACTATTTCTTCCCACTAGGTGGCAGCAACGGCAACTTAATAATACATTGTATAAAGCGACTGCAAGCTTGCCACACGCACAGCAGACAGTGACTCTTTGTGTTAGGGTTTTGGGCATTGCTGGGCTTAATATAGGGAGCAATGACTTAGTGACAAATTTGAGAATACTTTTCTCTATTGATGTCTATGTTTAAATTTCGTTATGTTTGTTTTTCAAGATTAAAAGCAGTCTTGTTTGCATAACTCTTACCCCAGCTATAAGAATCAGCTATTATGAATGATTTCTACAGCTAAGTGTTTTAAAATAGACAGGTGGTTGCTAAAATAAGATACTTTGTTAGCATAACTGTCTATAACTCATTTTACTCTTCTAGTTTTTAAGGAGTTTTTATCTATTTTTTTCTCTATCAAAGACTATGTGTGTATAATTTTTAAATGCAGAAATTCAAGATTTTCATGAGAAATCACATATTGGGTTGATAGATTCATATTTTACTAAGTTTTTTGCTACTGAATATTTGAAGAACATCACATGCAAATACCATATTATGAAGTGAAACAATAACAGCAAGGAGAAAAAAATGGGTTTATAGTAAAATGATAATAGGATTTTATAAATGCAATTCTATTGGCATTTTATTTAGTGTTTAAATATGACTTCTTGCATTCAGAATGTTTTCACATAAATATTTAACAATTATCTTAAGGAAAGGAAGGATTTCATTAATCAAAAGATAAAGTCCCTAATATATATAAAATGGATAATTAATAAGAACCTGCTGTATAAAAAAATAAATAAAATTCTAAACTTCAAAAAAAAAAAGATAAAGTCCTTTGGGGATACAATTATGCAGCCTCATTTTAGTCCTGATGCTTCAAGGAAGTAGATATACAACAGATTTTACTATTCTTCAGACTTGTCCTGTAATGATCTGTGTTAAACTGCAAGTGCTAGCCCAGTGCTTCTCTAAGTAACTGTGGTGAAGAGCCAGACAGCTGTTTTTCCCAAATAGTCATGGACAATAAAATGAGTATCTGGGAAAATTAAATTATAAAACATTAAAACATGCATATGCTATTATTTGAGTCAACAGACACAAAATACTTCTGTCAAATCTTTATAAAAATTTCTAATGCTTACTGTCAATTCTTATATGTTTTCTGATTAGTATCAGACAGTTCTGATAGGCAAAGGGCCTGCCCAGTGGTGCACTTTGCATAGAGCCCTGCTCTAGATTGCTTCCTTGCTTCCTCGCAGAGTGAACCTGCATCTACTGGGAGTTAGTTAGGTTTTACGCAACTCCACATAGTGAAAAACAAGACTAGTCAGATATATCCTTGAAAATTCCTGAGGAATGGGCCTGTTTGAAGACCAAACTGGGATCTCCATAAGAGTCTTACAAAGGCAGGATTTTTAATTTTTCTTTTTAAATTTGGTTCCTTTGGTCATCCAGACTACTATAGTTGGTTCCCATTTAGGTACTATGTAGTATGAAAAAAAATCTTCTATTTAAACACTGGATGTACACACAGCCCAAGATGGGTGCTCAGGATCTGATGCTTCCTGTCACAGAGGCTAATTCTTTTCTTGCAGCTGGCGCTCACTTGAGCCTTTGCCTTCTTTCTCTGTATATCCCTCTCCCACCACTACTCTGCCCTTTTTTCCCCCCAGATTGAGTACTGATGACCAAACTCTCTTCCAGGGCCAGATCTAGAGGTTAAACAATGGCAACTTATACTGTTAGCAAGAAAAGCAGAACCCTTGTCTTTGCTTGCACAATCTAACAGCTTCTAGACATCAACTGAGCTATGTATGCTTACTTGGTAGCAGGATGAAAAGACACACAAACAGCTTTCTATGGTGACTCTTTCAGAAGGTACTTTGGTGCTAGGCCAAAGGCAAATAGATCAGAACTTATGTTTTTATGTCTGAGATCTCAACTCTGTTTAGATATTGTCCTATTAACTTTCTAAAGACCAGTAATTTAATTTCAAGATCATTCCATAAAGATTTATGAAGGAATACTATGTAAGTATTGATACATATATTTTGAGGGGTTTGACATATGTCACACTAACTTTTGCAACATACGTTTTATAGTTAAAATACAAAGTGAGCTCAGTGTCAACTTTTATTAGTTAATCATATGTAAGTTAGCTGAAACCAGATTGAATTTCACCATTAGACTATTTCAGATCTGGCCTTAGGTATGCAAATTTATATATCATTAAATCGGAAATGTTTACTAAAAGACATACTCCTAGCGTTAGTTTATATTTCTGAGCATTACTAATATCTTTTATGATTTTATATGTTCCATGTTTTTTTCTTCTAGTTTAATGTACAAAATGTGGACTATATTGCAATTATCCAGTTTATTTACACACCAGGATAGGTAAATATACCTAAGTTTCTAAAGTATATAAATTGGGTTGCCAGACCTAGATCAGAAAACTAAAACATTTTATCTGTACCAGCATTTCTCCATTTGGCTTATTGGCCTGTTTTGTTTGTTTATTTTGTTACCATATCAAAGGTGTAGGTCTTAAAATATCACTCAGCGAGTGTTTGAAACTCAAGTTAAAATTAGCACTATTCATCATGTTTCCAGTCTAAAACAAACAAACAAACAAAGCCCACCCAAAGAACAAAACAAAAAAATTACGCACCAAAAATTTAAAAACCACACAAAACAGATTTGTGTACCCTTTGTTAAAAAGCAGTCCTCAGGAAACTGAAGAACTAATAAGTTGAAGAAGAAACAAAAATATTATTTTTGATACTATGCTTCTCTCCACATACTAAGCCTTGGATTTTAACGTGTACAGCTAATGTTATGCAGGTTGTGTATGTGTGTGTGTCATCTATATCAATTTAGGCCAAGTAGTGAAAAAAATTATACAAAACATCAATACACAGAAGACAGTCATATCTAAGAATTAACTGGTGCTCAAAAAAGTCAGCTTAGAATGAATGTACATATTTAGGTTTTCAGATGATATTTTCATAAAAGTTTAAGACTTAATTTTTAAAATGTAAATAGAAATAATGCAAGCAGGTTTATTTTAGCGGTTATTTTAAAAAATGAGGTTTTAGTTATAATTTACGAGGTAAATTCAAAATGAATATAAAGTATTGGATGTTATACATATTATTCTTAAACAATTCTATGTGGTATAGTACACCCTAAAATCCTTTCTGTTTGATTCTAGTGAGGAATAGAGGGTCATACTTGTAAAAACATTGGAGGGAACTATCATTTTCCCTAAGGGCATCTATTATGCCTTTTGATCATGCCAGTAATGATGATGATGACAAAGAGGATGAAGATAAGAGTATTTACATAGAACTTACTGTATGCCAATATTGTTTTAAAGATTTTACAAATATTATTCTATTCTGTTATGAATACGAAATACAGTGTAAATCAAACATTATGGTATTCAGATCATTCTGTTTAAAAGCACCAAGTGGATATAAGTCCACTCTTTCGAAGTACTGTAAGTGTTTAAATGATTTCCCACCCTTCGCTCAGGCTATTCTTCACAGAAAAAAGCACACTCTTAAAAATGTCAGTCAATTCACATCTCTGATCAAAACAGCTTCCCATTTGACTTAGAAGAAAACCCCAATATTCTTAACATGGCCAACAAGAGCTTACATGACTTTGCCCCATCCCATTGGCCTCATTGGTATTGCTCAAATATGTGCTCTCTCCTTGGAGACAGTGCTCTCCAAAAACAATCCTCTTTCCTTAGGAACTTAATTCTGACTCTTCCCTCTGCCTGAGATGCTGTTTCCCAGAAAACTTATGGTAAGCGTACTCCGTCACTTTTTCAAGTCTCTCCTCAGATGCTACCAACTCAGAAAAGCCTTCCCCAACCTAAAATAGAAGATATCCTCTCCCTGACCTCCCACCCAACTTTATTTTTCTTCCCATTATTTCACACTATCAAAAACAGTATAACATTTTTTTTATTTGGTTGTTGGTTTAATGCCTGCCCCCCTTCTGCCCCATCACTACCACTAGAATGTAAAAGCTATGCTTGCCTGAACTTGTGTTCACTACTGTAACTCTACCATTTAGAAGATTACCTAGTGCATAGTAAGTGCTCAGTAAACATTGATGGATTGAATTGAATCACTCTTATCAAGTTTCTCTTCACAGTCGGCTGGGCTTAAACTGCCTGACCCACACTGTTAGCTCCAAATCTAGGCTCAATGCTGAACACACACTCACACACACAACACACCCTTACGTAGAGACTTTTAAAAACTTGTTAGTTAAGAAACTTCTTAAATGCACATTCTAGCTTTGTAATGCTGTTGTGTTAGTATTTAAATTTTGTAAAATAAAAATATCTTTTCTACACAAAATTTAAGGGGGCAAAGTCAGATGCACCTATAAGCATGGTGAGTATACTATATCAGTATAATATATAAAAATAAATAAGTATATAATAGACATAACATCAGTATAACATCAGTATCATCAGCAGATATGTAATGTATAAAAATGATGAATATATATGACATGTATTATGATATTTTATATGATATATATATATATATATATATATATATATATATAGCTTTCTGATGACCTGTGCCATTCTAAACAAAATTGCTAATTGTGTTTTATATAAGTAAAGTTATTTACTCTCAGATATTATTATGTTTTTTTAAATTTATCTTCATTTATATAAGTCCATGGCTTAATTTATTTTTGCTCTCTTCATTATGCCTAATCTTGATATAAAGAGAATCCTGAATTTAAACCACCGATGGAAGGTTAGTAAAATTAGCAAATCCATCCCCTAACTCATTTCTTTCTACTGAAACATGGTTTTATATTGTGATTTTTTTTTTTCATCAAATGTAGTGTCTGAAGAATGCAACCATTACATCATAGCAAAGCAGCATGTATTCTGCTTTGGGGATCATATATTGTTGGAGATGGATAACACCAGATCATATGTACAATAAATCAGTTCAAGAACTCATTGTTTACTGAACAACTATTCGCTTCTTAAATCTTGATATCCTGCTCTAATATAGGCCTCAAGTCATTTTCATTTGGCTGTTTTGGAGTTAAAATATCAGTGAGATTTGCCATTCATGGCAGTATCTATGCCTTCTAATCTAGGGCTGTGATAGAAGGAGGACACTAAACATCCAGATTTTTATTTTCTTTAACTAAAATTAGTGCACCATAATATGGAATATTACATATATTAACTTAAAGGGACAACTTTGAAAAAACAAGCTAAAGAGCAATGTTCTTGGTAGTTTGTTTATAAAAACAAACAATAAAAGAAAAAATAAACCTTTCTGATAAAAAAGACATAAAAATGTGCATCTGTGCTTTCTGAGCGTGGGGAAGCTCACAGGAGTGAGGTAGAGGAACACACACCAGCTTTGGCATTGGCTACCCCAGGGACGGGAGGGAGACCAAGAGGTGGAAAGGTTAGCAACTTTCTCTTACATGAATCTGTTTTGAGTTTTACTACATATTGCTTTTACAATTATCTATCTGTATAATTATATAGATTTAAATATTTATATATACTTACATAATTTACTTATATATACTTATATAATTTATTTAAATCAATTATATATTATTATATACTTACATAATATATAATTACATACCTGTAAATATATGATGATATATTATTATATATCTCTATGCATGTGTATTTGTATGTGAATACACACATATATGTATATTTTAATTCACAAGTCGTTTTTAATTTAACATTATTTTCCTGTGTTTTATTCCTGAGGCTATCTTTATTCAGTATTTTTTTGTATCAGCTATCTTTGGGTAGTAAATGTTATAAGCAAAAAAGTATATCTTAATGTCAGGAGAGGAAGTAAATCTGTTGCATTAAAATAGCACTTCATTAAAGTATTGGTTGATAATTCTTCCAGAACAGAAATTTTTATTTATTCTAATGAATCATGAGAAAAGGCAAAATAATTCCTCCAGTCCATTGCATATGATGTATGTCCATTTCAGAAGAAAATATGTGGCTGATCAAAATAGTTTATTAAAACATGAAACATTAAGATTCATAGCTTGAAACAGCAATGGTAATATATAAATATTAGATGTAAGTGTATTACTAACAAGGCTCATGTAATTCAATAAAACAAAGAAAGCGTTCTTATCATACCTATTTCATTTGGTTTAATAAGTAGATCTGTCTGACAAAAGTTTAAATCCAGCATAAACATTACTTTCAGTACAGCAAAAAAAAAAAAAAACAAAACAGAATATATTATTGTTACTGTCAAAATACTGAGTTCATAAGTATTTGCACCAAAAGGAAAAACTGTTTAAGGGAAAAAAGAATATTGAATTAGAAGGGAAATACTTTTGTTGACTTTTCTCAAAAACAGGACTGCACTGAAACTTGCCAAATCCAAAAATTACTGACCAGCAGAGTTTAGTTAAAAAATATTTTGGCTTCACAGAAAAATATACTTTAAGGTCTAGGGGTTCTTGTCACATTCTATGCCCTACACTAGTGTACAAAATTAGAAGGAAAAAAGTCATCACATATGGTATGATATGTTATAGTACAATATTAAAATGATATGTCTTTCAACTTACTGTTATTTCTGAGTCATCCCTTTACAATGGCATTTTAATGATCAATAACCTGAAAGGAAGATGAATAAAGGAGGATATGGTCATCATTAAAACTTCCCATGAACTTTGCTAAGATAGCACAATTTAAATGTTCTCACCAAAAAATAAATAAATAAATATGAGATAAATATGTGAGGAGATGGATGTGTTTATCAACTAGATGGGGAAATCCTACAGTGTATACACATATCAAATCATCATGATGTATATCTTAAATATCTTATAATTTTATGTCAATTATACCTCAACAAAACTGAAATTTAAAAAATTTCCCTGAACTAACATATGAAGTGTTCAATTTACACTTATTTAAAAAAATCTTAAAGCCAAAATGTCTTTTTTTAAATGGGAGTTTAAAAAATTTAAATATTGCAGTTTACATGCTGTCAACTGGAACCACCTTCCCTATAGAAAAGTAGTCATCCTCTTGGATTCCATAAAAATTACTGCACAATAACAATATCAATAATATCAATAAAGTACGTTGCTAGGAATAATCAATCCAATTCATTGTAGGTCTGCTTAAATGCATGTCTTCCTAGGTACTAGTTTGTGAATGTCTTTACATATTTCAATACAGAAACTACAACATTCAATAGTGTGCAGTCAAAGTGTGCTTTAGCTCATCTGGATATACCCACAATGTTAAATAATGTTTAAACATTAATCATTAAAATGTTTTTTATTAAATAAATAAATAAATAAATTTGGAAATGTACAACTTCCAAACATCAAAATTCACAGGGATTAAAGTTAGCAAAAATATTAAACAGGTCCAGCCAAAGTTAAGTTTACATAAATTGACTTTGAAGTCAAATTGTGCTCTTGCTATTTTTATTGTTATAGTTGTTTCCAAAATACCACAAATATTTTAGAGACAAAAGACTGTCATATGGGTGAACCTGCAAAACACCACCAATTAACTTGTTTAATATTTCTAATTCTATACTAAAAATGTTTTTTTGAATCACAGGGGTTATTAGTAGAATGCTACATTTTAAATACAGTTTTATTTTTAAATGTTAATATTAAAATATATCATCAAAAATAAGTCTAATGTCTAAAAGTTTAATATTTAAAACTATTCTAAGTTTTTTAGAAGTGTTTTAAAATAAGTCATTTTATATGTTCTATTTACAATTAATTTTCTTACCAATATTATTTGCTGTCCTAGGCATCCAGAAATTATTTATCCATAGCAGTAACTAAAATAATTTGAAATGAGCTGAAGATTTTGGAAAACATATGCTTACATAAGATAAGGTTTTACAGGCTATATTTCAACTCTGTGAGAATCTACAGTATTAACATGATTGATGGGCTAGTCCAGTTTTTCAAACAGCAGAATATTCATGTAGGCTGTAGAAAGAATGCTTTCCACCTTTGACCTAGTTCATTCATAGTTGGCAAAATATTTGGAAACTAAAACATTAAGGAGGCTAGTCTCCTTTCCAGACCATGAGCATGCAGAAAGAAGGCAGCAGAATCTAAATTTATAACCCAATATTTCAAGATTTTCATATTAAGTCAATGTAGTCTATTTTTTGTTTAAAAAACTCTACACAATATGTAAACAGTTTAATTATATATTTTTCATTTAAATAACTACAAATAATTCTTAATCTGTTTGGAACCAAGATGAATAACAAAAATATTGGGAAAGTCTAACGTAAACTATTAAAAATCATGTACTAATAGATTTACATTTGTTAAGTAAAATACTGTACGCTTCTGGTTAGTTTTATGCTTTTTGTACTCTTAGTAGAACATGGGGGGAAAAACTAAAATCCATAATTAATTCTATTGGTGCCTGTAATTTACTTTAAAATGCTCCAGTAAGTATGCTATGAAATACATTAGTTTGCCTTTAATTTACAAACTAGAAAAATTAGTTAAGATTTGAAGAATTCTAGTTAGGGAATCACTCTCAAGTTGGTTAAGATTTAAAGTGTCTAATCTATAGTTTGCACTCCAGGGGTAACTGTGACAAATGCTTGGAATTTCCAAATATTGCTCTGTGAAATTATACATGGGGGGTTGGTGATTTACGGAGAGTTTTGACAATTTTTCACTGGTGAGACAATGGTGATCAAGATGTATGACTGGCTAGAACTGGGTAATCATCTCCTCATTGTGAGCAAAGTATAAAAGTGCCAGTATAAGGCCAAGAGGCTAAAATCTTTGACACCCTAGATTTAGAATCCTATTTAATTTGTTACCCATCCCTTAACTTAGAAGGTGACTCCTTCACCTGGTACTACTACAAGGCTCATTCTCCTGACACCAGAATATGTTGTGTCGTGCATCAGCGAACTTTTCCTACTGTGTGCTGGATGACATGCTGAAAAGGACAAGGGGAAACCATTGGAAACCAAAAGGACAATCTGGGAAACCCCCCAGATTATTGGAATGGGCTGTTTGATGGATTTTGTACCTGACTGTTAATAAAAATGTGTACATTTGCAGAAATTGGTTTGTAACTTACTTTGGTTTTTGTTTGTTTTTTAAATAAACTCTCTGGTATCATAGTTAGAAGAGATGTATACTGGCAAAAATCCCTGACAGTTGTTGAAGAATAAATTAGCTTAAGTCAATTCACAATATCAGCCTGTTGAATGGGAGATAACTCATGCCCAAGTAACTCAGTTCTGCTAGAGAAAGTAGATTGTGCTGCAGTAATCAATCCCCATCCTAGTGGCTTAAAATTGCAAAGTTGCATTTCCCATTCACACTGTGTTATTGCAGGTTAGCAGATGAGCTTCTGCTAATTGTAGTAACTCAAGTAAGTAGGATAACAGGGCAGCCTCCATCTCAAGTACAGGGAAAGATACGAGAAGGATAAAGGAACACTGGCTATTAAATGTTCTGGCACTAAGTATAATACTTATTGGCCTCTACTCCTTTCTGTGCACACTTAAATCACAAGGGGTTTAGGAAATGCAATACAATTCTGTTATGTGCCCAGAACAAGGGAGGATCAGAAATATTTAACAACCCTTTAAAATTACCACAGCAATTCAATATCTACCATTGAAACCAAGTTTTTGTCTGAATAGTATATCCTAAAGCTGCAGTATATCCTAAAATTACATTTTTTGAAAGAAAAAAGAAGGAATGATTAAATTTAGTTTTGTTATTAAGTTGCTTAACTAATGATTTAATCTTTATGATTGAAATCAATTCTATTCTAATCTAAGCAACCTAGAATATGAGTGGGCAGGTTTAACTATACAAATATAAAAAATCATTAAAAAAATTTTTGCAGTGGGAGAGTCTAAAAAAAGATTAAAAAGATACTATATTTTATTTACACACTATAGCAGGAGTGGCTAAATCTTCATCTGCATGCTAATAACAATGCAGATTCCTAGGCCGCTGGACTAATATGACTTAGTATTTGAGTGCAGGATTCTACATTTTAAAATAGACCCATTTAATTCTGATGCAGGCAGTTCTGAGTCCTGGAACCAGATTTTGAGAAGTGATGACTGTAGTTGATCAGTTCTAAGAAGCAAGAAGCATAAGTATGAAATTGAATTGGGAAAAAAGCAAATAGGGCTTCAATCAATTCATAGTAAATTTTACTTAGTTGCTGACATTATAGTATAAAACAAATGTATCAAGAGAACATCTGACTCAGCAGTCTCAAAAAGATGCAATAGCTATGTAATGACATGGCTTTTCTACTCTGCATGAAAACCTTGAAAAACTGATATGCAAATAGTCCCCATTTAGATTATGAAGAACGGGGGGATACCATTCTCTTTACAGATAATACTCAAATTGATATCTCTAATCCAGACTCCTTTCCTGAGTGTCAGACTCAAATATCCAACTTTCTACAAGACACCTCCATTTGGATGGACCTAATAAACATCTCAATCTTTATGTGCGCAAAACCAAATTATTCACACTCACTCCCAAAACTGTTCTTCTTGAAGCCATTTCCATTTCAATCCATGGCAGCTATACTTCTGATTACTTAGGTTAAAAACCCAGAAGGCACCCTTGGTGCATCATTTTCTCAACCATTTTCTCAATCATTCAGCAAAGCTGTTTGTCAGTGCTTCCTTTGAAGATTGCTTCCAGAACCTGACCACTTCCTATGTCTTCCTTCACTACCACCCTGGTCTAAGCCACCATCATCTCTCACTGGGACTGCTGCAATGATCTTCAAATGGCTCCTCAGAGACGTGCTGGTAAATGTTTCTCAACAACTTTATTTATAAACAACAAATACATAGTTATAATGTTATAAAAGAAAGGGCAAGAAAGAAGGAAGGAGAGAAAGAAAGAAAACAATGAAGGAGGGCAGGGCAGATGAAGGAAGGGAGGAAGGAAAGAAGAAAAGCAAGCAAGGAAGAAAGGAAGGAGGAGAAAGAGGAAGGAAGGCAGACACAGAAGTAAGCAGGGAAGAAATGAAGAAGAAGGAAGAGAAAAGTAGCAGGAAGAGGAAGAAAAGAGGGAGGAAAGAAAGAGGGAGGGAGGAAGGGAGGGAGGGAGGAAGGAAGGAAAAAAAGGAAGAGTGAGAGAGAGAAAAAAAAACACTTTCACTTCTCACTGCTTGGAACCCTTTTTGCCTACGTGTGTTCTTGTCTCGCTCCCTTACTTCCTTCCGGTCGTTGAATAAGTAGCACCTAATCGGGACCCTGCCCTGAGTATCTGTGTAACACAGAATGGCATAACAACTTTTCCTGTTTAATCCTTCAGCTTGCTCTATTCTTTGTAGCACATTCTTCTTTTTAAACACCTGATATTTATACACAAATATAGATATTATTATCAATATTTATTACTGTCTGTCTCCTTAAGGACATACACATTGGTTCAGATTCTATGTTCCTATCACCAGTTCATATCACACTGTCATGTCACATAATGAACTAATAAAATCTTATTGACTCAAGCGACATACAATATATAAGTAAATACAAGAAGAAAGTAAGTTAAGGTAATGAAAAGTGCCATAAAGCAAATCAAGGAGGATGATGAGTGACCCCATGGGGGGTGCTGTGGCCAGTCAGTGGTGGATATATCAAGAGGTGATATAAAAACTAAGGTCAGAATAATAATGCAATTAGTATAGTCTGCACATAAATAAAAACTCATTACAGGATAAAAGAGAAAGAGCAGCTTTGTGGATGATTTTAGGGTTTTAAAAAAGAACAGGTAAAACAAGTCAATTGTTAGATGTGTTCTCAAAAAGCGCAGAGTGAGTCCTAAAACGATGGAGTAAAAAGATGGTATTTCATTTAAAGGAGGAAGAAAGGATCACTTCCTCCAATACCTCAACCCAAAGAGGGATAGGAAGGAACAGAAAAAATTCAAGGGGGAATGCTTATATTTGTACAGAGCTTTATACTTTCAAAGTTTACGTTTTCAAGTTTATTTACCATATTTATCTCTCACCATGACCTCCGAAAATAAGCGGAGTTTATTATTTCAATCATTAAGAAAAAGAGCCTAAGACTCACAGAAGTGAATTCCTTCTCTAAGGTCAACAGACTAGCAAGTTAGTGAACAGGGCTTACCTAGCAGCCAGGTGTCCTCACACAGTCCATTACACCATGCCCATGATGCCATGCTGGTCTGCTGAAAACTCGCAAAAGATTACCAGGAGGTTGCCAATCTGCTCTATATGAACTGAGTTCATACAGTTGATTTGTGTTTAAATTCCACACACTGAATTAAAGGTTGACTTCGAATGAGTGGCAGGAAAGCCAACAGTAACATTAACTTTCAAAGATTCCTTAACAACCCCCAAACCATTTCAGACTCTGGTAGCTGTCGTTCAAGGCCATCACAGTGTGAGTTCTATGAGAATTTCCAGCTTTACCTCATACATACCTAAACAAATATTTTAAGATCTTTTTACCCTTGCCAGATTATTTAAGTCATTCAACATGAACAATAGCAAAGAGGGAGAAGGTACGATTTGCTCCATCTTTAATATCTACCCTCTTCTATCTCTCATTTCTTTCTGTCACAATTTAGCCATCTTTAAGAAGACTTTGCAAAGCCCTCAAGCCAGCTCTGATTTTTCTCCTTTCACATAGCATTCTTCAAAGTCTGATGACACTAGTAACATCCTGCCTTGTAATATAGTTATTTAAGGAATTGTTAAATATTCCATTCCCCAAGTAGAATACAAATGATTTGATAAGGGACTGTCCCTTCTGTAAATTCTTCAATTTTATATGCCTTTTGCAGAGAATCTGCCACATGGTGGAGAATTAACAAATATTTGTGGAACTGGATAAAATTTATTCAAAGAGAAAAAAAAATAACCTTCAGATTAATGATCCCAGCACTCTATTGAAGGGACAAAGAATAAGAGAAAAATAAACCATAGACTGAAATCAGTAAAAAAAATTATTTGAGAGAATGAAGAAAAGTAGAAGTGGAAGGAGTCAATTGTTATGTTCAGAAGCTGGCACAATGCACGGTACACAGTAGCTACTCAATAAATATCTGTTGGATTAATACATGACTAAATGAACAAAAAGAGAAGAATATATGAGAACAAGGAAGTATTAGAAGATAACCTTAAAACTAGGTCCATCATTTCAATCCAAATGGGCGGACAACAACAGAAATTAGGTCATTTGTTTACAGTATAATATTCAAAGGATAAGAGGAAATATCTGTCTGTATTACCTCTTCCTGTGCTCTTTTGTTATAAAGCACTCTTTAAATTAATTTAATTTGAACCACAGAACAAGTCCATGAAAAGGCAGGAGAAACAAGATTCCACCAATTTTATAAATAAGGAACAAGATCAAAAGGATTAAGTATCTAGGTTAAGATCAGAATCAGGGTCAAAGTCAAAGCTTGAAGTCCTTTTTAGGAGTTCTCTAACTCCTTGACACTGTGTTCCACAGGCCAGCAGCATTGTCACCCTTGGGGTCTTATTAGAAATGCAAAATCTCAGACTCCATTCCAGACACCTGAATCAGAATCTGAATATTAACAATATCCCCTGGTGATTTGAAGTAATCTTAAAGTTAACAGCTTACCTGATACAAAATTGAATATAGATCTGTATGCCTTCATAGATATAAATATAGGTATATATATATATAGCATAATATAGGAGATATATACATAAATATATAGCAACAGAATCATCATATAGAAATGTTACCCTTGGAGAGAAACAAATTACTATTATTAATTATTATAAATAATACTCAGTATTATAATAAATATAAATTAGGAACATAGTTTAGGTCCATGAATATGGCCCTTAAAGAAAAACATATATTTAAAGAAAGTCTCTTTTTAATTAACACAAATCTGAGCAGTCTGTTGGGCATATTAGGGATTCTATCATGTCTTTGAGAAAAAAAAAATACCAAAGGGAACACAAAGTAATATAGCAAGCACAATAGTTGGCAGCCATCTGTAAAAACAAGGTATTGAAAGATGCCTGTTTCAACACATGCTAACATCTGGGGGTTAACACATACACACACATACAATAGCTAAGTAGAATGGTTTTGATGTTCAATGAAAATATGAAGTCTGTGACATGCTAATTAAGGGAAATTGCTTTTGGTGATCTTATGTTAGTAATAACAAACACTACTTTTTGGAAAGCAAGGCAGTAATGGAGCCTAAACACGGCTTATAATAAACACATGTACCCCTCATGCCTCAGATCAAAGAATGGACAAGAGCAGGAAGTTCATCTCCCCTTTCAGAAGGGTGAGAGGTTATTTTATTTTGCATTTTTAAGATAGAGACAAAACATTTTTTAAAAAGTGATTGAAAGTTCAGAGCTGAGTTTTATACTCAATGACTACAGCTTTGGAGTGTGAAGATTCCTGCATGTATTTTTATTTTATTTTATTACTTCATTTTATTTTATTATTATTTTTTTAACATCTTTATCAGAGTATAATTGCTTTACAATGGTGTGTCAGTTTCTGCTTTATAACAAAGTAAATGAGTTATACTATACATATGTCCCCATATCTCTTCCCTCTTGCATCTCCCTCCCTCCCACCCTCCCTATCCCACCTCTCTAGGTGGTCACAAAGCACCGAGCTGATCTCCCTGTGCTACTTGCATGTATTTTAAAAGGTTCCCATTGCCATCTATTTTTCTTTTTTTGCCTTAGCAAAAATATAAAGGGAACAGAAGGAAAGAGAACGTGAGTGGATAAAAAGGAGGGAAAGGTGGGAAGTGAAGATGTTCCAGAAAGAAGGGAAAAACTTACAAAAGGGAGGAAAGTTGAGCTAGGTCCGGAAAGATGAATTAAATTCTATAGATAGAAATTTTTAAAAAACAACTTTTTTGTTATAAAAAAGCAAGACAGCTTCTTAAAACACATATAAAAGGACAATTTTTCCTTCTAAAATTAAAAGATAATAGTGCTTATAACTTTATAAATAGTGCTAATAAATTATCTATCAAAAATCAAAAGTATTTTCATTAAATACCTTATATTAAATAAGTCACTTGGAAACCTTTCATGTGTAAATATTTTGCATTAATATGTTTTCACAATTGTGAAGTATATTTGAAGGAGAAAAGAGTTCCATATTATGTGTCATAGGGAAGAGAATTTTCCAATGCTAAAATTGTGTATTATGTCCAATATGGTTGATACGATAACAAAGTAAAACCTTTGAGAACTTTCGATTAGCTTTCGATTTCTCAGAAGCATGATATTAGTATGTTCAAATGATTTTTTTCAACTACAAGAAATATCTTATTCAATGAGTATTCAACACATATTTCTTTTCATACACACACACACACACACACACACACACACACACACACAATATTGCCTAAGTTGAATGTCTGATATCTTATGATAATGATGTTTATCTTATGATAATGGCAGAATATTCTCTGAGCATCTTGACTTTGAGTATACTACTTCCTAGTTTTTATAAATAGAATGTACAGCTAGTTACTGTAATTTATCTGTTTCCACTTACTCTTTACTTGGTTATATATTAAGAATCATGTCCTGGCCATCTTGAGTGTTCATAATTATATTTGTGCATATGAAGCTCTCTGTGACACATATTATGTGATGAGAGTAGAATATAGAAAGTCTATGAGATGCTGGGATTAAATTCGTAGAATTCTTGGCATTCATGATATAGATGCATGTTAGATCTAAAGTAGACAGAGTTATATTCAGATGGTTTTCCCTCATGATACCAGCACATTTTAGTTGCTTTCTTTTCATACTTGATTGTGGGCTCCAGAGGGGCAGAGACCATGTATTAATCATGTTTGGATTTCCAATGAATAGCATAATACGTGGCCCCAAAATAGACACTCAGATTAATTAACTAATTTGAGAGCCATATAAGCTGAAGTGCATAGTGTTTTGGGTGCATGTGATTGGAAAGGTAAATTAGAATCATACTATAAATCATCCTACTTACTGTCACAAAATAGATCCCAGAAACCCTTCAAAACCTGTTACCGTAGAACCCATTCTTCAAGCAATAAAGCCAAAGACTAATCAATTTATGATTCTAAGTCATATATTATTTAACCAAATATCTATACTTGTAATCCACCCAATATTTAAAGATTTCAGCTATAACCTACTCACAGTAATTTAACAGGTAAAATATCAAATGGGAACTAAGTGGCTTGTCTGTCAAAAACGTGTATTTCAATATCTCTACTCATAGATTTTGCATTTTTGTTTCCTCCTAATAATCTCACTCAAGAGATCAAGTGGGTTAATACGACTGATAAAATGCCTGAAATTAAATGATATTCAATACAAAAGTATAAATTACTTCATGATACCTTGTCTCAGTTTTATAAAAATTGGATGATAATGAAGCAAGTCTAAGAGACACATTTAAAAACTGTCTGGCAATTTTCAGAAATTTGTTGTCAGGCACTCAGAAATGATTAGACAATTATATATCAGACTATATAAATATTTTGTTAGAAAAAGTATAAAGGAATATATACATAGATGTTTACTCAGCTAAATTAGAGAAGCAGACAGATAAACTATACTACTTCCTGATATAAAAACTTTAAAGAAAAAATGGAGTGTCTATTATTTTCCATGGCTGCCTATCTCTTTTATGTCTAGTCTTCATAATTGATTTTAAAAGTTTTGTATTTTAGACAGGTTGATAAATAGAAAACTTCTGAACCTATTGACCTGTTAGTGGTCATAACTTACCTACAGAGATGGAGTGAGAGAAGAAATTAGATAATGGTGTGCCAGTAAATGTTTAACAACCAGTTCTGAAAAAAAGGAAAAAAAGGCTCTGATCTGATGATTTCTGTGATGCAAATACTTCTGCCATAGCTGATTTCAAGCAAGAAAATGATGTCTCTTAAAAACGGAATTTAGGAAGAGATAGTTAACAATTGGCTCATCCAAGCTGGTTTTAGCCAGCTTTGGCATATCTTTGAAATTAGGTCATATTACGTTAATAACTATTTTATGAACAAAGTTGATTAAATAACTTTGGAAAGTAGTGTCAAGTATACGCTCCTCTTACGGATACACTATATACTTCGATTTCTGAATGCCCTGAGAAGTATTTTATATGAGAAATCTATTTAACATCGTTTAATATGGTACCCCTCTCATATCTATTTGACTTCTGGATTTTTGTTTGTCCCAGAACATCTAGTAACATCTTTCAGAATAGTAGTGTTTCATAGAATCCCATTAGGGAAATGTGGCTCTGGTTACACACTTCAAGTCTCACTGGACATATAGTAGGCATTCAGTAATCTCAGATTATTGACAAAAAGTACTTATTTGTATAGAAAGGTCATAAGAAAAAGGTAAAAAAAAAAACCATACACACGTAAGTAGAGAAGTTTCTGTTCCTCATTTCATGAGATTGAATTATACTTAGGTAATTGATTCTTCAGTGCAATTACAGGTTTATTCATTTATTAGAGAGATATTTTGTTGAGCATCTACTATGTTCAAAGCACTGAAAATTTCAGTCCTTTTATTTCACTTACATGAGTAAGTCTCCGCTGGCAAGGCCAATTTTAGTCCTTCTTTTTTTGATTTTGTAGTGGGGAGGGCAGCGTATACTAATTATTCTAACGTTTAATTCTAGGGAATGTTTAAATCTAATATGCCTTGTTCTATAAGTGGAGTTTTTGTTGCAAACTACATGTAGTATGGACATATGTAATATGGACTCAGATATTTAATACTCACATATAGAGAATCTTTCTTAAGGAAAGAAGCTGTCCTTTTTCCCCATAAGTACTCAATATTAAATGTCTGTCTGCATATTAATGTGTTAAAGTAATAGCATTTTAATAACTATCCATCTGAGTTTATGAGAATATCTCCAAGTGTTTAACATATATCCACATTTGGCAAGTTAGTGTAATTTATGTACACACATAAATATTCATAAAATTGAGTATGTTTTGAAAAACAAAAGAGCAAGACTAATGGTTCAATGTTAACTGAAAAACAAACAAAAAAAACCCCCAAGAATCCAGCTATTTTGCAACAGATTCCATGCAATAGCCTCTCTTTCCTTTAACCACAACCCACAAATTATCATGCAATACGTAAACCTTTGTGCATTTGCTTTTTTGTTGTTTTCCTTTGGAGAACTGAGAGGTAGATTTTCCACAGAAGAAATAGCTGGCACTTGACCTTTGGCAGCAGGTATGATCTGTTGTTTCATCAAAGAAACTCTGATGGTGAATTATCTTAGCAGTATGTAAATTATTTAAAGAAACTACAACATGACTGCTTAAGATAATGTGTTCACTGTTTATAATAGTGTATGGATTTTTATATACTAAAATAGTAACACTTCAGTAGTTCATTTTTTACCCTATATGAGTTCCTCACCATGCAAGCACAGAAATGAATGTATCTCATCACATTGAAAGAAACAAAACCACATGCATACCTTTAGTCGTGAACCTAGCTTAAAACACACCATCAGTACGGAGGAACACATCAGAAAATTACCGTCTGATTTCTCAGTTGGGAGCACAAAATTGTTGCTATCATGATCACCAACACTTAATTGCTTTCACAAAGCTACAAGGTAATTTTCTTTCAAGGTAAGTATTTGAAATGAATATCTGCGTACAACAAGACCATATGGTGCTCATTTATAATAACATACATAACTTCTGAAAAATAAATGTAATGAAAGTTGTTTTATACCTTGCCCTTTGGAACCTTCTTTCCTTTTTTATTCCCTAATTTTAAAAACACACTTGCAAACAAAAATTGTTCCGAGGATAAACTGCATGGGACATCTAGAGTTAATTGTACATCACTGGAAGAAAACCAAATATGAGCTCTTCTAATATTCAGTTATGGCACATTGTTACAGGAATGTTTTATCTATGTTAATTATTCATATGTCTGCATTTTTCATAGTTATTATAGTAGACTGATCCTTAATATTACAGAATATGCTGCATTTTATATTTGTCAAATTTTTATTCAAATAGCATTAGCTGCTAGTGTATCATATCACAAAATTCAACTTTAACAACTAACCATCTCACAGAAAAAGAAAAAAAAAATCTATAGACTCATCGATGTATCAAGCAATGAATAAAATATAAATGCATGAATTAGAAATAGAACTACTATCAAAGGCTCATGATTTTGACATAGATTTGAATTCACTATATTTATAAAGGCAGAGGAAACTCCACACTTTCTTAGCTTTCACTGCCACACCGAGGAAGTTTCTCACCAAACCTCCTACCTTTCCTCACGAGGTCTAACCACAGAAATGAACGTAAACATGGGAAGATCCAGGGCAGGAAATCAAAGAGAATCAGAACAGAGAAAGATATTCACAAGATCATATATTCTACCTTACAGTCCAGCAAAAAAATGGAAATATTTTTAAATGATATCCATCATAAAGTTATTTTAACAATAGGCTGTATGGTCCTGCCATGGTGTGGGAGGTATTATCTTGACCCTTGACCTCTACTTACATAAGAGCCTGAGAAATGAAAATCATGTTTATCATCACTGTTTGTTTTATACAAATTTACTGTCTTTACTTAAACTGGCATAAGAAAAAAAATTCTATTCTGAAATAGCCCAAGTCTGGTTCTTAATAGTCATGTGACTTTTTTTTTTCTGCCAGCCATGTGCTCCGTATCATTTTACTCTGAAATAACTATGCGGATTTCAGCTCAACCTGCCTTTGCTTATAATGCATGACATACCCTGTGAGGGAGCCTGAGAACAGACTCCCTTGAAAAGCAAGGTTCTCATAGTTGGCCTGTAACCATGGAAGCAGATGCCGTTTTTTTCTTACCCCTGCTTACCTCTTTGCAGCCTCGAGCTGCTCCCTATTGTTAAAAGGGGTACGCCTTGATTTTTCTTCATCATGACCGAACTTGCCTCTTCTTCAAAGGGCATGATGCTGCAGGTCATTGGTCTAGACTGTTTGCACGGTCCAGAGAACAGCCTTGATGTAACCCTTGCTCCGTCTGAGCCACGCCACCAGCCGTGCATCTGTAGACTGTAGGGGGACATTGGAGATCTGTATTTCAAAAGAAGTCTGTCTGATTTTGCCATTGTGCCTTTTCACTCATCGATCGAATGAATATCGAACCTTCTGTCGTTGCATGTGTGAAATAGATAGCTTAGCAAGCACTTTTGTGCCCAACCTGTGCAGTGGGCCAAAAGGTTTTCCTTTTAGTCTCAAGATTTTTTTCTTCAGACTTTATGAATTTCTTGATAGCTTAAATTGTTTATGTGCTTCAATTTTAGCAACTGTTATGATGACTTTTGAATTACTTCATCAGCAGTGACTTTCTTTTGGTACGAGAAGGAGCATTTTCTTTTTTGTCAACTATGTTTGTTTTTTTTCTTTTTTTTTTTTTTTTTTTTGTCTTTTGTAGCTTAAGATCTAGCTTAACTCATTTGTAACTAGAAGTGATATAACTGTATCCTGTTAAGCCAAAAAGTTGAGGTATCTTTTCAAGAAGATGATTAGATGATGTCTATCATTTAACAGATTTAATTCCAGAAAGGTGAACTTGAACTGCCTCAAGGTAATTTCAGTGATTTGTAAGAGTAAGTAAATCAAATAATCACATTGATTTTAAGTTAAATAAAATATTTGTTAAGCTCTGTTAAGGGAAAAATTTTTCTTTGTTTTTCTCCTTTTAAAAATTTGTGAAAATGTTAGTCTGGAGTACTGAAATATACTAAAAGGCACATAAATTTATTACTCTCATTTGGTATTTTAAATAAATACCATATATTTGTAATATGTATCTTATGGCATGATTTAATTAGAAAGTATACAATACAAAAATATGTTGACATTTAATTTTTAATGCAATTCTAATTCATTGCTTTTCATCAATAACTGATGTTAACAATAACCGACAGCCACAATCCCACCTGCTTATTCTAAAATGTATTATTTTACTGAGTCCTTAAAAAAATCAGAATCACTTCAAAATGCTTCATATGCTTTTTTTCAATATGTTGCTTAGCAAGCATTGTCTGTGTGTATCAGTTTTTGTTTTGTTTTAAGAATCCACTATCTCATACTTCAAGGCATACCTATTTTCTCTAATTGCCACAGGCAAAGGGGAGGTCCATGACAGAATAAAGAAGGTTATTGTGACAGATGAAACATAATTCACAATGAGTACTCTTTTCATTCAGCCTTAAGTAGCAGAGGATTACTTCCAAGCTGAATTTGGTGGCAGAATGTATGAGCTGATTTTATTAACATATAAGGACAGGTCAAAGGCAGAAAACCTATTTCTCTTCAGCTGGGTGGTGGTTATTTTGCGTGTGTCTGCTTGGGAGTCTTACTTTGTTCACCTCAAACAGAAGCAATGCTGGACAGAAGAGCGTCTGAAGAAACGGAGGGAGTAGGCGGGGAGGGTAGGAAATAAGAAACTTAAAGCAATAAAAGTTGGAGTTTTCTTGCTAGATAATGAAAAATGATGAGTTAAATATATTTCTACCTTCTTTGGCATGCACATGAAATAAAGTCATACGTTTTTTTCAACAAACATGAGCTGCAAAAGTAGGTAAATTTTATTTCATAAAAAATTTCTTTAGATGATGATTATTTTTCTCTTTTCCATATTCTTAATTTCAAATGGTTTATTAGATTTCCAGATGCCATTAGGTTTTAAATTAGGACTTAGTACAAATTTCAATTAAATAGGTATGTGTTTATTTGGATATTTTATTTGTTTTCAGTCATTTGTTTCTAATGACAGAATTTTATTTGATCTTTATAAAACTTTTGTATTCAAGTATAAATACTTTTTATTTTCTTTCTTTTTCTAATGAGGACAGATTTTAATTAACTAAAGACAGGTTAAAAAAAAATTGTGCTTGATAAAATATCTATGCATCACAAGAAAATTCCAGACTACTAAATCCATTGCATCTTGTTTGTTTTAAATAGCATTTTATTTACACCAACAATTTGGATTTACTTATTCCTGAAATATTTTTTCTTTTTTGCTTTATTTTCAAATACTTTATAGGAGTTGTAGTTAAAGTAGTTTTCTATCTGTAAAAGGAAAAGCAAGGGGTTGTTCTGTCCGCTAGTAATCTACTATTACAGAACTTACAATAAAGTGCTATTTCTCTGCTATGTTCTTGTCAGTCACAGTTTGTTGTTCCAGAAAGTGAAAGAAAAATCTAAATTCTAAATTGAGGTCTTTTTCAATATAACAGATACATTTCATACTTCGAATACTTTAATGAATAATTCAGAGGCACTAAAATTATGTAGGTATTCCCTAGAAGAAGGAATAAAAACTATAATCTACAGCTACTCCTTTTATATATTTTTTCTTAAAATAACATTGTTCTTTATAATATATCAAGTATACAACTTGAATTAACTAAAGTTATTTCAATTAATTAAGTTGGCTTTGTAGCTAAAAGTTTAATAAAATTTGCAATAAGATTTTTTACCTTAAAATTTGTTAACACTGTTAAGAAATACTTATTACTGCATTAAATATTTCCTTCTATTAACTGAATTTTCATTTCTCCTTATGTTGTGATCGAATTGTTACTGTTCAAAATATAGTAATTTAAAAATAAAAGAATGTGACTACTGTATAAGTTCAGAAAATATAGGAAATCTTATAGTCATTATTTATCTGTTGATTAAAATGGAAATCTTTCCTTATACCCTCTACAAAATTAATATTGAAATATTTCTAGGGATTATTTCATGTTTATGGAATATTTTTAGAATATTTTTATATACTTAATACAAATAAAAGATAATCTTTAAACAAAATAAGAATTCCAAAGGACAAGTATAAATATATATATCTATATATATATTTACTATTGCCAGATCATGTACAGAAATTTCCTATTCATAGTTTTCATATCTTTCTTAATAATTACTCTGTAGAAACATGCCAAGGCACACAACTTTTGCATTTGGTAAAATTTTCTACTTCTGCTATTATTTCATAAGTATGACTTTATATAATTCATTTGAAATATCTGTGTAATTTATTATTTGAAAGTATGAAGGAAATTAATGAGGACTAAAATGATATTTTTAATTAAGCAAAGGGGAAAGAAGAAAACTAAGAATGATAAAGCTGATACAGAAATTATTTAAATGTTGTGTTCCATAGTATAATTTTTTAATAGGTTTTATTTTATTCATGATTAAACTTAAAATCAAATAGTAAGGTATGTTGAATGATCATATCTAAAAGTAAAATTCATTTGTACTCATTGAATATTATAAAATAATAAGAAAATAATTATATTAATTTGAGAATGAGATTTTTCTTTTGCAATCACATGACAGCTTTTTAAAAAACGTCATTTGCAACCTGAAAGTGATATCATTAAATATATTTTTAATTAACTTGTATATATATACAACTTGTAACTTGTATACTGCAAAAAATAATTAAAATAGTGATAAGTGTATTTGATTTTCATGTACGATCTCTACAGAGTCAACCTCTGTCTTATTTAAAATTTATTTCCTGTGTTTTAGGCCAGGACATTTTTCATATTGCTCTCTTCTTCCTCCCCCTCCCTAAAACACATTTTGCTATAAACTTCTGCACCAATCGCTAGGAAAGACACAAACAGCAGTACAGTTCAGGAAGCAGTCCTGTGAATGTAAAAAAAAAATCACAGACTTTGATTTTATACGACAAGTTGGATAGGAGTCAAAACTGCCACATGCAGTGTGAAAAAATGCCACCCTGGTGTGAACAAAAGGTTTAAAATGGAGTCAAGAAGCATGCAAGCTCGATGTCTAAGCTTTTCCTGTGAATTGTCTGCCACAACCTGCAGGGTATGAAGTGGGCTGGGAAGAATACAGAGCTCTTGGAAGCTACAACTGAGAAACATCGGCAGTCGGATGTGTTAGTTTTTTTTTTTTTTTTTTAATTTTGTTTTGTTTTGTTTTATCTCATCTAAGCATCATTATACTAAACTGTTTTACCCAAAACATAAAACAAATCCAAAAGAAAGTCACATAATGTGTGAAGAAACTGTTGCTTACAAATGAATTGTTACTTTTTTATCCTTTTTTTTTTTTCATTCCTTCATTTATAGCAAAGTGAAGTTCCCAACTGTACTTTGTATTTTAAATTCTTTGTTTTGTGGGCCTGAGTTTTATTTACAAAGGGTGAATAGGGGAAACGTCTTATAAAATCCTGACTACCAGAGTAAAAATTGCAATTATAATATTCATGTTTGCTTATCTTCTAAATTATCAAGAAAAGAATGAGGCGAAAAGACTAAGAGTTCACTATTGGAAACAAGTATTTCATATTTTAATAAATAATACAATTATAAATCTGAATGAATATTCAGCAGGAATAGTCCTCCAGAAAAAATACTGCTACAATGCACTACTACAATATACTAATATTACACTTTACCTATTATATTGGAATGTAAAAATTTACTCCACAGCCAAAAATTTTTATTAACCAAAAATAATCAGTCAAATCTAAAGTAAACCATCATCATTCACTTAAATAACCAAAAAAGGCAATTCAATTTTAAAGACAATTAAAAACTATACCACTATGTTATAACCTCCACTTCAATAATCTTAATGTGTTTATAAAGGCACATATGAATGCTAATTACATGATAAATTATGAATAGCATTTAAAGAATGTAACATTTCCTAGGTGACTGTGATCTAATCAATACAACACATCTAAATGCAAAAAAGAAACATCTTTGATGAGCATTGAAAAGATCCTTAAACTTTGAAGCCAGTTTTATTACATTTGCATCTTATCTCTTATTAAGGATTGGGTCTAAAGCCAGCAAATCCCATCGGTTATGAATGCAGGTCAAGACAGGAACTTTTTCCTATTTACTGTTTGTAACACTGGATAGAAATCAATCTGTTACTTTCATTACAACCACACAATCAATGCCATTTAAAGTATAATACAACAGCCAAGTCCAAAGACAATATGGATCCTTGGAAAAAGCTCATACCATTTGCAGGGCTGTATTTGATATAGCTCCTGGTGAATTGTTTTCTTTCTAATTAGTGTACATGGTCATTTAAAGCAAACATGCCTAAACTGGTACTGCAACATAGGATACAACCAAAAATTCATAGTACAATCTTTGTCAAAGTTGCATTTAAAAAAAAATCATTCTTTTTAAACAATGAAAACATTACAAAAAAGGATTCTTTCTCATTGACTATAATGTGAGCAAGACATTACTATAAAACCATTTTGATATTCCCCCCAAAAATTTATGCACAGCAAAACTTCTACCTTGAAATTAGTATATGAAATCCTTATTACAAATGCCACCTTCCTCTCATCTCTCAATAAAAGACTTAATTCTGATAAACTTTATCTTGCCTCAAAATTACCAAAATATTTGCTTTTAGGAGTTCTCTTGCACAAAGCATAGCTCAGTAAACAAAAGAAACGTGCCAATTGTGTATTCCATTTACATATAATAGAACCATCATTTCAATTATTTTTAAATATCAAAACTAAGATAATCTTTACGTTCATAAATTATTTGAAAGCACAAGATAAGCCACTGTACACCAACACTATTGGTAGTTGAATGAATTATTTTTCCTTTATTTTATAAGTGAGGATATTTTCCTTTTACACATCAGTTTCAAGCATTTCAATTTACATATCTCCTGATTTCCTCAAATATATGATAAATGAATCTCTTCATAAAGAGCACAATTTACAATTCTCTCTGGTATAATTTTTAAAACATATTTGTTATTCAAATGTATTCTACCTGTTCCATATAAAAGGTACACATAAAAGGGTAACTCAAATTTAAATCAAATAATTTTTGGTTGTTTTATCAAAACACTATGTCATTTATGCAAATTACATGACCCTGACATTTTGGACTTTGGGAAAGTTTTCTCCACTAAGGAAAATACAATTCAAATTTTGTTTCAATATTTTTTTTTCTGCAAAATATTATGAGGACATGCTTCTCTGTCACCAGCCAGTGATGATTTTATTGTCACTATGATTAATAAAATTCCCTTTCTAGTGATAGAAAGTTGTTCCTAAAGCTGGGCTTTCCTCAAACACAGCCTGTAAATAAGGTCTGAGATGTGAAGGTACTCTCTTATGTTTTAAGGGGTCCTAAATATTTCTGACCAGAAAGGGGTATCTTTTGCGCTATATTTCTTGCATAAACAAGTTCAGGCCAATGAACCCAAAGTCAAAGTTTCCAGACTGTCACTGCCTAGAAGACATTCTTCTTCACCGCCAGAACTCAATTTCTGATAGTCTTAAATAGCTTTGAGTGGGGCTACTGTTGAGTTGTGTTTCCTTATGCTTGATGGCCTTCACCACTGAGAACATCTAACTCTATTCCCCTTCTTTCTTATCTACCTGCCAGGCTACCTTTTTCAGACTGAGCAGGCACCACACCCAAAGATGACTTGCAAAAATCACGCTCTGGGTCCCCACGAACTTGGAGCAAATTCGAAATGGGAAGGTAAAAGTTAGGTAGGCCAAGCCTCAGACAGCAATTCAGAAGAAAGACACCAGGATGGACTAAGGCATTTTAGAGCCATTTTAGAGTGACAATTAGCTTGGGCCATTCACAATACAATTTCTTAAAAAGCAGAAAAGTCATTTCAAGTAGGTGGGTCAAAACATAAAAGGAAGATGAGAATCACTTTATGTTTAAATGTGGGCAAGCAAACTAAAAACCCTTGTGTGCTGATTTGTATATGTTTATTAGCTTTGGTTTTAACTCTCATGTTGTTTTTAAATGTTCCTGAAGTCATATGGGGGTTCCTAAAAACTATGGCTTTTAAACTTGCATCCTGACACAGTAGTTAATATTTTATGTATTTTAAGTTTCATATTCGAGTCAGAAATGGGCTCATCCTTCACATTCTATCCAAGTTTATCTGGAATGCAGGATTTGCTAAAGGAAGATCAGTATCACTAACTGTATTTCCTTTGTTTCTTCATTTTTCTTTAACATTTGAAAAACAAATAGGGCTAAATGTAATTTATTTTTCCTTTTTACATTAAAATTTGTCCACGGAAGTTCAGTTTAAATATATCCAATGATACTTTATATATTGAAGAGATTTTAAAGAAATCTAATCACTATAATTTACCATTACTTTTCCACTGGATGAATTACATTTTGATAAAATTTATGCACGTGATAAATTTCAAATTTTATATATAAATATAATAAATATATCCTAAGTGGGCAAAAAAAACTTTATATGCTTTCATTGTTAATCTGGACTGTAGGTGCAACCCAATCTATCAGCTATACTGTTCTCTAATCAAAGAAAATATGTGTCACTGTGGTTTTAGGAAAAAATATATCTTAGTCAATATTATTCCTCAAAGTAAAGCCTCAAGTTCAAATCTGTTTCTAGGAGCCTAGTGCACTGGCTTACACTTCTCAATTTTTACCTGATTTGAAAAATACAATTGAGATATTTGGAGTATTATAGTCTTTGCTATCAAAAGCCACTACTCTTCAGTTGCGTGTATTTGTGAAACGTTGTTTTGAAAATGGAAAGTAAGTTGAAATTTACGCTCATATTTTACTTAAAAAAAGCTGATTAAAAGTTGGAACATGACAGTATTTCTAGAGAGTGTTATTTCTTCCATAGATTCAGACCAAAAAAAGTTATATACAGTTTGAAAGATTAATATGATAAGCCATGAAAACTTTCAGTAAACTGGTAACTGTTCTTTGGGGATGTGAATCATTTAATAGAGGTCTGTTGTCAAAAAAATCATTTCTGAAATAACTCATAAAGTGAAATGGATATTGACAATATTTTATGTCAAGTAGTCTTTTGGTCTTAAATCCATTCATTTAGTCAATTAACATTTTTTTATTGCCTTTGTGCTTTCCCAGGTTTTGAGGACATTATCCATTCAACAAATATTCATTGCATATCTATTTAGCAATGTTCCAGATGCTAAATATGTAATTACAAAGTTTTAAATAGTGATTATATGCTATGATGGAGAATAATGAAAGTGACAAGGAGCAGAAAGTTCCTACATGGAGAAGGTAGTCAGGAAAGGCCAAGAGGAAAGGTCTCCAGAGGCGATGTGTGAAATGAGATTTAGAAAATGAGAATGACCTAGTCATGGGAAGAACAGCATTTAGTTTCTCCACTAGAATGTGAAGGACCCAAGGCAGAAAGATATGCAGCATATTTGAAGCAATAAATAGAGATCAGGGCTACTAGAGCACAGCCAGAGATCAGAGGAGGAGGGACCTGAGGCCAGCTGGGATGGAGGAGCAGGGAACTCACCACTCGAGGACTTACAGGCTCATGGGGAGGAGTTTGGATCTTATTCCCAGAGTAGTGGTTGCCTCCTGCGGTAGACTCTCTCCGGAATGAGACATTGCAATATGAAATTTTTTTAACCTCCCTAAATTCTGGGACCATCACTTATAACCTAATGTATTAAGCAGCAGTTGTTAACAATATCAAAATAATAATCCTGTATCATTTAGGGAATAATTCAGGCTTCCTAAATGTTCTTAACTGAAAACTGCACACTTGGGACATTAGTTTATGGTTTTTGTTCCCAGGAGCTAATGAAAGAAGTATCTTCCTAAAAGCAAGTGCTAACTTGGGTTATTTTGGCTATCAGGTAAGGCATCTACTTCTGGAAGTCAAGATATGTAACATTCTCTATCAAGAACATGCATCCTATGAGCTTGACTATTCACATGGTAAAATAGTTCACCAATGAGATTATTTTAATTGTATCAGCTGTTTAAATATTCAACGGAAAATTTTAAGGGCATCACAACACATTCAAAAGATTGAATCAGGTATTTTCAGTTTATTAACTGATGAATTGAATAGCACACATATATAGATTACTTCTTTATGTTACAAATAAATATGATTTTCTTTTATTTTCTACTGAACAATAACCAGGAATATTCAATTAATATGTCATTTAAGTTTTAAGAATTTTTTAACTGATTAGATCGATTTTGGAAAGATAAAATATGTTCATTAAAACCAAAAGGAGCTCTAAATATTGGATAAGCAGTTGGAATCAATATTAGTAAGCTATGACCAAAACCACAACTTTGAAATTAATAAAACACTACTATTAAGCTAAATTACAAGGTGTTTCTGCTGACTGAGATACTTAATCACAAGTTTTATTGTACTTTATCAGCCCCTTAAAGATAAATCATTACAGGACTGTAAATTCTAGATATTAAAACACATGATTAATAGCAACATGCTTTAAAATTACCATGGAATTGCTATAGTTGACATTTTTATTTGGGGCTTCCCTTTAGTGAATTTCTCACCAAACAAATATCTTTCACCTCTTAAAAGAATAATATCTAGATTCACCCCTTCCTACAGATTTATATTAAACCACGTAAAAGATGAAAATAATGCTACAGGGAATGCTTAATACACTTACCTGTAGAATTTTTCACCTAATGTCAAGAGTATACTTTTATAAATGCATTCAATATTTTGGTTTCCATTAAAAAGTTTTTCAATATGTCATCTATACTTCTCTTTATATACTGAAATGCCTTTTAAATGTCCAATTTGATAAATCAAATCAAAAACCAGAGAATTAAAATTGTCACCTTATATAAGATCTTATCTATTTTATGTAAATATCAATTCACTACATTAAAAGGTTTTTACTGAGGTAACTACATATGAAATAGACCACAAAGTAAGTTTTGAGACAGACCTCCTTGTAGGAATATGAAAGTAGGTGACTCTGAACACACTGAAAAGACTCGGAATGAGGAGTTGTGAGAGGGTTTTCTGAAAAAGATTTCTTTGGGGAGCACCGTCTCTGTCCCTCCAATCAATTTTTTTTTTTTTTTTTTTTTTTCAGTACGCGGGCCTCTCACTGTTGGGGCCTCTCCCGTTGCGGAGCACAGGCTCCGGACGCGCAGGTTCAGTGGCCATGGCTCACGGGCCTAGCCGCTCCGCGGCACGTGGGATCTTCCCGGACCTGGGCACGAACCTGTGTCCCCTGCATCGGCAGGCGGACTCTCAACCACTGCGCCACCAGGGAAGCCCTCCAATCAATTTTAGTGAGGGAATTTCTGTAGGAACACTTGGAGAGCTGAAGTTTGGAGACAGAGTGAAATTGCCTTTGACTCCTAGCTGGACAATATAAATTGTCCACAATTTAGCTCACATGGATAAATAGCTCACATGGATGAGCTAGCTGCCCTAGTGTCAGATTAAAGGAGAGCTTTCTACAATGTTGCTATTTGCTTGAATTTCCAGAGTTTGTTCCTGCAAAAAATGCGTGAATATGGCCCATGGAACAATGCAGTTCCAGCATGAAGAGAAGCTGCCTAGAGGAGCACCTGGAAGGAGGAGGTGGAGACCACGAGAGTGTGTGTGAAATAGATCCCCAAAAATGCAAGCTGACGATGGTGCAGCTACGAGAGAAAAATCTATTACCCCATACACAGGAAGTGCAGTTGAATGTTCCCAATGGGGACGTCTGACACACGTCCAAAAGCACCCTATGAGCTTAAGACAACTACCCACATTAGACAGTGGGAAGCCCCTTTAATACAATAACAGTCAAATTAGAACTTCCTGATAACTCTTTCTTCTCCCTACTGCAACTTTGTTCCTATGCTTTAGAAACTGCCCTTAGCAAGATGCTAAAGGAGAAATGCAAGCCCTAGATGGGGAAGGAGAGAAGGTTCTCCCTTTTGCTTCCTGGGCCATGGACATCTTACCTGCAGCAGATCCCATCTGGGCAAAAGGAGGGATGAGTTTAGATGGATAGGCTGCAGCCAGTTGATGCAATGCCTTTAGGACATTTTTAAAAACAGACTTTATATTTTAGAGCAGTTATAGGTTCACAGAAAAACTGAGAGGAGGGTACAGAGATTTCCCAATACTTCCTGCTTCCACATGCACAGATTCCCTCATTATCAACATCACTCACCAGAGTGGGACATTTTTTTACAATTGATGGACCTACATTAACACATTATTATCACTGGAGGTTCATTAGGATTCACTCTTTGTGTTGAGCATTCTATGGGTTTGGACAAACGTATAACTTCTATCCACCATTATAGTATCATACTATATGATATATATGATATATATAGTATATGTGTGATACTATAGTATGATGCTATAATGGTGGATACATGTCATTATACATACTATAGTATCAAAATATAGAATAGCTTCACTACCCTAAAATCCTCTGTGCTCTACCTATTCATCCCTCGCCCCTGGCAACCACGGATCTTTTTACTGTTTCCATAGTTTAATCTTTTCCAGAATGCCATAAAGTCAAAATTATACAGTATATAGCCTTTTCAGATTGGCTCCTTTCACTTAGTAACATGCATTTAAGTTTCCTCTATGCATTTTCATGGCTTGATAGCTCATTTCTTTTTAGCATTGAATAGTATTCCATTATCTGGATGTATTGTGGGTCTTTTTTTAAAAAGAAGGTTTTTAATCTGTGTGCAGTGGAAAGACTTCGAAAAATCTTAAGGGAGGGGTGGCATGATGAGATTTATGATTTAAAAATATAAATCCAGCTTATTTATGGGGAAGAGGATAGAGAGGGATAAGGATAAATTCCAAGAAAAAAATTGGGGTGTTATTGCAATAGTTCTGGTATGAGAGGAAAGAGCCACATTCTGGGGTGGTAGCAGTTAAGATGAACAGAATGAGATGGTTTAAAAATACATTTATGAGGTAAAAGTAATAGCACTCATTGATGAATCAGACTTGCAAAATTACAGAAAGAGAGGTCAAGGATGACTTATGGGTTTTTGGCTTGAGCATTTGGGTGGATGAAGATATTTAACAAGGCTGGGTGGTGAAATAAGGCTGGAAGTCTCACTGGAGTAGGTCAATTCTAGGCCAAAAGATGGATATAAAAGTCCTCACCAAACATAAATCTCATTTTCTTTTCCTTACAGATTTTTGGCCACTCCTCCTAGGCTCCAGGGATATGAATAATGCCCTTAATAATGTCAAATAATTTCCATCAATCCTTAATTGCCCACTGATGTGTTTCCACTGTCTTAACCATCTCCTTGATGGTGTTCCTGGCCACTAGTAAACTGGACATTTTACATCCGGCAATACTCTGTTTTCTTTTTTTTTTTTTTAACTTTTGGTTTTTGCAAACTTCTATTATTTGCAAACATTTATGTCAGCTAAAATCGGTCAAAATTGTTTGTTGGAACCCTAAATAAATAGCATAAAAACTGTGCATTATAGAGTGCTAGGATCATCTGCGATAGGTTGTGTTCATAACTATTGGCTAACAGTGTATATAGTCCATCATATTAGCTCTTATTTGTTAAAAGCTTAAAATAGCATTCAGAGCATATAAATAGTCGGCTATAATATTCTTCTTTCTATATACATTTTAATTTTTTATAAAAATTATTGAGAGACTAATAGCATTAAGATCAATTAGCAGTACCAATGTTAGTTTCTTGGTTTTGATAATTGAACTATGGCTATATAAGATATTAATGTTAATGTTAGGGGAAGCAGGGTCAAGGATATATGGAAACTCTATGCACTATTTTGTAACATTTCTCTAGGCCTAAAATTATCTCAAAATAAAAAGCTAAAAAGTATGGGCTTCCCTGGTGGTGCAGTGGTTGAGAGTCCGCCTGCCGATGTAGGGGACACAGGTTCGTGCCCCGGTCCGGGAGGATCCCACATGCTGCGGAGCGGCTGGGCCCGTGAGCCATGGCCGCTGAGCCTGCGCATCCGGAGCCTGCGCTCCACAACGGGAGAGGCCACGACAGTGAGAGGACCGCGTACCGCAAAAAAAAAAAAAAAAAAAAAAAAAGCTAAAAAGTAAATCATCATTGCTACAGCAGAGTTAAAAGGGAAATATGTATACATGATATCTGAAAAAGACAGATATTCAAATATGAGCATTAAAGGGCTTTCATTCAGTATTATGTCTTACTTATTCTTGATTAAATGTATGAGTTCACTTACATTTGCAAATCAAATCTGATTAAATTATCTGAAATAAAACAGGAATATGTGAATAAATATATGACTACATAAAATGTCTTGAAGCTTAATGAATAAATAGGAATTAATATTATCTTAAAGAACTATAAAGGAGCTAAGAATCCACAATAAATCTAAAGGCAAACTTGCTCAACATTGTAGACCTTCTTGCCCTTGTTCTTAAGAAAAAATTTATTTTATAAATTAACTGAGCTCAAGGATGGTTTTTAGCTTTACCCAATCTGTTCATCACAAAATCATTTTTCTGTTTACTTAGGTACAAAATTTCAGAATCCTCATTAACTCTTTCTTCTCCATTTTTTCTTTCTTCTGAACAGTTCCGACATGATGCCAAGCCTTCATCTTCATTATCTTCACTTTTATCTCACGTTAAGTCCTTATTGCTTCTCCAAGGTCTTACACAAGAATTTTTTTCCTAAATACCATCCTCATTTTCCCTCACTCAAGTGATCCATTCTACATACATAAGACAAAGCATTCATTATAAGTTATAGACCTGGTCATGTTCGAAAGCCTTCCAGGAAAATATATTACTTTGAAAAAGAAAGGAAAACAGAAAAAAACAAACTCTTATAGAATCGAGTTTAAATCATGACTCCTTTGTATCTTGTTGAGCTCAACTCAAGCCCTTCTTTCCAGGTATGTTCCCTGCCCTCACGCCAGAATGAATTGTCTACTGTTCCCTGAAGAAGCTGTACCTTTGTTTTTTCATCTCTGCCTTTGTTCATGTTGTTTCCCTCCAGCTGAACATTTTTGTTTTTCCAGTTGTTCAAAGGACCAGCCTTAATGTCGACAACTAGGATGTTAAGATTAACAAGACAGAGTGGTCTTGGCCTTGAAAGGTTCCAAATGAAAGACTGCTTCACCCATAAAACGTTTCTGATCTACCTGTTAGTATGTAGACTTTTCTTCCTTTGACCTGCATTCTTTGTTAAGGCATTGATATGACTGTACCCTGATACATATACAGATACTGTACTCCCAGGTGCTGCTTTCATAAGGTCTGAAACTGTTAACAACTGTATTCTCCATCAGAGGAGTGGATGCTCAATAAAGATCAACAGAATTAAACTGAGCTTGAAGGTACTCTCTAAGCAGAGGGATGACTCAAATTCAGTTCCCGATCAACTCCTCCCTTTCCTACCCTGGCCTCCTTACCACAACAAATTTATCCAAATATGTTTTAGCCTTAAAATATTCACAAATGGGACTTCCCTGGTGGCGCAGTGGTTAAGACTCCACACTCTTAATGCAGGGGGCCCAGGTTCGATCCCTGGTCCAGGAACTAGATCCCACATGCATGCCGCAACTAAGAGTCCGCATGCCGCAACTAAGGAGCTCGCGAGCAGCAACTAAGGAGCCAGTGAGCCATGACTAAGGATCCTGCGAGCTGCAACTAAGGAGCCCACCTGCCGCAACTAAGGAGCCCCCCTGCCACAACTAAGGAGCCTGCCTGCTGCAACTAAGAACCAATGCAACAACAACAACAAAAAAATTCACAAACATGCTACTTGGGTAATAGCATTTTTTTTTTTTTTAGAATTTGAATTAACAATAATCAGTGAGCTATAATTAAATATGACATGATTATAATTGTCTTCCTGTTATAGAAACCATATGTCTCATTTATTCAGCAGACTGTTCAAATTTCCAGTTGAAGGAAAGCGTAACTGAGCTGAAACCATGGACCTATCTTCAGTTCACCTTATTCAGAATCCTATTCTGTCATCGTATTCATTGTCTAATATTTACAGGGCCCCTGCCTATGGTTGTTTGGGTGGGGTTCTCTAAAAAGGACACTGGCTAGGGAGCGAGTGAAGCTGAAATCCAGCTCATACTCTGCTTACCAAACCACAAGCACGAGTCCAATTACACCTGCAAATGTGCATGTGGCCTCTGCACAGAGGAAAGGGCACCTTTTTATAATTCACACAAAGTGCAAGTGGGGATTAATCTAGTCAATGAACTTTAATATATTGTATAGAAAAACTTTTCAATACTGAAATCTTTGGTGTGTGAGGTTTTTTTAATCCAATTTTGTTGATAGGAATGCAATTTTCATCTAAGTGTATTCCAACACAGAAGCAGTGAAGAATTCTATGAATTAAACATACATGCTCTGCCTAGAAATAGTAAAAAGATACATTAGGTCATTGGATCAATTTCTTTTCCAGTGTAAGATTGTTCTCGCTTGTGTATTTTTCATTGTTTTGTCCCATATGACTTTAAACTATTTAAGCTTTGGTTCTTATTCTATTTCCCAAGGGTGCATATTCAAGTGCCTAATAGAAGTGCCTGATAATAAACTGAAGGGTGGGTATTTTTGGGTTTTTGCTTCTTTGGTGAGAGACTGGCCAGAATTCAGGGAACGTTCATGTTACTCTTATATTTATCATCATCACCATTATTATTACTATTATTAGTAAACATCTGTATTGGCCAACTATTGTGTTTATACTGCTCATTACCTCTAATCCTCTCTACAAATTATCCTGATAGGTAAAGTTATTCTCATTTTTGCAAAAGAAAACTCAAGTGTTTGGTGATTTCCCCCAATCCAGAAGTTATGCATGAGTCCAAACTGAGATTTAAATCCAGGTTTTCCTGGCTATAGAAAAATTTCTCACTTAGATGAAGTCTTGCAAACTATGCTCCACTTTCTTTAACAAATTTATTCAACAAATACTAATAGAATAATTCTGATGTGCCCTGAATTCTCCTAGATGCTACAGATGAGCAAGAGAGACATTATTTGCTCTTATGGAGCTTACATCGAGGAAAGAGACAATAAACAAATATATAACATGAGTCTAGGTATTGACAAGTATTAATGACATAAAACAAATTAGGGTAAGGGAATAGAGAGTAATGAGTTGGAAGTAGTGGTTGGGAGGTCAGAGGCCTTTCTGAGGAAGTTATAGTTTAGTAGTGGCCTGAATGTAGTAAGGAGAAATTCATATGAAGGTTGTGTGAAAGAGTGTTCCAGGCTAGAAGGAGCATGGCATTTTAGAGGAACTCCATGAATGCCAGCATCACGAGGACAGAATGCACAAGTGGGAAAGTAGTAGGAGGTGAAGTCAGCGTATAGGGAGAGATCTCATCATGCAGGCTCAAGCAGGCAAGGGTAAGGAGTTGGGATTTTTTCTTTTCTGAGAAGTTACTGGAGGGCTTTGAAAAATCACCTTGACTGTCGTTTGGAAAATTAACTCTAGGGGGAAGAGTGGAAACAGAAATACCAGTTAGAGACCACTGCAACAGCCTCCATAAGAGATGACAGTGACTCAAGGAAGACTGGAGGCTTTGGAGCTAGGGGGGAGTGGCTATACTGGAACAGAGTTAGTTGGCAGGACTTGCTGATGGAAGAGATGTGGGTATCAGAAAAAGAGAGAAATCCAAGATCACACCTTGGTTTTATGCTTGAGGTACTTGGTGGATGTTGGTGCCATTGACTGAGACAAGGAAAATTGGAAAGGAGCAGGACTTTAGAAGTAGATAAGTGGGAAATGAAGCATGTTTCATACACATTATTACTTCTTATGGCATATTACACATGTCTCCGTACCATCTTGAGGCTGTAACATTTCAACTAAATCAGAAAAGACCTAAAAGTTTTTGGCAGATATATATGTATATATATATATATATATATATATATATATAGAGAGAGAGAGAGAGAGAGAGAGAGAGAGAGAGAGAGAGAGAGAGGGAGAGAGAGAGAGAGAGATATTTATGCAAGAGGTGAAAAAACGTGTCTCTATTCATATCCACTCACCCACAAATACACAAGTGCCCCTACCATTTTATATTATATTTACATAATTATTCATTGGGGCACATAGTTTGATTTGGATCATCAAACCAGTGATTAAGTCCAGCCAGAGAAGCAACATGCAATGAATATTAATCTTCTTTTTGCTCATAGATCATCTCTATGATGCCCAGGGGCAATTGTTAATAGGCCCATTTTCTCCATGTAAAATGTGTGTTTTCCCATGGTCCTGAGGTTGGGAACAGAAATACAGTTCGCTGAGATTTTGTCGTTGGTGGTGGTGGTTTTTCCATCTCTAATTTTCTTTCAGAACAATTTTCAAAACAGATCTATTCCAAAAGCCTTCTCTGACGGCTCCAGGTCACATTAAAAAAGAGCCCAAATCTTTCCTAAGTCTGAAGAAGGTATCCCTTGTAACCCTTCTTGAGCACTTAGAACCAACTTACAATTCTTAGCTTTCCTTTTATTTCTAGGTGCTTTCTCCCTAGGAGCACTGCAAGCTTCTTAAGAGTGATGACTTCTGTACACTCATAATCACCCTTTGCTGACCATAGTGCTCACATAAGAGGCCTTTGATTCGTTTCTGCTGATTAAAAGAAAATCAGAAAGTCTACTTTCCAAAATTCAGAAAGGACACAAAATAGTATAGTTGTTTGGTGACTTCTGTTATATATTTGTGAAATCATAAACTCCGGCAGCAATATTACAGATAATCTAATCCAAGTTTATTTTGTATTTGAAACTTTGCTAGGTAAACTGCTACCTGCTTAAATCAAAAACAGACAAGTAGGCAAACAAACAAAAAGGATCAAAATATACATCTGTGCCAGTGAAATGCTTTGATTTGTTGGCGACTGGTTTGTTCTTTGGAGTTTTACTTTTCAAAGTTATTTTTGTCTGTTTTGAGCTACATCAGCATTCTTATGATTTATTTCATCTATAAATGGTGAATGATCTAAATGAATACTAAAAAGGGAGGCGATAACAGAGTCCATTTGAAGGAAACTCTTCCCCAACCAAGTTGAGGACTCCTCGCCACCTGACTGGAACTTCAGGTCATAATTATCTGGTATATCATTAGGGTTAATGTACACTATTTATTTTGATTTTATAATCTGTAAGTTTCATACAAACACTAATATCATTTCCCAAATTGTCTATTATACTGAGAAGAAAATCTTTGACCAGCAAACATAGTATATGTGTCTATATATCCATGGTAGTTTGCTTTTTTCTATCAAAAAGTCTCTTATAAACTTGAATTTGTAAGAGTTAAGCTTAGAGGACTTTATAACCTTTGGATAAAATGATCAAATATGTTTTTGACCAAATACAACAGAGCCCTGGAACACTTATGCCCAACTGAGGTGCAAATCCTTTTCAAGGTTCAGCCTAAAATAGTGAGCGAGCTTTCATCTTTATGAACCTGTTTCACTGGGGAAAAAAAAAAAAAAAAAAAACCATGAAATATCTAACATGACAGAAATGAGGCAAGAAGTACATGTCTATATTTTAAGACTTCTCTAATTATGTATAGAAACACCAAAATTATTTTTCTCAAGTCACACAGCATGTCCAGATAATTCCCCCTCCCTTTCCCACACTTTTGATTCAATCTGTTATAAGTCCATCTTTTAGGATGCGTGCTGTGCCTAGTGGTCAGAGACCAATCTGGTTCAATACTAAACTGAGTAATTCAAGTGGACAGCCAAATAGCTGATATTATTCTCATTAGTGACTGAAAACAAAACAAAACAGAAAAACCTACAAGGCAAAATTAGATTTTGGTGAGAGAGATGGTCTTTCTTGGTGAGAGTACAGTGAGAAGCTTTGTCAACATGGAAAATTTCTATTTTTCTTCTCTAGTATGTTTTAATGTGTGTGCTTTGGGTGTATATCTTATATCCTTAGCATAATATTTCTCAAAATCCCACTATCAAAATAGCTTGTCACATTCCCATGTGTAGCAAACCACCAGGAGTTCTCAAAAAGAATCATACTCAGCAAACAAGTTTGCATCTTCTAATATAAAAATCATGAAAATATTAATGCTAATACTAATTGTCTAGAAATGGTCTGAGGGGAAACAGAAAAAATAGGGCCCTGATTCTTTCCTCTAGAGCAATAGAATCTCGATGAAGAATTATCAAGACATAGTTATAAAACATTCAAACTCCTGTTCATGATCAGAAAAATGCATAATTACCACATCTGTGTTTGGGAAGATAAAATTTAACTCATCTTGTGTTAAAAATATCTTCAAATATGGTATAAATATGGTATGCCTATTTCAACAGGCATTCACTGACCCCCTCCTGTGTGCTAGGCACCATGAACAGAAAGATAAATAGGACGAGGAATTGTCTGCAAACTCCAAGATAAGATGATAGTGTTGATTCTTTAAAAAGGCATCTAGGTTTTTTCACAAGGCTAGGACATTTTCTAAATTTTCTCTTTAATATGAGCAATTATGACCTTAGTGGACCTCGGGTTCATGCCAAGTCTAAAACTCTAATTTTACGTTTCCAAAGAGTTGCCAACATAATTAGAGAAGAGGTGATGAGTAAAGCGTGAAAAATAAAAGAGGAAAAGAAACCGAGCGTGAATGAGAATGAGCCAACCTAGAAAATGGATTTAACTGAAACAGAGTTTCAGCTGGAGAACAGCAATTTGGAGTTGTCTTAGTCTGGAACATTAACAAAAATACTATTAGGAAAGACTTTTTAAGTTGGAAAAGAATGATTTATTTGAGTTATGTGGTCATGGACTGCTTGCTGAAGAAGCATTCTAAAACATGTTGTTACAGCCAGAAAGCCATGCATAAAGGTTAAGGTTTCTCTAAGAACCAGGAAAAAGAAGATAGACCAAGAGAGAGAGATACCGATCAGATCCTGAAAAATCTAACAATAGACACAAAATGATGATAAACATTAGTATTACTCTGTATATAGGTATCAATCTGAAACTGTTCACACCCTGCAATCAACAAAATGCCCAGAACATCATGTGAGTTCAGTAACAAATGTAGAACAGATGCTTCAAACTGCATGCTTATAGAGGAGATTCCTGTTCCGTAATCTGTAATGTTAAGTGTGAGTGTTGAAGAGAAGGGACAGCCAAGGACTAAGGGTGGCATCTTCCTTGAAATCCCTTTAATGATCATAAAATAGGAATGGAGACAATACAGCAACATTCTTGCTTCCTGAGGACACCCTTAGTACTGTCAGCATGATTACTTTAACAGATATTCTTTGATCATTTGCAATTGTTTTTTTACTTCACAATGCTCACGTTCTAATAAAAAAGAGAGCCTATAAAGAAGTAGAAAGTAAACAACAACAACGAGGAATTCAATTTAGCTGAAGGCAGCAAAGAATTTTTTAAAGAAAAAAAATGTCCTTGGCCACTGGTGCTTAACTATCTTGTAAATTGCGATGAAAGCAGTTCTTTAACAATTTAAGAGGAGGCAATATTGTCACAAGGCTTAGGTTATATGCTCTCATGGAATTGAACATGGAAAGTTATAATGCATAAGGTAAGATCTCAGTACAGGGGTCTCTGCTTCTGTAAATTATAATTACTTGTAATTTTTTTAAAAGTCTACCTTCTGAAATACTTTAATTCTGTCGGTCAGCCATGGAATGTGGTGCAACTTCGAAAGTTGTTTTTCAGTAGCACCTCCTTGGACCCAGGAAAGTAGAAAAGCACTCCATCCCCCGAATTGGACCTGAAATACCTCAAAGGGTGATTGAGAATGACCAAACACAGCATGGTAATTCCTACCTTACTGGGGGGAAAACTGATCATTACCCTAGGACATCAAGGAGCACTTCTCGTACCGCCTATGAAATGAGTTAATTGACTGTCTTAGTCACCCATCCAAATACACAAATACATATATTCCCGTGTAATGCTGATTCAATGCACAATGATTGTGTGAGACTGTAGGAATCTGTTAGTTCATTATATCTTCAAGCAAAGCGTTGGTAGTTTTCAGAAAGGATATAAGAGGCTGCACACACAAAGCAGATAAATGAAAAAAAAAAAGTGCAAAGTTTAGGATAAAACTTTCCTTTCACCAGAAAGAATCTAGTTACTCACTATGTTTTATTCATGGAGAAAAATATATTTTTCTTACTACCTATCCTTTATAGATGTATTTGTCTTTAATAAATGCCAATTCCACCTTGATGTGTATTTGTGGTAAGCCTTGATTCATGAAGATGATTTTCTTTAAACACTCTATTTAAGCATGCATGATTTCAGAAGGGAGTGAAAATGAAGAGAGTCAAATCCCATCACACATACATACATTTAACTTTTAACAATGCCTATAAGGCTACGCATGCGCCAGCAATACAAGATTTTGTGTTTTTTAGCTTACTGAGTGTGTTATGATGTTAACTATCAGTTAAATCCCCAAATAAATCATTTCCGGGTGCCCTTAACCTTTATGAAATTAGTAAATAACTGCTTTAGTTTACTGATGCTCTTTAACTTTAAGGTTAAAACATGATAGTTAAAACATCTTTGACAAATACAACTTGCATTAAGATCTAATACACAGAGTTCCTTTCACAAAGAAAGTTTTAGGACAAACTTCTAGTGAACAATTGGGAATTTCTTTAATAAAATATCACAGATTGGTAAATTAGCTTCTATGAATTAGGATCTGGAAAAAATTTTGGACTCAAAGTGGTAGGGTCCAACTGTATTACTTTTCTTAGTTTACATTCCTAATGACTGAGCAAGCTTATTAGAGGATCAAATTACTCAGTGTCAAAACCATATAGGGAGATTCAGGATGAAAGTAAACGTGTTTGATACCTCCTGTGTGCCAAGTACATAGGACAAGCATGGAGTAGACATTTCCATATACTTAATCTGGTAATTCTGTTGGTTATTTTTCAGATAAAGTAATTAAGTTTTAAACTAGAGGTTGTAGGTATCTTATCCAAGGTCATATACCAAATACCTAGGGGAGCCTGGACATCAACATATTTGTCTGATATTAAAAGTCCTGCTTATATTTTTATTCCACACTGCCTTTCAGTGTGCATTAATTATCAGAAGCTGTAACCTTGATTAGAAAATCATGAATGCTCATTTTAAATCTGGTATTGCTTTGGGAGGAACCAAGAGAGTTTGCTTAGTGTAACCTGCTTTTATGATATCTGTTTGCACTAATTATTTTAATTCTTTAAACAAATAAAACACTTTGCATACATGAGTTATTGGTTTTACAGCTTCTCACATCCATGAACTACCATCACTGTCATTATAATAGTGGCAGCAAATATGAGGGAGTGATGTAGTTAAGGGGAAGCATGTCACCAGGAGTAAGGATCAGAATTTATATTGTAGTACTAAATTCTGATATCTAACTCACGACAGCATACTTCTTTGTAGCATAGGCGATAATAAGAATGATTTATTTATTAACAAAAAAACCCTTTATGTACTATTTTTGTCTTACCAGCTTTAAAATATATTTGCTAAAAGGACAACCTAGAATCACAGGTCCATAAAAAAAAAAATGAGAAGAGAATTTTTCATTTTCTCAGACTTCAAAGATGGCATGAGTTGACTCAAGTCTTTTTCCATGTTGCTCATTTTTAATTATCTTGAGCTGGCAGGAGGATGATGATAGTTCCTCAGTCTTTGAAAATAATAAGCAAGAATTAGCCCTACCTTAAATTCTAGTAACCTATCTAATACATCAACAGAAGTATTCTGTGTATGAGAAAATAAGTGAAAATATAAACATAGTATGTTTGACATTTTGGAGCACCCTTGGAGAGACATTGATTTGTAATTCAGATCACATAGCACCTTTGATTTCTCCCATTTGCCCATGCCCTTTCCTCACCCCTCCCCCACTCAAAAATAAAACACAAAAGCTTTATCTGCAAAGGATGGAGAGCAACCCAGGAATCTGTGCAGAGACTATCCATCACATTTCTGTCTTAATTGAATGACACCAGAATGAGATCGATAAAATGTAACAAGAGACAGCTTTGCATTTCCACACTCTCTTATTCCTCCTCTCTATTACTCTCAGTCACCACCGTGACCAGAAAGCCCAAGTACAGAACATGAACCCTGCTGCCAGGCAAGCTGTTAGGATATGAATAAGCTTGTCAGAGAAACAACAAAACTTATAAACGTTAGAAGGGAACTGGGGAGGCAGAAGGTTATTAGAGGAGTATTGAATAGGCTTCTTTAAAAAAGCAATTTCATAGATGTATTCTCACCCCTGAATCACCTCCTCAAATGCAGTGTTTCAGTTACATAATCTCCACAGCTCTCCCTACGCCCCCAAGATTTCTTGAGAATGCATCGATGGCTGGCTCAAAAGCAGATGTGGTGACATCTCAGCTCAAATCTGCAAGTCCTACAATAAATGCTGGTCAGCTGTGATGTCCGTATGTACAAGGTTCCTGAGCTCTCCAATGCATTATTGATAACCTCATCACTCTGCTAAAAGCAAAGGCTGACATTGTTATAATCTCAGCCTTCTCCTGAAGAACTCTGGCTTTGCCTGGGAATCGATCAGAGAAAGGAAGAAAGAAACCAAAGAACAAAACTGCACATGTAAAAATCAAGGTTAAGAATTGCCTACATTCACTTCACTCTGAGTGTGTTAACTAAAATCACATGGCCTGCTCGGCTGTTTCTGTACCTTTGACAGTTTACAATGTGGCCATACTCTAGGCTATATGTTGTAATAATTCATTGAATAGTCCACATCTTGAGCTTGTTAGAAGTTATCCCCAGAACAAAAGTCTGTATTTGAAAAGAAAATTAAGTTTTTAATGCAGTTTCCAAAAAGGCAGATTTTTTTCTTCATTCTAGTAAATTTTCTCTGTATCATTTTGCAACTTAATTAGATATAGGTGACTGCTCTGTCTTCACACAGCTTCCTTCCATGGCCACGTGACACCTTATGAAAGATATGTACCTCCAGAGATACTCTACATAATTTTACTCTTTTATATTTCAATAATGCAAGATTATAGCACATTTTAGTGCCTAATATCTTTATGATTTTTTATTTTATTTAAAATTACTTTTTTAAAATGAGACATTGAATAATATGACAAACTATAAATGTCACATCTCATCCTAAGTAATTTAAAGAGAGAATTAGAAGATACACCCAAAGAGTGATTTAGAGCTTGATCTTTTTCTATGTTCATCCTTGGAGATAAAATCTTAAGTAGCCAGACTTTGCTGTTAAAAAGAAAAGTTATTTTCTTAGCTAATAGATGGATAGGTAATTTGCAAAATAATCATTAGTTGGAGATTACTCCTGGATTCCAGAGCAAATGAGTTTTCAATTCAATCATATTTGCAAATAAAAACAATAGGCCAAATGGAACAAAGGGCAAAGCATACACAGTTTCATTTCACCTGCAAACATTAGGCACCTGGAGCAGGAAGTGATGGCTGCCTGCCCCCAGGTAAGACACAGGGCATGCATTCATGAATCTGTTTTATCCACGTTTTACTTGTTGAGGCCTGTATTTGATATTAGAAAAATTTCTCAAAGTTACAGATTGCGGTATGGCTCAACACAGCCATTCATATGACTCAACACAGAATAATGCCCCAGGAAAGGTGAATATTATAGGAAGGCTAGTATATGTCTTTAGACATGTATGCATATATTACAAGACAGAAAATTGTTACTCTCTACATTCTAAATTAAGTAAAATTTAAAGCACCTCAAGCACACTATCACGTTGTTTTATCATGGGTTATATTTTTTAATGTAGTCATTGCCCACTTTCCGAAGGGCTTCGAAGGTAACCCTGGAAAAGGACAATTTTCATGGAATGTGAAACTTATTTGAGCAACATAAACTAAAACTAACTTGGAGTAAATATGTTCTACCTCTGATCTTTTTTTTTTATTGGAGTAAAATTGCTTGACAATGTTGTGTTAGTTTCTGCTGTACAATGAAGTGAATCAGCTACATGTATACCTATATCCCCTTCCTCTTGGACCTCCCTCCCCTGTCCCCCATCCCACCCATCTAGGTCGCCACAGAGCACCAAGCTAATCATTTTTAAATTCCATTTATTGCTGCTTGCCTTAGTTAGTGGGTTGTACAATTAACAGTAAGACAGTGAGGCTGATATGAACAAGCACATCACTGAAAAAAAACACAGTAAAATATAACAAACACTACCAAAGTCTCGTAGCACCAGAGTGGGATCTGGTCATCCTAATTGTGTGTGTACCTCCCATTGGGGCAGTTGATTAACCCCATGTATGGCCCTTATAGTTCAGAGGCTAGGAACTGAATGCAACTTGTATGTAGTGTGAGTTCACACAAAGAACGTAGTTATATGGCTGTGGGTACTTCTTGTTGTTGATGTTACTGCATGTGGGTTGTTTTTAATTTTTAAAATGAGACTATGGCTAATTAGGGGTGTTGGCACAGCTTGGAGTGATGAAGAAACCGATTACAGTTATAAAAGACTTCTTGAGCCAGAGCAGTCAAAGATGCTAACTGATACCCGTGCTAGCCCCAGCAGTGTCTCTATGGTTGTCAAGTATGATTATGTGAGAAGCAGACTGGATTTATTAGTTTTTTCTGTTTGTTTTTTTTTTTTGTTTTTTTTACTATAGGATTCAAATGCCCATGGATGTGGCTCACAGTATTACCAGAGTTCTAGTTCCTCTCTTGTGTTTTCTGTGTACACTTAGAATACTCAAGAAAGAAAACCCCATCCTATTGTACTCTCCAGAGTCTATGATAAGACAGGATGAATCAAAAAGAAAAATTATCTTCCCAAAGTAACTTTTATAATACTTTCTCATTTTTAAACCTAGAAGTCAGTCTCAAACTTATTAATATTTCACATTCTATATATTTAAAACTGATAACAAGAGAATATATTGGATATCCACCAATAAGGTGAAAAAGGAACAAACTGCATTTTACTTTGGGGAATTTATTTTCTACAAAAAAAAAAAAAAAAGAGAAGAGAAGAGAAAAAGAACTTTGTTTAATCCTATGGAGCAACCAACTGAAATGCAGCATCTAAACACAGTTTATGTTTGAGTTTTGTGTCCTCATGAGTGTTCTTCATTTAGGAGACGTGCATTTATTACAACACATTACAAAAGAAACTGAATGGTTATTCAAATAACTGCTGCAAATCAAAAGATTTTTTTTCAAGGAAACAACCATAGATTTTTATAGTTTTTGAGCTTTGCTATGAACATTCTAACATGATAGAAAGATTTTCATTTGTGCACTCCCCCTCCCCCTGAGCTGTTGTTCTGGTTTTGTACAGTGTAGAACAATCCTGCAAAAATAAAACATTTCAACTTTGTACAAAAGGTGAAGTTTTCCATTTGAAGTTGTTCTTTAACAGAAAAAAAAAAAAAAGGGCTGACAGCTTTAGAAAATTTAAACAATTCCCCTTGCCAAGATACGTATTTCATGAGTTTTCTCTAATTTCAGATTTGGTGCATATGTGTCGGGCTAACAATGAATGCTTTCAATTTCAAAGTTCAGTTTCTTCTCTCCCTGCTTAAACCAATCTTCACCTTTTAATAGGTAATTATTTTTCTAATCGCTTCTTAAAACTTTTTTCAAGACTGTGAGACACTAAGCTCTAAGTTATACATTACTGTGGCATTTAAAACAAACTGAGTGCATTGTAAACTGCAAAATGCACTCAGTTGGTAAAAGTATCTTAGAATAAGGAAAAGAAGCAAGGAGGCTATACCTCAAAGTATTAGAAAACTTTTGTAACTTACAAATTTATAAAAATCACAGGGGAATTGGTTGAGAAGAATTCTTTTAAGGAAAAAAATGAGCGAAGTAGTATTGACTGTGATTGTTTTAATGGGATATACAGTGTTGTACTATTTTCTGCCATTGGCATTAAACCTCACTTCACAAAATAGAATATTCTCCCATTTTCTTTCTTTATAACCTGTCACCTACATGGAACATACTTTTCTATATTTAAGAGAAAAACATAAAACTAAGCTCTTAGAATCTCAACTATTCATATATTTTTTCATGTGAATATAACTGCTTCAAAAAACATTCTTGTGTGGCAAAAAACAGAAAAAGTTTGTTAGAAAACAAGAATAAACAATATGCTATATTTTACGATATAGCTATCAGGCATGAAAAGAAAGACAATGGGTCCAGCCCTGTGATACCTTACCAAAACACTTTTAGCAATGCTAATTTCAATGTTGCAGACACAAATAGAATAATAAAAATGCATGTGGCTAAGCAGTTGAAGTTGTAACTGTGATATTTTAAGGATGATTCCAAGAGGATTCAATTCAAATCAGAAAAATCAATTGATGTTTCATGAAACTGACTAAACCTATAATAAAAGCTTCCTTCAATTTCAATATTTTAAAATTAATTTACAAGCTGTTTAAAAGACTTGTTTAATTATTAATAGAAACATTTTATCTCATAGATTTTTGTAAGTTGCACTTGATATTATCTACCAATGATTCAATATAGAAGGTAAAATATAGAACATGGCTGAGCCAATACTGCAAAGATCCTAATTAGTACCACGCTATAGAAAAACAATGAAGTGATTTTGTCACCAATTACTGACAATTAGCCTAAGCACAACAGTTAATTTCATGGAAATAAAACCACTATAAAATGAGAGGAACAAAACCTATCATAATTAATAGCATTTGCCTACATTCCTCTACTGGTTATTTAATTCAGGAACCATAAAAGTTTGAAACAACTTGAACGGTTAAACACGTAAACAAAATTCAAGAGCCTGTAAGTCCGGATTTTTAAGCATCTGTGGAAATGTAATTTAGCAATAGAATTAATTATGGTTGTCAAATTTTTAACCCCTAAACCTTAATATATTATACTTCCAGAATGTGCATTTGTTAAACAATAAAACCTAGTATATTAAATTACAGAGAAACATCTTGCTATAGCTTGTCATTATCCTGTTGTAATGCATCTAGATATAGTGAACTGCCAATAATTGTAGAAATATCACGATGTTAAAAGTCCCTAGTCTCCCTTGCACGTTGTCTCATTCAAACTTTTCTCTCCACTTGCTTCTTTTTCAAATGTAGCTCTGCCGTCTGTGCTCAGGAGCTTGGGGTAAGGCTGTGCTTGTGCCCCTATGTCAACTTCATCTCATGCGTTAACCCTGCCCCAAGTTTCAGAGTGGCAGTGTCACAAGGCATCATGAAGTCAAGTCAAGCTTTAAAATGTTGTTCTGGCTTCTCAAAAGCTGGAAAGGATTCATTTTGCAATGTACCTACCCATCAACGAAGTAAAAACAATTCAAGGCCAGGGACTTCTAAAGCTAAACTTCAGAAAATGCACCCTTGCAAATATTTTTCTAGTTTCAACAAGTTCTGAAAACAAAACTTTAAAACCTAACACAACATCACTATAGACTATTGCCTAATAAAGAGCCACATCGATTTTAAAACTTTAGGTACACAAATGAAAACATTTTAGACTTTTTTGGCCATGCAGAGATAAGATCCTCTCTGGGGAGATGACTAGAAACTGCTCGGTCTTTTGTGCAGACTCCTGGAATGTGCTTGCTTTTCATTTCTTTCTTTGTGTCTGGCACACTGGCCTCACAGGCAGTGTCTTAAGCCAGGCAGGGTCAGGGCAAACAGAGAACAGCATTCATGGACAGATCAAGTTTATGTGAGAATCTGCTCCTCCGCTGCCCTCAATCTCCATATGAATTGTTAATAAAATCTTAGCCTGAAAGCTCATCACCCCAACAGTGGGGAAGTCATGCAGAGAATCCTCTAGTTCAGAAAAACAAGATTTCTTTATCTTTTTCATCCTTCGCCAGCATTCGTGGGAATTCTGCCATGTAACCTCTTCCTGAACCGCCCCCAGTCCGCCACCTCTCTGCACAACTCTCTTGGTCGCACCTGATCATCGGGGAAGGCGGGGAACTAAAAGACAAAAGAAACATTCTGACACCCACAGCAAATCTACCACAACATCAACTTTGCCTCTGCAGTAATTTGCTGCTGTAAAACCTTCAGGCAAAAGCAAATATCAATGCTTAATTTTTTCTAGTTTGTGTCAAACAGCTAGAAAGACTTTTCCATAGCTTTATGACACCACATGAACGAGAGAGCCACAGATATAAGAAAAGGTCACATAGAAAGTGAACAGAGTCATACCCTAATTAACTTGATAGCTCCATGCAAATACTGGACAGGAACAAGACTCTCGATGTATGTTTCAGGCAATCTTGCGTGTATCTTCTAACCTTGCTACAGGCTAGCTGGGCCTCTTGTTTCCTCTGCTTTTGCTCCTTGCAAACTGTTTTAATATCGAACGCTTTTCAGAGGGATAGGCTGATGAACGAAAACATGAATTTCCTGCCTGCCCTTTAAGGTGGGTTAAAGGGGATGCTAGCAATCAATTACAGAACAAAAGAACAAAAAAAAAAAAAATGACTTAAGACCTAAGAAGTGAATGTGTTACATTCTTTCCAGTCTATTTTTTTTAAACCTGAGTGCTTCATTTTTATTTAACCTTATCAGGAATAGTAAACAATATGTATTTCCTGTAAAAACTGAAAGAAATTTATCCAGTAGCTCCTGAAGTACATCTACTATTTTCTGCTCAAAAAGTCTTTAATGCACTTAATTTCCATTTCAACTTGAAAATGATTTTACAAGGAATAAAAAAGTTTAACATTTCGTTCAAATTTGTGCTTCAGATTTTCAAATTGCTATAACATACGCAGGTCCATTTCAGAATAAAAAGTTATATTTTCCACTCTAATTAACATCTTGACCCTCTTAAGTCTTTGTTTCCTCATTTTATTTTGGTCAGTAAAGCAATATTAACTTCTAAACTCTTTGCACATAAATTGTACCAAGATACTTTTCATTAAACTTTTCTTTCCTGTACCTGCATATGTCAAAAAAGTTGACTATCATTTAAAAACAAATATTCCTAAACTATACATAAATAAATGTAATTTGACTAAATATGCAAATTTTATCACCATATATCTAGAAATTCTATTAGGTAATATTTAAGATAAATTTACATGAACACACACCCAGACCCCGCCTCCCACTTAGAGTTTCTTAAAAACAAGCAAAGTAAAAGGAACACAAGACGCTCCTTAACCACTCACATCATAAAGTCATAGAAATGTATTATCTCACTCAATTTATCTGAAACATAGTTATTATCATAAACAGCACATTCATTTACTCAATATCCATAGGTATCACTTTAGTATGTGAAACATAGAAATCAGTAGCTCAAAGAATTCTCTTACATAAAATTTAAGTCACACAGAAGTTTAATAAAATTTCAAAACAAAAGTAAATTTAGTTTTATATTAAATATCCCAGTGCCTCACAGAATTCTACTTAGGTATTATGACTTTAGAAATTCATTAAAGACACAATGAAACTACAAATACAAAATAAAATTCAATTTTATTCTTCAGCATAATTATGCTGAAGAATTATGCTCATTAATTATTAGCTAACTTTATAGCAATGAGTTTAATAGTTAAACAGGACTTTGTGAAATTCAATAATTTTTATTCATAAGACTGTGTGTTACTGAATTATATCATCTCAAAACTTTATTGTGTTGATCTATTTCCATTAATTGCCAAAGGCATAGTAATATTTTAGTGCAGAATTTGAATTACCAAACCTCAATTTCTATTGTGATGGGTATTTTCCGAGAAGCAGGAATTAATGTTTGGTCAATTCTCTTTAAGAGTTTGATTTTCAAAATATGTGTTTTCAAAATATTACTGCAGTTCTAGAGTAGGGCACCTCATTCTTTTTCTAAGGTATTTGTCCCATTAATTAGGGTTCTGCACTCTGTAATATGGTGAAGGAAGAGGCAAAATTGAACATGCTTGAGGCTTTACTCTGAGGCTTGGAAGGTGAGAGCTAATAGTACTTTGTTGTTGTTTTTTTTAACGTCTTTATTGGAGTATAATTGCTTTACAATGGGGTGTTAGTTTCTGCTTTATAACAAAGTGAATCAGTTATACATATACACATGTCCCCATATGTCTTCCCTCTTGCATCTCCCTCCCTCCCACCCTCCCTATCCCATCCCTCTAGGTGGTCACAAAGCACAGAGCTGATCTTCCCTGTGCTATGTGGCTGCTTCCCACTAGCTATCTATTTTACATTTGGTAGTGTATATGTGTCCATGCCACTCTCTCACTTTGTCACAGCCTACCCTTCCCCCTCCCTGTGTCCTCAAGTCCATTCTCTAGTAGGTCTGTGCCTTTATTCCCATCTTGCCCCTAGGTTCTTCAGAACTTTTTTTTTTTTTAATTCCATATATGTGTGTTAGCATACAGTATTTGTTTTTCTCTTTCTGACTTACTTCACTCTGTATGACATATTCTATGTCCATCCACCTTATCTCTGCCTGGAAACCCTATGAGCCACAGAGAGGACTCATTCCCGAGAAACAGCCTGGAAGTGATAAAGAGATGAAGAAATTGAGAAGGCTAAGCTGGACATGTGTATTTACGTTCAGAACATAGATATCAATGTGGTTCCATGGTATGAGGTTTAACAAGGCTTTTAGACAGTCTCCAGATAAATTCAGAGACATGTTGAGGCTTCCCAATTGTTATGGACTGAATGCTTGTGCTCCTCCAAAATTCACACATTAAAGCCCTAACCCCCAGTGTGGCTGTAATAGGAGATAGGGCCTCTAAGGAAGTAATTAAGGTTAAATGAGGTCACAAAGGTAGGGCCATGATTTGTTAGGGTTAGTGCCCTTTTTTTTTTCAATTGAAGTATAGTTGATTTACAATGCTGTGCTAGTTTCAGGTGTACAGCAAAGTGATTCAGATATATATAGATAGATAGATAGATATAGATATATATATAGATATATAGAGATATAGAGATACATAGAGAGATATATAGATATATTCTTTTCCAGATTCCTTTTCATTATAGGTCTCTACAAGATATTGAATATAGTACCCTGTACTACATAGTAGGTCCTTGTTGTTTATCTATTTTATATATGGTAGTGTGCATATGCTAATTCTAATTTACCCCTCCCCCTCCTTTCACCTTTGGTAACCATAGACTCACAGACATAGGATTAGTGTTCTCTTAAGAAAAGACACCAGAGAGGGTGCTCACTCTCTCTCTCTCTCTCTCTATCCCTATACACACACACAGTGAAGAAAGGCCAAGTAAGGACATAGGAAGAAAGCAGAGGACTGTAAGCCAGGAAGAGTCCTCACCAGAAACCGAATTTACCATCACTTTGATCATGGACTTCCAGCCTCCAGAACTGTGAAAAAATAAATGTCTTGTTACTTAAGCCACCCAGTCTGTGGTATTCTGTTATAGCAGCCCAGGCATATTAGTATACATATTAAATCCAACAACAAAAATAGCAAACTGGAATAAATCCAGAGCTGCGTTCTAAGGATAGCTCTGTTTTACCTGTATCTCTTCCTTTCTTGTAGAGCTAGATGAGGTGGACAAGAATCTCAGTCTGAATCCCTGCTTCTATTATAAGGTGTTAAGCCTACCACCCATCTGCTGGACAGTTTGTAAATCTGTCATTAACCAACATCATTGATTATATACCTGAACTAAAGAGTATTAAGTTTAATATCTCATAGAGTCATTTTCCTTCCAAGTAAAAAAAAAAAGTCTATAGTACAAAGAAAAAAAATCTAAAGTGTAATGAGGAAGAGCATGGATTTTAGAGAAAGGTCTGGGTACACAAATGAGCTTTAGCTACCTACTTGTTCTTTGCCCTTATGTGTCACTTGGCCTGTCCAAGCCTCAGCTTTCTGAGCTGCAAAATAGGAGTAACATCGTTGACATCAAAAGGTTGTCAACTGAAGTTGCTGCCAGTAATGTGACACAAATCTTCATTATGATTATGATCATCATCACTATCATGACACTTTTCTAGTCTCCCTAAATTTTTTTTCAGTTCAATAAAGGTACCAGAATTCTACATTTAGATTTTTTCCTTCATTCCTCCTTCCTTCCTTTTGTGAGAACTTTTAAACTCTATTCTCTCTGCAAATTTCAATTCTACAATACACTGTTATCTAAAATCACCATGTTTTACATTAGATCCTCAGATCTCTTTCATTTATAGCCAAAAGTTTGTACCCTTTTGCCAACCTCTTCTTATTTACCCCACCCCACAGCCCGTGGCAACCACTTTTTATTTTGACTATTGTGAATAATGATGCAATGAACATGGGAGAGCAGGTATCTCTTCAATATCCTGTGTTCATTTTCTTTGGATACATACCCAGAACTGGGATTGCTGGATCATATGGTAGTCTTATTTTTAATTTTTTGAGTAACCTTTATATTGTGTTCCATAGTGGTTCCACCAATTTACATTCCCTAGTATTCACATAATCCTAATTCTTAGAATCACCTTCACATAAATGATTTTTTAACAAACTTCTGAAAATTTCTTCAGAGTTCAGTATGAGAAAGGACAGTATCTCATCCTGATGCTAGGATGTTTCTGAGGACTCTGTTATATGATATTTTAAGAGTGACAGGCATGAGTCCTCTACTCACAACACAAGAGGTTTGTGTGTTATCACACTTTGTTTTCACACTGGCTTCAGGCAGCTAAATGACTTAATGACTTTTGTAACTTTTGTAACTGCCACACTCTCACTTTTATTTCCTTTACCCAGTCTTTCCCTTTTTCATTTCTCTCTGTACTTCCTTCTCAGGAAGGTTCAGATTTGGGTTGATACACACATATTTAGAAAAATGGATTTAGAACGTCAAAGGCAGTTAAAATCATGGGACTCTGGGATCAAATTGTGGGATTCACAGAAAGCATGGCCACTTATTAGCTGTGTGATCTTGGGCAACTTGTTAGACCTTCTTCTTAGTTTCTTCATCGGTAAAATAGGTGTAATCTCAAAGGAGTAGGGTGAGAATTAAATAATTTACCACATATTTTCCAGAAGAGTGCTTGAAAAATGTTAGGTATTCAATACCTGTTAGTTGCTATAAATATTGTGTATAGGTACTGTGCATATGAAAAAAGCCAAATCAAACAAAACAGGGAAATCTTGATTGATAATAATAGATATAATGAAATACAAGAATATAAGGTTTGTCCTGAAATATATTAAAATGTAATTGGTGAAATAAATCCACTTATTAAAGAACTTTTTAAAGACAAATAGGGAAGACCTTTGACAAATTAATACATGATTGGTTTATAAATGAAATATACAGATGCTAAAAATGGACCAAAATGACTAAAACTGTGCCTACTCAGTATAAGTACATTTCCAAAATTGTAGAACATTATGTAATATATATCCTTGCCATAGTTCTATAAGAAAGTATTGTCTCTAAATTGTAACATTAATGCTGCTAATTTGATTTTACTCAACAATCGATCACTTTTCAGATATAAATGCATCTACCAATAAATTCAAAGTATTAGCTTAGCTTTATGTAATATCAAAAATTACATGCTGGTTAAAACCCAATAGCAGGTAAGAAATAGTTAAAACACAATGGTTTCCCCAAAACTTCAAAACAAATTTTTCACAAGAATATGTTTCTTGGTTTGAAAAAAACTCTCAAATTATTTTAGAAATATTTTGAATATGGCAGTTTCCAATACATATTTGCCAAGGATGCTCCTCCTCTATTTTTTTTTTTTACAAATTTATTTATTTTATTTACTTATTTTTGACTGCATTGGGCCTTCGTTGCTGCACATGGGCTTTCTCTAGTTGCAGCCAGTGGGGGCTACTCTTCATTGTGGTGCGCGAGCTTCGCATTGCGGTGGCTTCTCCTGTTGCGGAGCACGGGCTCTAGGTGCTCAGGCTTCAGGAGTTGTGGCACGTGGTCTCAGTAGTTGTGGCTCACGGGCTTAGTTGCTCCAGGGCATGCAGGATCTTCCTGGACCAGGGCTTGAACCCATGTCCCCTGCATTGGCAGGAGGATTCTTAACCACTGTGCCACCAGGGAAGCCCTCTCCTCTATTTTTGTTGCTTATTCAGCTTCATTTAACTCTGGAGAGGCTTGCTCCCCAAAAGTCCCAAGGCCTTTGGACCGTGTGTGCTGTGTCAAAAATAAATGAGAATTAGGTCACAACAGGCTCAAATGCAGAGTCCAGGCAGCTCCACGGGCATACCTTGGAGATATGCCAGATATGTGGTGGCCAGCTCAGACCACCACAATAAAGCAAATACTACAATAAAGGCAGTCACAATTTTTTTGCTTTCCTGGTGCATATAAAAGTTATATTTGCACTATACTGTAGTCTATTAAGTGTACAATAGCCTGTGTGCAGCAACGAAGGACACAACACAGCCAAAAATAAATAAATAAAATAAAATAATTTTTAAAAATCACTGATCACAGATCACCGTACAAAAAAAATAATAATAGAAAGTTTGAAATAATGCAAGAATTACCAAAATGTGAGATGGAGACATGCAAATGCTGTTGGAAAAAAGGTGCTGGTAGACTTAACTCCATACAGGGTTACCACAAATCTTCAATTTGTAAAAAATACAAATATCTTTGAAGCACAATAAAACAAAGCACAATAGAACGAGGTATGCCTATATTTGATTATATGTTTGGCAAAACATAATCTCCTACACTTAATTCTCATAACTACAGTTCAAAAGTAAACTCTAAATATAGAGCATTCTGAAAGAACTTCTGTAGCCAAATTTAAGGCAAAATCCTTAGATTATGGGAGGGAAAAAGCATGATTTATAGAAATTGAATACATTTATTTCACAGAAAGGGTAGTATAAATTATGCCTAACTTACTAAGAATAATTTAGCAAGTGGAAACATAACTATCATCATTACCAAAATAATCCTAGTTAACACTGAGCACCTATGTTATTCTGGGAATGGTTGTTGTGTGACACAATATTTAATTAAGTTTTTAACTGTTGCTTCTCACATGCATATTGTGTGCTTGGTAAATTAATTACATCCAGGAAGAGAGAATAAGACATGATAAGATCTTTGCCTCAGATCATTAGAGAGCTATATGATTTTCTCCATATTTAGAAGATGTTAAAAGTGAGGACTGTAGTGGTTAAATGCTTTGTCAAACATCACATAGCAAGTAAGAGGTAGAGATGGGATATTCATCCATGGTGCCTGACCCCGAAGTCCACCTTTTCATACACCTGATAGAGCAGAATGATGAGCATTATCAATTCAAACTCCTTTGCTTTCCTATATGAAGATCTCGGTCATTTATTCATTTTCTTTCTGTGTTCTCTCCCTTTGTGCACGTGGGCGCACGTGCGTGGATGCGTGTGCGTCGGTGGTGGTGGTGGTGGTGGTGATGGTGGTAGTGATGGTAATGAGGATAGTTTCCCTGTATTTTCTTTGACAAAGTTTGGGAATTTGGTAAGGGTGGAAAATTAAAGAAAAATCCTTTGCTCTATTTAAAGCATAATGATTCCTATGCCTACTCTTACAGATTTCCTGGTTTCTTTCACATGGTTCCTTAAGACCATGAGTCTTAAGAAATAGTGGGATTTTTATAAAATGAAGGGCAAAGACCCTTTAACAAGAAGGAAACAACAAATTAACTATCAATATATTTTTTTCTCTTTAGGCATATGATATTTTTGTTCAAGGAAACGTTTCATTTTGATTACAATACTTTCAAACAATCTTGCTAAGAACTTTTCCAAAATGCCTTTTAATATGAAGCATTTATTGGTGTTACAGAACACACCTAAATATTACCCTGCATTTAAGGATCTCAATAGTAGGGTCACTAGCAGTGATGATGCACCCTGGTAGCAGAGCATAGTAGGGAAAAGATCACAGTGTGGCTCTAGGTTTCTTACAAATATGAAGAGCCATAGCTTACAAGTTCTTTGGAGTTAGAATTGATGTTTTTCCCTAAAACATTTAAATATAAAAATTTTACCATCATAATCTGTGACATAACTGAAATTTGTTGCAATGTGAGATTCAGGCTCAATGTTGTACATGTGGAAATGTGCTTCCTAAGAGTTTTGTAGAACAACATCCTGGAAGGTCACCACTTGGAAAAATAATAAGATAAAATCTGTACACACAAGATGAGCTAAGAGCCATGTGATTCAGCAAATACAGTCTTCATAGGGATAGCCAATGATCTATCAGTTTGATTAACACTCATTCCTTTTTTTCTTTCCTCCTGATGCTCCTTATTTTCTAATATTTGGAAACATGTGCATTTCCTTCAAATTTAGTATTTTATCCTGTGCTTTCTAACAGTTGTTTGTAAAATATTTGTTGTTCTACTTGTACTGTGGCAGACATATATTCTAATTTACTTAATTTCATTGCTTATGTAATTTTTACACTTTTTTTATCATATTTACTCAAAGCAGGTACATTCATATACATTATATATTACTACCTACTTTTCTGTAACCACTAATTATGACATAATATTGCTGTTTGGCTTTATAGCTATATTTACCAGTTATTTAGCATGTTTTGTTACTGGTTTCATAACAATATTTACTGATTTCAGCATTTTTAAAGCTTCAGGGTAGGTAGAATATTATCACATTTCCAGAATTTATAAATCCCTAATGGATTAAATTATACAATTTATTGTATTCCACAAAGAGTCACTTCACCACCACCAATAAACCATTAAACCACTTGAAGATCACATTCCATACATGATCTTTAAAAACAAAAATCCTATATAACATTGATATAGATCAAATACACCAGAATTTCTTATTTTCAGGCATTTAAAATAATTTTTAAATGTGCCTTCTTAGTAGATATTTCTCTACTCTTAGTGTGATCCTCAGCACTGAGTTCTCACAAACCACCAAAAACCAACTGGAATACTTCTCTTTGCCACCATATTTTAAACTTGTGTGTATAAAAAGTCACTTATTGCTATAAACTTGTGTGTTTAATACAGTAGCCACTAGTCACATATGGCTACTGAACATGTAAAACACTAATTCTAGGTACATATTGCTTTTTAGAAAAGTTAATCGAAGAGTCTCAAAAAATAAATCACTGTTCCCTTTTGCTTTGCCTCTGTTAGTAGCAGTGATTCTAAATATTTTTGGCTTATAGACTCCTTTGAGAAAAAAAGTGTTTATGAATATGCACAGAATGTTGTACACAATGTTTGGGTTCCAGAGACCTTCTGCAGCCAAAGAGTGTATCAAGTTAAGAACTACTATGATAAAAGTTATTTTGCTTATCGGATAGAACTTTAGCACACCATTCTGTATGAAAGCCTGGACAAAGAAAGCCAAGACAGCAGGCCAAGGACCAGACTTCAGGTAGAAGTTCCAAGTTGGGTAACCGAGAGTTTCATGCAGAGTGTTTCAATTAGACGCCATGAGATTGGGTTGATGCAAGAGCAACAGGAGCCCAAGATATTGCATAAGGACTGGACATTGACAGTGGGAGGCTTCAGACACAATGAAAGTCCAAAATTTAATCATGAAGTTTCAAGTGATAAGAATTTTTATAAAAGTTTTCTACTCAGGGATGAGAGGTTAAAGGAACTTGTTCTAGCCTCCCCTGGATAGAGCATAACAAGACTTTTAGTGCCCTGGCCAGAGTGGCTGTGTTCAGGTTTAGTCTACAGCACCTATGAGGAAACTCAGGGTGACTATACTGACACAGCAGAAATGAGGGGAGAAGCAGCTGAAAATGTATTTCCCAGAAAAACAGCTGTGTATGGCAGCGGTCCCCAACCTTTTTGGCACCAGGGACTGGTTTCGTGAAAGACAATTTTCACACAGACCGGGGAGGGGGATGGTTTCAGGATGATTCAAACTCATTACATTTATTGTGCACTTCATTTCTATTATTATCACATTGTAATATATAATGAAATAATTATACAACTCATCATAATGCAGAATCAGTGGGAGCCCTGAGCTTGTTTTCCTGCAATTATATGGTCCCATCTGGGGGTAATGAGAGACAGTGACACCTGAAGATTGTTGCTTATGTCCGGTTTACTCTGTAAGTTGTAGCTTAATTGTCACTTGCTACTCACTGACAGGGTTTTGGCATGAGTCTGCAAGCAATTGATTTATTATGGCCTCTGTGCAGTCAAACCTCTCTGCTAATGATAATCTGTATTTGCAGCCACTCCCCAGTGCTAGCATCACCGCCCCAGCTCCACCTCAGATCATCAGGCATTAGATTCTCATAAGGAGCATGCAACCTAGATCTCTCGCATGCGCAGTTCACAGTAGAGTTCCCGCTCCTATGAGAATCTAATGCCGCCGCTGATCTGACAGGAGGCGGAGCTCAGGCGGTAATGCGAGAGATGGGGAGCGGCTGTAAATACAGACGAACATTTGCTCGCTTGCACGTCACTCACCTCCTGCTGTGAGGCCCGGTTCCTAACAGGCCATGGACCACTATGGGTCCGTGGCCCGGGGGTTGGGGACTCCTGGTGTATGGAGTTCAGAATTGATCACATTATCCAAAACAGCTAAACCTGGTGATTGCAGTGTCTCAAGATCCCAAGTGATTATCTCAACTCCACACTCCTGTTACCTAACACCTTCAGAATATAATTAAACTCTAAAACAATCACGGTTTATTTAGCAGTATAGCTATATGTTAAGTGTACAGAATCTGGAATTGACTTGCCTGTGTTCATATTACAATTCAATCAACAATTAGCTTTTGTGACTCTAGACCTTATCTTCTGGACTCTATTTACAAATTTGTAAAATAGGATTGAAAATAATTCCCAACCCCTAGAGAAGTTGTAAGGTTAAATGAGAATATGTGTAAAGCCATTAGAGTAATGCCTGACACACAGTGTATGTTCGTTCATCAGTCTTGTATATTACATTTTGCTCAGTGGATTAATTTCATTCTAAGTCTTTGACATGGTTAAATTATGCAGAAACTCTCAATTTTCAGATATTTTGCACGTGCTAACTAATGCATTGTTATACTCTCATGAGTTTGGGGGATCTGGCTGCTGAGGCACTTAATTCTTGGATGACAGAGGAGCTGAGATCACTAAATAATCATCCTACATTGATGACAGCTTCAACGTTCCATGTGTCATCTGGGTGATTCTTCATCATGAACAGACTACATATTCTGTAAAACTTCAAAATTTTAAAACATGTTTGAATGGGAAAACACACAAGAACATGAGAATACAGAGCAATCTCATCATTCTAGGGTTACAGCTCATACTTGGCAACAGTTCCACGGTAGCCTCTTTGAGAGAGTGCCACATTTTCACGAGAAATCTTAAAATTTTGTAACTAGAACACAGGCTCCACCATAAGAAAAAAAAAAGAGCTTTCTGAAATGATCCCCATGACTCTCAATGTGCAATAAATTATAAAAATTATTCTTTTCCATGGAACCCCCAAATACAATAAGCTCTAAAGGGAATAAAGTCTATTGTTTTGGTAGCACTATGCTCTGCCATCATTATATTTTCCCTATCTTCATTTCCCAGCACGTGTATTATGGAGCATAAGTAGATTAGACAATTGGGTGCCCAGCTATAATGCATCCTGTGTTAAGCTCATTATCAATAAGCACTAATTGAATTTCATCAAATAATTATAATTCCAATTAGAGTAATGATAAAACACATTCTAAAGAAAAAAATGTTTGTTATATTCCTGTCTCTCAGGAAAGCTATTACCTCAAGTAAGATCTATGAATAGATTTAAACTAGTCATATCAGTGACTTCCCTGGTGGTCCAGTGATAAGACTCTGAGCTTCCAATACAAGGGGTGCGGGTTCGGTCCCTGGTCAGGGAACTAAGATCCCACATGCCGTGCTATGCGGCCAGAAAAAAAAAGAAAAAGAAAAAAAAAAGAATAAACTAGTCAATCAGTAATATTTTAAACACAAACATTATAGCATTTCATTTCCTGGAAAAATTAAAGACCAAATTTAATGTTTTTCAATTCTTTTTTAAGGAAAATTTAATTCCAAATTGAAATCTGCCTTGTTGTTTCCTTTTGTGCTTATGGTCTGACATGAAAACCAATATTTATATTTTGCCCAATTTTTTCAATTATTTTTATTATGTTCTTTAGCATTTTTCTCTGTTTGTAAAGAAATCACCCATTTGGAATGTCAATTTTTAAGCTTTTTCTTCTCTTTTTTAAATGTCCATGTTGGTTCATTTTATATGTATGATTTCTTTGCCAACTAAATTATGATAGCCTAACTTAGTTATAAATATATGAAATGTTTTGATTCTCTTATAACAAAATTAGCACTAAACACTAAATGTTTTCTATATTAGCCCTACATTACTGTTAGCAGATTTATTTCACTTGTCATGTGAATTATACTTATTTAAGAAGCTGGTGTTTTTCAGAGAAAGTACAAATTTTACACCATTTTCTTTTAAATGGAGAGAAAAACCGGCACATAAGTTCTTATGAAAGGGCTTATAGTTCTTGGAAATTCACAAAAATCTCCAGTAATAACTGTAATAAGTAATAATGTAATGATATACTGTAAGGAGGATTTTACAATTTGAAATTTTCTAAGCATAAGAAAGTAAGATTATGATCATGTTAACCAACTGAATAAGAGCACTGAACTTTCAAAAAGCCTAATCCACAGGAACAATTTTGTCCTTCCACATTTAGGTTTATACAGTGTTTTTTGTCTGGGTGTGTTTGTATTCTGCTGTTGTGTGTGCACACATGCATCTACTCACGGACTGGTGGGCAGCGGATGCAAGGAGGGAAGTAAAACCGCTTTTTTTACCAGAAGGTTGTTTTGGGGTCTAAAACAAATAGGCCACGTGTTTTTCTATGCGAATACACATTCCTTGGAACCATTACATTTCTATTTTTCTGAAGATACATTTAAATTGCATTTGAGAAATCATAAGGAAAAAATACATCATCCACTTTGACTTGCTGCTTTAGTTGTTCTACTCACCTATAGTGTATAACCCAAAAGATCCCCAAAGAGCCATTCAGTCAATGAAAGCAAGAATCATATCTGTTTTGCTCACAACTGTATCCCCAGCATGTAGCAGGGCTCTTAAATGGCATTTAATAAATATTTTACTGTTACAGTAAAAACTAAACCACTGAATGAATGGAAGACCTTATTTCGTTAAATTTATAACAGCTCTTCTTGTATGATAAAATAATAATAATATGGATATGAGCATAAAGCATCATTTAGCAGAAATAGTCCTCATATCACTCAGATTTTTACAAATTTATAAATGGGAAATGGGAGCTTTGGGACTTAGGTGCCTCATAGATTTGTGTTCAGATTTCTGCACTGGAATCAAGAAAGCATCAGCTCTTTAAAATTGTCTGGTTTTGAAAATCCTCATGTGCAAAAAGGAGACTCAACTAATTGCCCTCAGAATGCTGCTGACAGGATTAAAGTATACAATACAGGGTTTATAAAAGCCATGCAAAGGTAGATATACCTTTTCCCCTATGTAGTCCACATTAATATTTTAAAGAAATGTCTGGAATTTAAGATAGTCAACAAAAATAACTGGCAAAATTTATTTTCAAATAGTATTAGAAAAAAAAAAAAACCCTGAAACTGACTTTAGAATATTATTTGCTCCATGTATGTAGACAGGCAATGTTACCAGCTATAAAAATACAATCCTTTATGTTAGCAGATATGGAAATAGACGTATTCTGCCTTTTTCTTGTTCAAAAATGACTTTGTATATTTAAATCCTCTTATTGGTTATTTATTGACATAGAGCACAAGTAGGCAGTCATTCTGCTCAAAACAACCACAACAATAGTAATAATTTGAAGACAAAAATCTGTTCATCACCTTCTTTTCCTGCTGTTGGAAAAGTCAAAATTAAAAAAAAAAAAAAAAAAAAGGTACCTTTCCTCAGTGGAAGTGTTTTTGCTTTCCCTTCATATTGTGAACTTGATGATGGAAATAGTTCAGTCTCTCAAGTTTTCAATCACTTGGTTTCCCTTAGTAAAAATCAAATTAGTAAGAGCCTTTACTTTTGCTAATTTTGTTTTTTTTGGCACTTTGACATTATCTCTATTACAGTCCAAAAAATTCAATTAGGGTCCTATGAATTGCTTTTCCAAAGAGTATCTAGTGCATAATGCCCAAGTGCACCCCAATATTAATTTGTATCTGATTTAAAAATGAAAAGACTACCTTCCTGGTTTGGATGTTTTTGAACAGTAACTATAATCAATGCTTCCATTTAGTTCCTTTTATTTTAGTCCAGATAGTGACTATTACCTGACGGCCACATTTTGAGACTCTCATTTTCGAATTACAGTTGTCACCATAAGACTATATAAATACTAAAACTCTTGTAGGTCAATGAAATTATAATTCCAAATGTGCACAAAAGTCTTCAGTATCTCTTGCTTACCTTATTTTTTTTTTTTTTCTTAGTCAGTACATCTTTTTCTGAGGACCAACTTTACAGAAGTTCTATGACAAACTTAAGCATTTTCCTGACACCAAAGGGTTGGAAATGAACGGACAAACCATAACTGAAGGCAGCATTTCTCAGTATGTAGAACTGTAAATTACCTAGGAAACATTAAAGGTGTCTCCAGGGCTTCCCTGGTGGCGCAGTTGTTGACGGGTCCGCCTGCCGATGCAGGGGACACGGGTTCATGCCCCGGTCCGGGAAGATCCACGTGCCGCGGAGCAGCTGGGCCCGTGAGCCACGGCCCTGAGCCTGCACGTCCGGAGCCTGTGCTCCGCAACGGGAGAGGCCCACGTACCGAAAAAAAAAAAAAAAAAAAAAGGTGTCTCCAAAATCAGATTTGTGCCAAAAAAAAAAAAAAAAAGTACAGTTATTTCCTGCATGTATTTTGTTAACTTCATAACATACAGACAGTTCAGGAAACTACATACAGTCTGGAAAAATGGTGGACAGTAAGATAGATGGAATCTGGGACCCTGGATGTTTTCATGGAGCAGAGCCACCTACTAGTTGGTTTTCTCAAGACATTTACTGAAACAGAAGGAAATTTCTACCTTGTTTGGTCCACTGTATGTGGGTGTCTTTATTACTGTTGCTTAAGGCATTATGAAGTGTGCTTTCTAATACTGGAAGCTCAAAACATTCCAGGTAATAGAATTTTCATCTCTAGTTCCAGCTCCCAACTCCTGCATTATAGTCCTTGTAGCTCTAATGCCATGTCCTCTTTCTTCACCTGGAAAATTCCTTCTCCAAGCTCAATTATTACGTCCTGTGAGAAAACTTCCCCAACTCATTCAGACAGCTTTGCGCAATCCACTCAGCTCCTTGAGGATTACTTATTTGAGAAAGAATTCTACGATAAAATATGATTTTAAGAGACACAGTCTCAGAAAGCTTGAGAAGAGTGACTTTTGTTTATTTTATTTTTTCCTTAATTTTATTTACTTTTTAACTAACTTTTTATTGGAGTAGTTGATTTACAATGTTGTATTAGTTTCTGATATACAGCAAAGTGAGTCAGTTATACATACAATACATCCACTCTTTTTTAGATTCTAGTCCCATATAGGTCACTACAGAGTACTGAATAGAGTTCCCTATGCAATTCACTAGGTTCTTAGTAGTTAGACTTCTGCTTAACTCTTTAATTTAACTTTGTTATTATGACACTTAATAATATAAACTACAGTATCCTGCATAAATTAAGTACAACCCAATTTACCTGAAGAAACGTAAGGCCAAACAAAATGAAAAACATATTTGTGTCCAGTCTCTCTGTGTTGGGGTATTTAGACTCATAAGTCTATCTCATAAAGAAAGAATTGGAATGAAAAGACATAAATAATAGTTCTAAGTTAAGACAGAATGCCATCTGTGCCCAGAGTGCAAGTATTCTGTTTTCAAGCCAAGAGCTCATATCTCCTGTACATCATTCAGCATCTCTACTTAAAAATGGGTAAATTTAGTCCATCACTGAGAGTTTTAAGAATGACTTATCCTGTAAAAAAATCAGTTCTTAGGAAAATTGTTTCTTAAATTCAGTTCCTTGTTTAAAATCAGCAATTGCCAACCATATACATATATATATATGATATATGTAACATGATATATATATATATCATGTTACATAATCAACAGTAGACATCTACTGATTTAAAATAAATATATGCATATATATGCATACATACCATATATACATATATGGTATTTTAAAGGAGTGTGAAGAAAGTATTTAAAGGAATCAATGCTATTTCAACCTTTATTCGGTAATTTTCAATCAAAAAAGCTTTCCAATTTTACATTATAAGAAGAAAGAAAGAAAGAAAGGACAAGTATTTCAGCCAATCCTGAACAAAGGCAGACCTGTATCCATCTAAAAGTCTAGCATGTCACATAACAGCCTCAACTGGAAAAGTAACAGAACATTATAGGGAAAAAAAAAAGGAAATGTAAGGAATTTCTTGAACCAACTTGGGATATGGGCAGACCTGGCACAGAAATTTAGCTAGTTCAAAGTGCTATCAAAGAGTGCTTCGTTAGGGCTTCCGTGGTGGTGCAGTGGTTGAGAGTCCACCTGCCGATGCAGGAGACATGGGTTTGTGCCCTGGTCCGGGAAGATCCCACATGACATGGAGCGGCTGGGCCCGTAAGTCATGGTCACTGAGCCTGTGTGTCTGGAGCCTGTGCTCCGCAACAGGAGAGGCCACAACAGTAAGAGGCCTGCATACCGGAAAGTGCTTCGTTAGTGTTAGGACTACAGGCAAAACTTGGGTTAGTGTACAGTGCTCTATACAAAAAGGAGGAAAATTGGTATTGGACAGTGGGTGAAAAGTTAATCAACTTTTTAAAATTTTACAATGTGTAATAAAAAAAGACTTAGTTTTGAGTAACCTATGGAGGGTCCAAGAGACTAACACGTTCACAGACCAACTTTTAAACTATCTGAAGCCTCCTATTTAGGACTGAGCAAAAGGGAAAGTCTTTAGTCATTTGAAGTATGAATAAATAATTAAGAATAGTTAACATTCTAGAGTGCTCCCTTTGTGATAAGCATTATATTAATTGTATTATCTCTAATTTCTCAAGCCTAAAAAGTAATAATATAATTATTCTCAGTTTTACTGATAAATCAACTGTCTTAGAAAGATTAATTACCTTGTTGAAGGTCATAAGCGCCATCAATTTTGGACATTGGTCTACTTCCAAACACCACATTCTTAAGCCCTATCCTATATTACCACCTGTGCTGACACAGGGTAACATGCATTATGTGGGACTATCATTTGATGATCTTCATGTACACTGATATTCTTAAAGGCATCCTTCCAAAGACTGAGGGTTTTAGTCCTATATACAATGAAGTACTGATTAAAATCTAAAATATTTCTGCTGGACTCCACCATTTAGTCTTGTTTCAAATTAAGGAGATTAAAATAAAATTCTATCACATATAAATTGTGTAGAAAAAACAGTATTGCTTCATTTTCTAAACAGGCTGAAAAATTAAAAGGGGCTTAAAAGTCCACATTTGCAAACCCCATCTAAAACACCTTTATGTGAATTCCTTTACACTTTACACATTATTATATAAGCACTGTCAAAGACTACACCACTTTTTTTAAGGTGGAAATAAAATTGCAAACCTTGAAAAGAAGGATTTTATTACCCATCCATAAAATTCAAGTTTACAAGAGAGCTGGAATATATGCTATGGTAACCTGATCATGCATAAAAGAGGTGATACAGTCAGTGGCTCACATTACTTTAATTAAAAACCTGCTTAGGGTCACTTCAGGTTGGGGAAAAGAACAGTAATAGAAGTCACAAGGGAAGATTTATATTCTTGATAGTACCACTAACAAGGAATCCTGCATAATATAAAGATTGGTTTATTTCTGTGTCAGAAAGCAATCAATATAAACTAAATGTGAGATGTACAATGCTTTTATTAGAGAGAGGGAATTGTATTATCCATTCATAAAATTCCTTTTAGGGCTGACTCATGAGTTTCCATTCAATCACTTACACAAACTTGTGAACTTTTATCTAAAAGTAATCAACGCATGCAGCAATAGAAATTACTTAACCTCAAGATACATGGGAGGAGTCCCCCCAATGAAAACTATATTTTAAAAATTATTAACGAAAGATACCTTAGACATATTCCTGGGGGTGGGTGGGGGGGATGGGGCAGGTATTAATGAAGAGGGTTCAATTGGAGCATCTCTGTAAATAAACAGAATGTTACTCTTTAAAGTGAGAACCAGACCAAATGGAGGAGGAAAACAAAGTGGAAATAGATTTGACTAGTGAAACAGAATCATGGAAATTAGAAAATTTAGCTTTTACCCAGATCCACTGATGGTCAAAACCCTTACACTAGGAGGTAATTTTTCACAATCCATTCATTAATACTTCTACTTATAACAGCCCTCACAATTCTTCTACTTCTTATAACAGCCCTCAGAGTTGCAAAAGGCAAATAATATCATCCCCATTTTACAATATGCAAACAAGCTCCAAGAGTTCAGATGGCCTCCTCACCCTTAATGCAAAGTTACAAATGGACAGAGGACATCATAATTGCTACTTGAAATCAACTATCCTTTCCAGATAATAAACTATCTCATCAACATAGTCTAATGTCAAGGAGAAGAATTGGTATTGGAAAATAAGAAATTAATCAACGTTTTTTACTTTATGATAAGTAATAATAAGGTCCAAGTAACTAACAAGAAGTACTCCTCATCTCTGCTAATATTACAAATGGAATATATATAAATATAATATTTAATATTGGTCATAATAATGGGTTATGTTTTAATAGACTATTATAACAATCTTTCAGTTATCCATTTAAGCTATTGGTTTTGGTTTTTTTAAATAAATTTATTTATTTATTTGGGTCTTTGGGTCTTCATTGCTACATGCGGGCTTTCTCTAGTTGTGGCGAGCAGGGGCTACTCTTTGTTGCAGTGGGTGGGCTTCTCATTGTCACGGCTTCTCTTGTTTCAGATGACAGGCTTTAGGCGTGCGGGATTCAGTCGTTGTGGCACGTGGGCTCAGTGGTTGTGGCTTGCAGGCTCTAGAGCGCAGGCTCAGTAGTTGTGGTGCACAGGCTTAGTTGCTCTATGCCATGAGGGATCTTCCTGGACCAGGAATCGAACCCGTGTCCCCTGCCTTGGCAGGCGAATTCTTAACCACTGCACCACAAGGGAAGTCCTGCTATTGTGTTTTAAGATCAGGACAATTTCTTGACTTGCTTACAATTTGAAAATAATAGACAATCTTGCATTGGAAATAATTATTTTCCTGCGTTTAAGTCAACTCCAACTTCAATGAACACTTATTTCACATGTGGTGAGACCCCACCACATGACAGAAACTATGCAAAGAACTGGGACAAAAAGATAATTCAACGATTACTGCTCTCTTTAAGTTAACAGTCTGTTGATTCTAAATTAGCTATACAACAGTTCATTAATATATTTATGACAAGTTAACAAACCACAGAAAATGCAACGTTGAAGATGTTCAATGCAAACACTGAAGGTGGTTATTTCTAAAAATACTTTTCAATTACCTCACCATTTCTAGTTATAAAATGTACCTCATTGTATTTTCTTTCTTCCTAGATCTCACCTCAAAGTCAGTAAGGTTGATTTCTCTTTCATTTGTGAGCACTAACTCTATTCATTCTCTTTGACATTAAATCATGTTGATAAGATAGTATATTATGTAGAAAAGGAGTGGAAAAAACACGTAGAATTACTTTCCTTCTCAAGCATCAATATATATGGAACCTTTTGGAGGCTTTGTTTATAAATATAACTGGACTTACTTATTCTAAGAAATGTGACATTTACTATTTAAAACGAAAAAAGTTATACATGTTTCAGAAAAGTTTAAAAACTGTTACAATTATAATGCAACTTATTTAGTCCTTTAATGCAAATATACTTTTCTTGGTGAAAATTCTATGGACAGAAAAATCATGAATTATTCTTAAAACTTAGCCTTGTTATTTGGCAGGAAATTACGCCTGAACACAAGATAGTATGGCCAAAATCACCAGATGTTTTCATAGAATGCAGATATTGTGCTAATGAATTCCATCCTCATGGAAAATTCCACCTCATTTTACAAGGTTCAAAATCTGCTCCCTCAAGGAATGGAAATATTATTGGAGTCGCTGACTAACAGGCAGAACATAGCCCCACATGATGAAACAATTTGTTCAATTCTTTTCTTTTCTTGGAAATACCATTCCTTGTCCATTGTAGAGTCTTGTCATTGGAGGCTCTACAATGTCCTGTGTATCTTACTTTTTTTGTTCATATTTTTTAAAATTGAAAAAGATACTGAAATGTACCAAGAAGTAAATAAGCCATCTTATATCATACATATTCCCATACCCAGAATTCACCACCAATGATATGTTAGCATATTTGTTGTTAGTATTTTTTTTCAGAAAAATCATTTAATTATTTTTTTACTAGGAGCCATGCTCAGTGTAAGGAACTCAAAACCTTGTTTGTCAAGAAATGAAAGTATAGCAAAATGTTTCAAAATACTCAAAATCCTCATGCAGAAATAACTAGAATTGATATTAGGGGAACTTCATTTCAGACATCTTTCAAAGCATACATATGGATGGATGAATGGATGACAAATGACATCTTTATGAATATTGAATCATTACAAATATTGTTTTTTAAATTATTAAATTTAATTTCAATAAAGTATAACAAAAGAATGAAACTGAAGACAGTGATGAATTTCTAATATTTATCAAAAAAGATATTATTTCTTTAAATTTCCTTTTGGTTTAAGATTATGAAAAATATTAAGAAGTAAGGTCATTATCTTTTTTTTAAACTACATGCTAAAGGGTATGATTCTGTATGATTCTTTGCTGTGATGTATGACGATATTAGCAGTTTCATACGTACCAATCTCGCCCCTTACTTCCAAATTTTAAAATGTGAATATGCTTAAACTTACCTTCTCTAGGTTTAACATTGTCATTTCTGTTAAAATATTACCTTTAGTTGCTAAGTTTTAGTTTTATACTTAAATAGATGTGAAGCTTACCATTATCTTCACCCTGCGGTCTTTCCTTTCTGCATTCTTTATTTTATTTTATTTATTTATTTATTTATTTATTTATTTTTTGCAGTGCGTGGGCCTCTCACTGTTGTGGCCTCTCCCGTTGCAGAGCACAGGCTCCGGACGCACAGACCCAGCGGTCATGGCTCACGGGCCCAGCTGCTCCGTGGCATGTGGGATCTTCCCGGACCGGGGCACGAACCCGCATCCCCTGCATTGGCAGGCAGACTCTCAACCACTGCGCCACCAGGGAAGCCCTGCATTCTTTATTTTAATTCAAACATTCATTGGCTTGATTTTACTGTCAGGATGACTTTGTATACACATACACACATCGCTACCTATCCATATAAGTATAAATACATAATCATTTTAAAAAACAAACAAACAAAAAGACAAATAGAGAAAACAAATGTAAAAGAAAACTCCAAATACTAACACAAGGGAAAGTATTAAAACTATGCTCTCAACTAATTCAGATTTTGTAAATGCTCTTTAGCTAATTTCAAAATAATTTAATTAAAGGGAATGCTATGTTGACAAGATATTTCTACCTTCAATTTCCAACGTTTATTTAAAAATTAGTTATGGGCTTCCCTGGTGGCGCAGTGGTTGAGAGTCCGTCTGCCGATGCAGGGGACACGGGTTCGTGCCCCGGTCCGGGAAGATCCCACATGCCGTGGAGCGGCTGGGCCCGTGAGCCATGGCTGCTGAGCCTGCGCGTCCGGAGCCTGTGCTCCGCAACGGGAGAGGCCACAACAGTGAGAGGCCCGCGTACCACACACACACAAAAAAAATTAGTTAAAGAAGTGAGCTATTTTTAAGAATGGTCTGAATACCTATACTGTATTGATGCTGGAACTTTGTTTCTAATCTTCAACTCCTCTGAATTTATAGACCTCATGCAATTAAGTTGCTCTATTAAAATGAATTGTACTGAAATTACAGATTCACATTTTAATAGGTGTACTAACTTGCAAGGTGGGAAGATAAAATAAGCAAGCCTAGAGACATGAACATTGGAATTTCACACACACACACACACACACACACACACACACAGTCTCCTGCATTTGTCACAGTTCATCCAAGATCTGCCACCTGAACAGACTGCCTTCTTAAACTCGTCCAGCAGTAATCTAACACAAGAACGGGTAACAGAGCCTGCCCTAGTGAGAACATACACCTCTCCATTGATTTAACTTATTTGCAAGGGCTTATTATGGTAGTCTAATGCTCATACATTGGACCTCAGGTCACCAAGTAAGGAAGGAAGAAATTAGCTGTGACTTGGTGGTATCCTCATTTAAATTTCACATGCTCTGATTTGAAAATTATGTATTCTGATTCAAAGGGTGTTATGGTTTTGACAAGCTATACAACATTCTCAGCTACTTGCCCAGCAACATGACAGTCACATTGAACCTCAGGATGAAATAACACATCTCACAAAATGGATAACCTGTGACAAAACAGCTCACTGGGAAATGTCACATTGTGCTTATGAATCACCTATCATCAGACATGCTTAGTACCCAGGAGGCTGGTGGTATCACCAAAAGAACGTTCCTAACCAAGAATAATTAGATTTCACTGGAAGCAGCTTTCAGAATAAGCTTTCAGACTGTCACATTTAAAAGCAAAAGCGTACTATCAGATACAATAGCATTACAAAATTGGCTCTTTCAAAGTCAGTAATAATGTAAATATCATACCAAAGTAAGAGGTTTGGGAAGTTTTCAAGATAATTGAGAAACATGGATTTTTATCTATCCTTGGAATGATAAGACAATAAATAATTGAAACCCCATATTCTGATCATTCAGGAATAGGATATGGGAGTGGGGAAGCACAACGGTTCATGGCTTCTCCTCATCACAGTTTCCCAAAGGAGAGAGAGCATTGGTCTCTTGACACGGCCGAAGGCAAAGTCCACAAATCCAGCCTCACTTAACCCATCTTCAAGATATTGATAAGGCAGATTGCTACCACTTGCAATCATAATTTAGGGATGTGTGCTTAGCCACAGAGGAGCAAAGGTATGCACAAAAACTCCAAGGGCATGAGAGGTATAAAGAATGGATGGTGCTATAAAGAACCTCATGCAGTGATGATTCACACACACACACACAAACCCACACACACATGCGCACGCACAAGCTTGATTTAATGTCCAATGTTTAGTACAATTAATCAGGCCACTATTTAAAAATTGGTCAAACTACTAAGCATTATTTCAAATGACAGGTAGAACTGCCATTCCACGTGTGTTTTAATGCAGTTGGATTAGAAGGAAAAAGGTGAATGCATTAATATTACTCAACTGTGAATGTTAGTTTTATTATGAAGCAATCTGTAGTAAAAGGGATCTCAAAAATCTGTTAGTGATTATCTTTTAAAATGGTCCCCTATTCCCTACAGACTTGGCCAGCAGAAATATTTAGAACTGAGCAGTTGAAATTTTCACCAATTTTTTCTAAATATCTAATTTTTCAAAAAGGAAAAGTAAAAGATGGTCAAGATTAATTTAAATATTAACTTCATGTGAATTTGAGGATGCAAAAAGCTACAGTGGAATTTTTATGGAAGATTTGTCTCCTAGTAAGAAATCCATTAAGGCTGTGAAATTTATCTGTTCTTTTAAGTGGCATCCTAAAAGCAAATTTAAAACTTTTAATTTTTATCTAAGTACTTGCCAAAGAGGAGTAGTTAGTTAAGAAATTACTTATTCATATTTGAAAATACTTTTCTGACAAAAGCTATTAAATTCAATTACCATAAATTCAATATCCTGATCACTTATGCTGGAGGATATTTGTTATAATGCTAATAGTCAGCCTCCCATGTACTTTTACGTATCTTTCCTGCCTTAAAAAATGTACTTAGGTTCAAAAGCACCTCTGTTAGCTTTAGAGATAATTAATCATTCAAGAAGGGATTGACAATTGACCTCATGGTTTATAGAAAAGGCCCTTACATGCCAATTCAGTGAATTCTTCTGCTAAATTTTTTTCTCAGATTCGTAAATGTGTAGGTAGAACACATGAAAAGTTGGTACCTGCATCAGTATAAAAGTCAATATGTTTTATACCTGTCCATTTGGTATAATTTACTGACCAAGACACATTAAAAAGGTTTTCACTTACCTTGCTCAACGTTGCCATTTTTGATACCCTACCCCTTTCTTTCCATTAAAAATATCTCAGAAGCAAAAGGTCATATTGCGTAAATCAAGATTCATCCTTTTCTGGTCATACTATTTCACAGCGCAGATTTCTAACTTACAGGCAAAGACAATCAAATTAACTAGACATGGCCATCTGGAGTTTGAAACCACCAAATAACAGAATAACTGTTAAATGTATTAGTCTAGCTCTCTGAGTGGCATTTTTCCCTTGTGTCATCATGCTAAGTACTCAGGGATGTATCCAACCCATAATTTGAGACATGTAAGCCTGCAGGCAATAAGGAGATAGAAAGCAAATGAAGTTTAAAATACAGAAAATTGATTAGAAATAGAATTGAATTAACACCTAAAATTAGATTGCTTATTTAATTATTTCATTTAGTTTTCATTTTCCATCAATTACTTTGAGATCTCTTGTAATAAATGAAGCCAAATCATAGAGAGAAAAAGTTTTGGCTTCTCCTTTTCATAAAATTAGCTCATTGCATGAACTAGAAATGTGAAAATATCTAGTTAACTATTAACTTTTTTTAGGTAATATGGTTGTAGTTTGAAGAAGACCCAGTTAAATAGAAATGTTTTTCTAATGACTTTGAATTTCTTCAGTTTGCAATGTAAAGAATATACCAAATGATCTAAAAAGAATGTTTCTGAGGCAAAAGTACTCTTAAAAAATCAACACCAACTGAGACTAAAATGCTATTACAAATGCTATTATGGTTCAGGCTCTTGGAACTGATGTATTTAAATATGTCTTTGTACTGAAGGTATTAAAAAGAATGTTTTAAATATGTATAACCAGAGATATACATATATATGACGTTAGGGAAAAAAATAGAAATAGCAAGCAATATGGTAGAATTATCACATGCACATGTACACAGTTAAATAGTTCAAGAATAAGGGTAGAGTATTATATCAAAATTACTGCCACTGGAAAAAAAATTACTGCCACTGGATAGTTTATTAGTAGGCAGTGCATCATCTGACATCAGATTGAAAGAAATTTTGGGTATCTAATCATAAAACATGGATGATCCAAACTTTTGCTTATTTAGGATCAACACTATGAATTGAAACTATAAAGAGGTAAAGGTAGGGAGTTGCTTTTAAGCCTATTGTATGCGTGTCTTGCCTATACACCAAACCATACGTTAGAGTAGAGTTGGCCCAGAAGACTCATGACTTAATCAAGTAAGCACATATCACCTCCCTGATCTCGGCAGCAAGGACAAAATGCAACGTCAGCCTCCAAATGCCTTCCTTCTTCAGGCAACCATAAGGGCCTAGAATTCCATTATTCATTTAGTCCATTAGGTTAGAGATGATATTCAGTAATTCCCTATTAAATACAAAAATCCTAGAAGATAACATTCCAAGCTACCACCAGTGACAATACAGGTGTATTGACTGGACTAGATTTATTTTCCACTTAACTCTGGCTTATTTTATATTCTTATTTCTACATGCATTTCTATTTCTCTAATTGCTACACAAAAAGGGAGACTCTTTTGTATTCTGTAATTTCTATGAGATGACATAATAAAAATCATCTATGAGCATACTTCAACAAAATACTTAGGGGGAACTCAAAGATGTTTTTAACTGAGTAGCACATTCCTAAGCAATACCCAGCAATAAAGGTTAATTGTCTTATATTGGCCTATATATTCTTGCTAAATAACTACAAAAATGCCAGCACAAATCATCATAACAAATATTATTTGTAAAATTTAAATGACATCTTTCCTGACAATCATTCCCAAAGTTGTATTTGGTAATGCTTAAGTTTAACTATGAAAGAAGAAACAGTGGCAGAATATTTTTTAATAAATAATTGCTAATTAGTTCATCAAAATTATCATTTTTTACTCTAACTAGAAGATTTTTTGAGAGTTTAATTTTTTTTTAAACATATATCTTAGGAGAATGCCAGTACTTAAGAGGATAGGGTCACAAAATTATTCACATGGAAGCATTTCTAAGGAATTGAAACATCAAATGTTGGAGCCAGTTTGTTTCTAGAAGCCTCTACCTTTAAGAAAATTTAAGAAAGTCCAAGAGCAGGATAGGCCATAATGAATGATTCCCATCCCCTTGGAAAACAAAGCAAAACAATTCCTGTTTATTCTATGGATATATAAACTATTACATTTGCGGTGGAAGGTAATTCGCTAGCTTTCTCTTCTTAAACTAGTTCTGAAATATTTCTCTCAATGAAGTTAACAAATTTGACATTTTAAGAGCAATAATTTATGACAAGTTTTCTATTGTGTTAATAGCAATGTTGATGCATCTCATGTCTGTGAAAACCTAGGTTTGAATTACAAAACTTTCTATTTCTAAGCCATTAATTGCCATTCAGAACACCCCAGAGATATGTAAGCTTATAAGTGTACTTATCTTACATATGTTATATCTTATGTAAGATATGTAAGATAAGTACACTTAACTGAGATTTTCAGTGGCAGTAAAGCATAGGGATAACTTGTAACCAAGTACAATATGATAAGAAATGGCTTTTTTAAGAAATTGTTGAATAAAGATGACATGGCAAACATCTTATTCATTGAAACTACTTATTCTGGCAAATATCCATACAAAATAAGTTGCATGGTAACACTAAAAACAGGAACAGAAACATAAGAAATTTTAAAAATAAATAATTTATCCATCATTTATAAAAATAAATGGAAGAATTGAGAAAGTGCTTCTACGCCAGCAGTAAGAAAAATAACACAGAGAATAAAAGATGAAAGCCTTTTTTTTCCCTTGGATTGATTTGGCTTTTAAAAATATTCATATTTAATTATTAAGAGGGCTACCAACACAAAAACATGGGGAGAAGCTTTTGTATTAGTGATACTCTTCGAAATTATTGTTATCAGTTATTTCCCAAATTGAAAAAAAAATTAGTAAAATAAAGCTATATTAAATTTTGTGATATACAGACATGCAAACACACATAAACTTGATAAATCAGTTCTTCAAAATGAATTTTGATGAAGTTATACAGAAGAAGCAAAAATAAACGTTAATAATAAATGATGTGTCCAACAGCCTTACTGATAATTTTTTGGTATGGAGACTAGAATGATATCATTTTGTAGGAAAAGCCTGTGATAAATACTGAAATCCCAGCAAAGGTGGCATCCCCATTGGATCTCTCAACTCAACAGGGAACCAGGATATCGTGGACTTTGTTCCTAAAGCATCCTACAAGGCCTATGGTTACAGGTGCTACAGTCTGGGCAATTTTGTTTTCAAGGAAACAGAGATGATGGTTAAAGAATAATACTCTGTGGTAATTCAACTTTGCATTTTATAATTGGAAATACAGTGGAAGGTAGCATGCTATGATCTGAATATTTGTGTCCCCCCAAAGATGATGGTATTAGGAGGTGGGTCTTTGGGTTGTGCTTAGGTCATGAGAGTGGAGTCCTCATACATAGAATTAGTGCCCTTATAAGCATTTTTAAGTCCTCAGAGAGATCTTTAGTCATTTACATCATGTAAGGGCACAGTGAGAAGCCACCTGCCAGGAATTAAGAAGGCGGCTCTCACCAGAAGTTGACAATGCTGGTGTCTTGATCTTGGACTTTCAGCCTCTAGGACTGTGAACAATAAATTTCTGTTGTTCATGATCCTCAAAAAAAAAGAAGTCTATTACTCTCTAGATTTTAAGAGAACATGGAAAGGAAAATTATTTTCCTTTATTTACCCTTGAAAATACCTGTTCCCCAATGCGAGGCAGTCCAGATAATTAAAAATTGGTACCCAACATCTTATTTTTAGCCTTGGTGGTTAAAATGTTCTACAAATGCTATGATAGGGGCTTCCCTGGTGGTGCAGTGGTTGGGATTCCACCTGCTGATGCAGGGGACGCGGGTTCGTGCCCCGGTCTGGGAGGATCCCACGTGCCGTGGGGCGGCTGGGCCCGTGAGCCATGGCTGCTGAGCCTGCGCGTCCGGAGCCTGTGCTCCGCAACGGGAGAGGCCACAGCAGCGAGAGGCCTGCGTACTGCAAAAAAAAAAAAAAAATGCTATGATAAAATACTATTCTAATGAATGTTATGCCTCAGAGTTACATGATATGCTGTGCTTCCCAAGGGGTGGTATAATTCAAATTACAACCTAGTAATTTAAATTATTTTTATCATTTTATCCTTGGAAATCACTAAGCATCTGTGAGGTTTGTGACTGCATCTTCTGTCTCAAGGAAGCTGATAATTATCAATTTCAAATGATCTATTAAAATGGAAAAAAACTTAGAAGCAGCAGATCTTCCAAAGCATGGTTTAGATTACATTTTAGTACTAATGTCACATTAAAGAAAGTATGTTTAAACCAAGCAATAATGTATCAATTCTATGTTTTGGGAATAATTTGAACAATTTGAATTTCACTCCAAATATTGACATCGTCGATATTATTTTAAATTATGTTAAATGAAAGAATGTGTAGTTTTGTTGGAGACTCAGAAACAGTCTAATGCAATTTACTTAAATTTTATCACAAAAGAATATACTCTAATTTAATTTTAAAGATTATGACATATTATAATAATGTGACTCCCAGTGGCATGGTACAGGGACCAAATTAACATGTTTTTTTTTAATTGAACCAGTATTTCAATTCACATTAGACCTAAAAAATGCACCAGAGCTTCTAATAGATTTAATGCTGAATCTAGTATGTATAAGTCTTTCAAATTTTATAGAGACAATATTTCATAATTTTAATCATAATTCAAATCAACTCTAGCAAAGTGTTGAATCTCTCTGGATGGAACTCTAAAAATGATCATTAACTTCTACAAAATGTTATTTATAGTCTATTAACTATTGAAACTATTCTAAAAAGTTAAACACAATATTCATGATGTTTATAAAATATCTCATTATTTTTAATTGGCATATAATGACAGTGAGTATTGTTCACAAACACGTAGAAGCATGAAATGGGCTTTATTTCTGGTTTTTAAATTTTGTTTTTGTTGAAAAATTTTCTCTTCCCTGTTACTTTTATATTGGTACATCATGGTTTCATATTATTTTTAGTAGATTTCAATATGAAATCTATTAAGAAGTATTTATCTCTCTTTCCATATACATATATACCTACCCATACCACGCCACACATGTACACATATATGATACATATATGTGGCACCTATCCATATGTATATGTGTATCATATATGAAATGTGTATCATATATGCATATCATATATATAATATATGATACAAATGTAAGAATGTATTGAGAGTCAAATGTTACATTTGGCATACCAAAATTTTCACTAATTTCAAAATGCATTAAACTTTCCATGAGGTACATTGGATTGAGTAGAATATTTTAGATCCTTCTAATAATTATTTTTATAGAAATAAAAATGTCTAAAGGTTGAATATTTTGAAGTAAAGATTCCATTTTAGGCTCAATCACTGACACAATTTTATAGAAATGTACATTTCTTTCCTTCATCTTATACCTAGGTAATTATCAGAGTCATATATCATATAAACACTACCCATATTGTTGTAAAAAGGTGAAAGCCAGTGACCAAATTGGAGTGGAATTCATAAAGATTAATAGCCTTCTTATATGAAAAATGGATACAATTATTTGTATACTATGATTCCAACTATGTAAAATCAGGACAGAGTAAAAAAAAAAAATCATGGGAAAAAAGTCATCAAAGCAACAGTGGTAATAACTGTATGGTTTCAAAGATATTAATACTATATATTTTGGAACGTCAAGCTCTTCAGGGTAAAGTCTTGGTTTATTTTTCTTCTTATAGTATACAAGGAATTAGATAAACAAGTCAGATTTGCTTGAAGCTATTCTAATGCTCCTGAATGTGTAGAGGAGTTTAACAGACTTCTGTAAGGGTGAAATGGGATATGCACATATGACCACTCTTACATTAGAACTGCCATTGTATATCAGAAAGCTAATGAGGGAATCTTTGTCTCACCCTACATCCCATTCCTTCAGAAGTTAGTAAGATTCCTCCTGAAAGAAATACAGATTCCAAAGTTTCCTATTCTTAACTGAAAACACCCATAGACACTAATGACAATAGTAACAACATACACCATGATAAACAATGAAGTCTTTAGCACTCCTCATAAACCATAGGATTGACATGAGTTTGACAAAACTGCTCTTCCTCACTCGGTCCCCAATACTTTTAGTGGTTGCTTCTTATTTATCAGGCTGCTACTCCTGATTTTGCATAGAACCTCAAGGGTTAATGCAATCCCTAATTGTTCCTTATTATCCTGGGGAATGGCTTAGCATTCGTTAATGGTAATCAGCTGAAGAAAAGTAGCCAGAGCTGCTCTACTACAATGATAACAGAGTTTTTAAACTAAACTTCAAAAGCTTTTTTCAAATCATTAATTGAAATACATAATAAAAGCTACCCAGTTGTGCCATGAAATAGCTCTTGTCTAGCCTGGTTATACTACTGAAGCTCCATGGGAGGAAATCTGGGAACTCTGCGATCCAAACAAATATACTTATTTGAAAAATGATTTTTAAAATATCTTCAAATGAAAATGTTTGCCTTTTTCAGTCCAAGTGATAATTATAGAATACCTAGAGCTCTTATATAAAATATTGCTTCATGTTGCAGGAAACATAATGATGTAAAAACACACATATCTATCTCTCTATATTATACATCTGAAATCAGATGATATAAAATTATGGCAAAGAGGTTCAACTCTTATGTTTGAAAATCTGAGCCCCATAAAAGTAATAAACCACATGTATCTGACAAACTGATAGCAAAGACAGAAGAAAATCAATTAAGTGAAAAGAAATTACTCAAGCAATGGAAAAATAATATCACCTGTTCCATTTTCTAATGTAAATATGTAACTAGGAAATGGATTCTTTGTTTAACATAGACAAAATGTCTTTCAAAATGTTCTTAATGATCTGTTGTATTTTCCAGAGTTATTGTGCTTATTTTCCATTAAGACCTTGTGTGTATATCCCAACTGCAGGTTCTTTTGAACTCTTTTTAAAAAATATTCATTTGTCTATAGAATACGGTTAGGATACATGAGAAACACAGATAGTATATATACCAACATATTACTAATATTTATTTAAGTATTTAAGACTGTTGTGTAATATATTTAATGAGTAGTGTTGGTTTGTGCATCATGAAAAATTACATTTACATTTTGCAGTGGAAAATCTCTCTTGAGAGATTTGTCAATTATTCTCCTCAGAATAAGTGTATGCTTTCAACATGGTACAGGTGTGTTTCTTTCTAGGATTAGGCACAAAAAGAAAAAAAAAAAAACTTTAACTTATAAAGTAACTAAGCTATGGCATAAAAGTAATAATCAAGATTAATTTTGAATTGATGAATTCCAAGTTAATTTGAATTTCAACAGGCTGTCAGAAAGAGGTTTCCCTCCTACCTCTGCCCAACCTCTCTAGGCTTGCTAGAGGAAGCTGTCAGAGAACACTGACACCCCCCTTCCATGCCACCTCCCTTACCTCCACTCTAGACCACTTCGGAAAAACTTAAATTTTGGAGGTACCAATGGTGTTGTAAGAAGAAAAGAAGGTTGAAGATTCCCATTTTGTAGCATTTTAATTCCTGTCTGCTGCTGAACAAGGCATAAAATATCGGAGTCACTCAGAGGTGGAGCCGTTGTCATTTCACTTTGACTTTCTCAAAGTCAGTCATATATTTAAACTAATAAAAACAGTATAGAGGTCGGTTACACAATGATCACCTTCTTGCTGACCACTACCACACTGAAATGCCAATAATTAAAGTTTTTGCAGTTTTTTGGGGTTTGTTACCACTTTTCATCCACCATTATTCTCTCAAGATTTAAGGAAGTTTTCCCTTTTCCTCTTAGTTTAGCCTCCTTTATGACAGGTAATCACCAGCCCCAATTTTTTTTGTCATGTTTGGGTGAGAGGGACACCATGAAGACTCATGACTACACCTTCTAAATAATATGGTGTGGGGCTTCCCTAGTGGCGCAGTGGTTGAGAATCTGCCTGCTAATGCAGGGGACACGGGTTCGAGCCCTGGTCTGGGAAGATCCCACATGCCGCGGAGCAACTGGGCCCGTGAGCCACAACTACTGAGCCTGCGCGTCTGGAGCCTGTGCTCCACAACAAGAGAGGCCGCGATAGTGAGAGGCCCGTGCACCACGATGGAGAGTGGCCCCTGCTTGCCGCAACTAGAGAAAGCCCTCGCACAGAAACGAAGACCCAACACAGCAAAAAATAAATAAATTAAAAAAAAAAAAAAACTAAATAATACAGTGTGCCAAATAGTTAATGCTGCACATAACAAGCAAATAATGAATTCTATCTTCATGTCTATACCAATTATTCTGAGGCTTTTGGATACATTTTTCCTTTACACATACACCAGCTGCAGAAGCAGGTAATTCCAGTTGCCAACACAATATAAATTCCCAATTTTTCCTGTCAGAACCCTGATTTAGTTTGGGACATCAGTGTGCTCAAGTAAGATTACTCAATTTCTCAGCTCATAAAGCCAGAGAAGGCAAAGTGACACAGTTCTGTCCAGTCATATGTAGGTAGAATTAGACATCCTTTCCCAAGTTTAATGGCATAGTCTTACTTTTAGTCCATTTTTTTTCTTTACTTCCTTCCTAGACAGTCAACATGAGGCTATGGGGCCCCGATGTGCAGTAATCATCTATCAAATGAAAGTGCAAGCATGATGGTAGGAGGCCCCAATATGGACCAGAGGGAAAGAGCCTGGAATATAAAGGGCATCCCTGAGCCTCAATATTAGCCTTAATTATGGCCTAACGTTAGGCTTCTTGTAGTGTGAGTCAAGTAATTGTGCTTCAGTTCAAACCACTGAAATGTTACTTGCACATGAATTTCTAACGGACTGTTTTAAAACATGATCCAGTATTGCTCTCAGTGATATTTTAGAACATCCTATGTGCCCAGCACTTTGCTAAAGAAGGAATTCATTTATAGGACAGCAGTTGGTCAACATTCTCTGAGGCATCTTTAAGCTCTAAAATATTATGCTTCAAGTTTACTTCTATCTATTGCAGTCATAGTTTTTGAACCACAAAGTGAAACAACTTGCCCGAAAATTTTTTGCGTGTTTCTATGAATGTGAGTCTGGGAGATACAGTCTAGATTCTAGAAGTACCTAAAATTTCTGCAACACTTCTGCTGTATGGTACTAGGAGAAAAGTATGATTAAAATCTGAGTCACCTCAGAAAACTACAATAGCACATTCTAAAATAGTAACAGATAATGACAAAAAATACTGACAAAAAGATTGGTGCTCAGGTTCAAGAGTATGGCAGTCATTAAATCTCTGTTTTTTAAAGATGCTATTCCTTAACATACAGTATGTGATTTTGTAAGAGTTTAGATTCCTTTAAATGATTTGTTTATTTTTTGCTGGATAAAATACATGAATTTGTAATAATTTAAAAAACACCTAAAAATGTATGCTCTAAACAATATTTTTTTAAAACATGGTCTATATCAAAATCACTTGGGGTTGTTGCTAAGAAATGCAAATTCAAAAGACACACTGAAGATTTATTTAAAAATCTCAATTTCTGGGGGTGGGTTTAGGATTCTGTTTTTAAAATAATTTGTTCTGGATGATTCTTGTGCTCATTTTCATTTGAGAAGTTCTACCATAGTGGACACAGTAGAATCCTAAATCTCTTCATTTACAGTTTAGAGTTGGCTTCTAGCAATGGCTTAAAATGCTTGGCATAAACCTTGGGACTCACATCAAATACTCAGACTTAATTTCTTCTATATTTAATTTTAATGCTAATGTCTCTAGAAAGCAGAGATCTAATGCATTATCTCATCTGATATATTCTCAGCCATGATATACTGTGGCATAATGAGATAAGGTCTTTCGTGATATTCCACTTTAAATCCATAGGTTTTTTTTTTTAAATAGATAATTATATCTAATGTAATTTGGCTGAGTTGTGTGAAGGCAAGAACACCAATAACGTGGTAAAATGAGCTATCTGATAACTGAAAGAGAATTTTTCCATTTAATAAATTTTAATATCACTAGTAATGCAGAGCTTATTTGAGATGAAGCATCTTAAATAGAGAGTGCAAAGCAAAGAAGTTTCATTCCAGTTGTTGCTATAAATCCTGTACATAAACATTGAAAAAACTATAATATTGATTTAAAAAGAAACAAACAAATTTTGTGACATTGTGTGTAAAGCGCATAGAAATAGATACTGGTAAACATATAAAAATTGTAAACTACTTGAAAATCATGGGAAATATGGTTCATCTTATTTCTATCAAAAGGGGTCACACTTTTAAAAATTACCATACTACTAGAAGATCAGCTTAGCCAAGTGACTGAACCCTCTAAGAAATATCTCTGTCTTTCAATATGTCAGTTGGAATAGTCACACACTATTTATTGAGAATTACTAATAGGATGAGATCTAGATCTATTTTACCCTTGAATTTGTACAGCATGGCTTTATACTAAATATTTCAATGGAGAGACATTGTTACACAGACAATATATTGACAATTTTGATTATATCATTTTCATGCAAATAGAGCAAGTAATAGAAAAAAACAAAGATGAATAAGCATTCTGTATGTTGACTTGATGATATTAATATTTATACTAAAGTTTTATACTAAAAGACAATAGAAGAGGAAATTGCTAAAGGGACAAACTCTAAAAGTGATTGGAAGGACTGTTTGTCTGGAAAAATACACAGAATGGAAGTATAAGGATAGATTAAATACATTAAATTTCCTGTACAAAATCAGTGATGAATAATATTTTTAAATGTCAAAATAATTCAAGATGTTCACAAGTAACTAAAGATAATACTACTAGATATAGAATTTCTGGTGTAAATTAGAAAAAATTTTAAAAGTCACCTCATCACAAATATTTTTTTTTTGTTATATATTTGCTATCCATTTTTACATCCCCACAGTATAGATGTAAAAAACTTATTTTGTGGTAAAAGGCAGTATTTTCCTGAGAGCTTTCCATAGAACCTAATATGACAAATCTCTCAGCAAATTATGCCGTATAAAATTCATTATAGTACCACAAATGCATTTCTAAATTTGACAATATGTATCTAGATAATGGTGTTTATACCTCAAGCCATTACTAACTAAGTGCTTGAGCATCAATAAGGAAGTTTCATGATGTGTATTCAATTTTGTTCTTGAATCAGCCTTGAAACTGCAACTTAATATATTACATATACCATTAAATGTGTCCTTGCTTTCAGATTTGGCACAAAATGGTACATCTTTGGGAAAGGAATGACAATTTTTTTAAAAAGATAAGTACATTTCTTTATTCATAATTCAAATTAAATGCCATCTTTTTAAGTAAAAGAAATGTTTTTAAGTTGACAGTGAAATTATTTTATCCTTGAAAAGAGCAACAAAGTTTAACCTTTTAAGAGTGCTATAAGTTGAATTTTGCTATGATCTTATCTTCATCTGAAACACTCAGAATAGGGTTGAAAATAAGTTTGTCTTAATCTAGACATGGATTGTCACAGAATTTAAACTTACACTAATATGACAGAACTAATAAGATGAGGACTTTCATATTTCATTTACTTAAGTTCAAAATACCAAGCTTTATAAAATATGATATTAACATAGTGAATTACCCTTCATGATTTATTTTTGATTATTTTCAAAACAAAAAGTTAAAAGAATCAATGTTTTATATATATGCTCATACCAAATCTAGTGAGTAATAACATTTTGAAGTCCTCTATCATATCTGAAGAAGTCAAAGACTTGATGTTGCAGCTTGTCATCTAGAATTATAAAATGGTACTGTGATTTTCTTTATCCAATCCTCTATTTTCAGATGGTGAATCTGAGACCTCATAGGGTTAAATGATGTGTTCATGTCCCTACTTAGTGGCAGCTCACATTCTTAGCTGGGCAATGGAACCCTGACAGACCAGTCTTTATTTGTGGCTATTCTCATTTTGCTGCAAATAATTTCTTTTTTTGGCTAAACATATATTTTAGCCACCCATTGTTTACACAAAATTGTCAGTAACAAAAAGTAAGTTCATAGATAGAAAGTTTTACAGGTAATTGCAGAACTTAAGAGCTGAACCTTTTCAAAAATTTTATTTTTGAAACACCATATTTTAATGACCTTTACTTACATTTACTTGGAGCAGAAAAGATTTGTTAAGAAAATTTAAATTTCCAGCAGGAAATGCAAAAGCAAATTTTAGTAATTCAGCAATACCACATGAATGTAGAAGACACAATTTAGAAGGCTAAAATAGTCTTCCTTTTAAAAAAAATATATTTTAAAATTATTTTAAAAATATATTGTTCATCTTCCAAAACAGAAATCATCCTTTTTATTAATGCGCACACAAAATCTAAACTTGGGGGAAGGGATGCATCCCCTAAGACCTAAGCTTTCTATAAACAGCAAGTTGTTCTTGTAAAAACTCAACCTATCAAATGGCCAGAGCCATCACTGGCAGAAGCAGAATCTTATCACTGAAACTCAAATTACTTGCCAACATTTCTGAGGTTACTGGAGTGAAACCATCTCGACAAAAGCATATTTTTCATTAGGTTTGTGCTCTTGGATGCTTTGTCTATTATATAGGAACTTCCTTAAGAGATACAAGAAATTATATGAGGTCTATCTGATAAATGCACACAGAATAACCAACTTCTTAGGGTTGGAAATAAGTTCTTTTAAACGAGAAGCTACATTTTAAAAAAATCTCCAAATGCAGTAATTATAATCATTTCTTTCCTTTTGTAGTAGTAGAAAATGTAGATTCAAATATATTTAATTTTAATTCAAAATCAACTGCTTTTGAGATAGGAAAAAAAAATAATCACAAAACATGAAGGGCATTAAAATACCAGTACTTCACTAACATTTCAAAAGGTGTTTTATTCTTGTAAGACAACATATCTTTTAAAGGAGTGACTTTCTATTTCTTTTCCCCCTGAGAAAACCTCAGAGAGCAGAGAATTAAACAAAGGTAGGCTTTAGAGGCATCAAATTAGAATATAAAATAAGCATGTCTAATTCACATATAACAATGCCTTTTGAAAAAAAAACAGTCCCCAATCCACAGGACCAAATATCTGTAAATGAAGTTTTCATCATAGTCACTGTGTAAACACTAAACCATTATTTGAAAAATTAGATCATCACTAAAAGAATCTGAATTTTGCAAAATTGTTCCACCCAAGTGTAAAAGTTTATAGTGATTAAGCAAATTATTATTCTATTACTTTTTTTATAAAAAGAAACAAGTACTTAACCTTAAAAAAAGTTCAAAAACTATGAGAAAAATCATGCAAATATATTCACAATTCTTCAACAGATGATTCCATTGTTAAATACAACGTATTTGTTGAAAAATTCTACTTCAAAATAGTGTTTTACTGCTTAATTGTGACTATTGAATCAATAAATAACAATACATGGAAGTGAAAATGTGAAAATTATAATAAGGAGTATTTATAATTTAAAATGATAATTTATGTCTAAATAAAAAATTATATTTCATCTAAATATAACATTTCTCCTATGGTGGTAGATATTTCCATTTTAGTAAGATAATTAAATTCTTCTTAAAACAAATAATTATTATAAAATTTTCCATCTAGAAACTTTAGTTTCTCTTTGTTTCTTGAAAATGTGTTTTTTAATGAGTAAGATTAATTGCTAAATTCTACTTTTGGTAGCTACCTAAACAATTATTTCAAATGCCTCATATAATTTAAAAAAAATTTATTCAATTAAAATTTGTGAATAATCTACTAATTAGATCCTATCTCCCTAATCATGATTATGCTCTTTACATGATAGAGGAAAATAATTTTTTACAACTAAACAAATATAAACTTTTACTCTATTCATATCCCAAAAAAAGGCATTGTAAAGTTTACATTTGAATTGGATACCTTTAATTGTGATTTTAAAAACAGAAAAATAAGGACTTTGTCTATAAGAAAAAAATTCATTATTAATTAAGCCTGGTTAATTAACCAACTAAAATCTGGTTATATTTTCACTTATTCCTTATACAATTTATAGACCACTAAGAAGTATAAAATGGTTCATATCTGAAAATATTAATATTATAAAGCTAATAAACTTATAAGTTCCTCTAAAAGACAGGTATTACAATAACTTATTGTAGCATAAGATATTCTTGGAAACCCAAACCCTAAAATAAATATTCTCTAAATATTTATTCTGGATGTTTAAATTCATTTTTATAATTTTCTTGGAGAAGAAAATTTTATTTGAAAGTATTTTATAGAGGAAAATATTTCAGCCAGTTTTGATAGCACATCACATGATTAAACATGTTCACAATAATGAATGTAAATAAATGTAGGTTCTCTAAACATCTTTTGTGCCCTGATAAATATTTATCCTTGCCTTTTGTGATGAAGTCTATTGTCTACAGTTTCACCAAGGCAGAAGGTGGGGAGGGACACCTCCAAAGAGTTCGAAAGACCACGGGTGTGGAATGGGTGTTTCTATACAAAAAACATTTAATTAAGATCATTTCTGATTTTGAATCTCCCTCTGTGCTGATGAAAAGCCGAGCTATACGGAAGAAGAAGGGCTCCCGCTGGCTGTAAACAGGGTAGAACAAATACGCTGCTGCTCCAAAACAAGGAAACATGGGCCCCCCTGCTGGCTAGCAATGGGAGGAAGTTATCTCCCACAGACTTCAGAGATAAGTCCAAGAAAGGGATATACATATGAGAAACATAGGCACTTGGAGAAGGAAGAGGAAATGGAGCTAAACTATTCATCATGGTTTATTTCCACTGGTGTCTCATGATGCCGTCAGATTTCTGAGCACAAAATGGCTGGGACTTTATATTTCAGAAATCATGGCTGTAATATTTCTAAAGGGGCAGGGAGGTTAACCCCTAATACTCTACTGTATTAGCAGCAGAATGACGTATCAATAGGCTGTTTTGTGCATCAAACGATGAATATTGTCTCATTACTACTTCACGTTGATGAAACACTCCTTTTTTCCATTGAATCTCCAGCAATAAAACATCATAATAAAGCACTTTATAAAATGGAGATCTTTAATAAAGAAAATAGAATGGAATCCACGTGTTCCCTAAAATGTTAAACATTTGAAAGAAAAAGGTTGGCAGCCCAGTTTGTAGTTTTGAACCACGCTGGTTTCATGGAAATTAGAGTGGTGACGTTAGGGAAAACTTGATTCATCCCTCCTTTGACAGCTTCTTTGTAAAGTTGTAGAAAGTGAACTTGAAAAACCTGATACATTATGAACCTATCCCACAATATTTGGTTCCATAAGGCTTTTATATATAATCTCCAAATTTCTAACTCCATGCTCATAGCGTTTACCAAATATATATATATAATTACAAATCGTGTTTGACTCATTAGGTCTTCTGACTCATCTCTATTAAAATTTATTTAAAAATAAAATTAAAAATAAATAAATACCAATATTCCAGTTTAGTATAATTACATTAAATAACCCTCCATCAGCTGAAATTTGCATATTGAAAAAACTTCCTTCCTGTTTCTTAAGAAACTGTCCATTAGCACAGGGGTCCCCAACCCCCAGGCCGGGGACCGGTAGCGGTCTGCGGCCTGTCAGGAACCCGGCCGCACAGCAGGAGGTGAGCGGCTGGCTGCTGAGCGAAGCTTCATCTGCCGCTCCCCATCACTCGCATTACTGCCTGAAACATCCCCCCCTTCGCTCGCATTACCACCTGAACCATCCCCACCATCCCTCGTCCATGGAAAAATTGTCTTCCATGAAACTGGTCCCTGGTGCCAAAAAGGTTGGGGACCACTGCATTAGCAGGTTGTTCTTGTTTCTTCATGTTGTTGGTTGAAAGATTGGGATTTCAAGCAAAATTAAATCTTACTAAGGAACAATAACATTATAACCTGTGATATTACAGTGATATCCTGGTGACAATGGTTTGTTTTATTTTATTACTTAGTAGAATATAATTTTCTAGTGAAACTCTAAAGATGGGCAGAAGGCTGGAGTAATTTTTATGTTAAAAATTATCAAAAGGAAAATATAGAAAACAAAGATAGTAGTAGTTATAAATTTACACTTTTAAACCTAAAATGTATGCTTATCATAAATTGGCTGTTTATTTGATTATAAAATGAGTAGCAGTTATGAAAAAAGACTATAGAATGTAAAGTAGAAAAACACTGTATAGGATTCCTATCAATGAACTATGTGGAGAAGCAATTATTCTGTAGAGATAAAATAAACCCCCGTCTCCTTTTCACTAACTGTGGGTGTATAGTGACACAGTCCAGGCCTTCTGATTCTCAGGTTCTCTGAGAAGGAGCAACAATAATATTCTACCTGCTTTGCAATACAAGCTTATATTGAGAAGAAAAGATTTCCTGTCATTCAGGATCATAAATAAGTTATCCCTAAAATTATCTCATCCAGTAGAAAATGATTGTGATACTCACTGGAACTTGGTTACAAATGCTCCAATTTTCCTCCTTCATGGGCACTTAGTAGGAATATACTTTCTCATCCCTTTGAATTAGCTATGCCTGTATGACTTGTGTCAGCCAATGAAATGTGAGCAGATGGGAAGCTTCAGAGTTAGCATGCCATTCACCAGAGTCCCTCTCTCTGCTCTATCAGTCAAGGTGGTCCCTCCATCAGCCTGGACTTCAACTAACTTTAACATGAACAAGACTCTCTGTTCTATAGTATAAGTAAAAAGTAAACCCTTATTGAGATAGACCAATAAAATATGGGATAGCTTATTACTGCAGCATAACCTAGAATATTCTGACTCACAAAATATATAAATTCCCAAAGGTCAAAATTATAAAAGTTATACCCAAAGGACTAAAAGTAAATAACTTTGTCTTTTTGACACAAACTGTGATGGCATTTTCAAATCAATTACAGTCCATTTTTAATTCCTACATTTCTAATCACCAATATCAGCTCTTTAGTTTTTTCTGTTATCCACTCATTTTCATAACAGGAAATTAAATTAAATGGTAAATTAACTGCACAAATACTGTCACACAGACAAAAATGGTGACACTATCAAAACTGTTGCCTTGAAGCAAAACCACAGTAAAACTGTATGAAATTTTCATGTATAAACTGATGTTTAAAGGAGTGAATTTGACATAAAAAAGAAAAGCTGGGGATATCAACATTAAAGTCTATGTTAAAAAGACAGAAATGTTAGTCATTGATCATATACCATTAATAAGAAAGTGTTTTATAAACTGTGACATATCATATAAAATTGAAATTTCCCAACAAATAGATCCTTTAACCCTTAACACAATAAAAGCTGTGCCTTAAATTCCATACATTAAACTGATCAATCTGTCAATTTTTGTCAGTCTTTGTTCAAAATGGACCATAACTTACCATGAAGATGGGGTTTTATGATGTGTCTGAGTTCAGATGTATTCCTAAAGTACTGTGGCATAGCTACATTCTGCTTAAGTCTACTTGGAGAGTACAGTTGACCCTTGAACAACACGGATTTGAACTGCATGGGTCCACTGATACATGGTTTTTCATACTGAAAAATTTCTACAGCACTATATCATCCTGAGGCTGGTTGAATCCTTGGATGCAGAACCACAGATATGAAGGGTAGAATATGGGACCTGAGCATCCTTAGATTTTGGTATCCCTGGTGGGTCCTGGAACCCATCCTCTGTAACAAATGTACTTCCTTTACTGGAGTCCCTCTGGCATAATCTGTACACCTCTAGTCCTTTCAATGAGTGAAGCTTCATTACTTGTAAATGAATGAATGAATGAATACAAAGAAGAAATGTATTCAATTCACCAATGATAACAGCCATTTTTGAGAATTTACCATATACAAAGTAGCTGATGAGTGCTAGGGCAGAGGTTCTCAATGCTGGAGTGACATTAAAATCATCTGGGAAGATTTAATAAACACCAGCTCCTGAGCCCCGCCTAAAACCAATTAAATCAGGATCTTTGCAACTAGACCTGATTATTCTTCCTCCCCCACCGAGTAGGGGGATTTGTGGTCATATAGTAACATTATATTTTACTTTTTAAAATACCATACATATTTAAAGTATACAATTAGATAAGTTTTGACATAGGTAGATGCACATAAAATATCACGACAATCAACTTTTATTATCTATCCATGGATATTTTAAAAATATTCTCAGTTGTTTCTGAAGAGCAGCCAAAGTTGAACACCACGGTTCCAGATAGAGAGAAAGACAGATAAGAATGATTCCTCTCTAGTAGCATAATATCATTCTTAGGGGACTAGCAAATAGGTAATTCTAAACACAAGGGAGACTAAAATAAGTCTAAATACAGAAACAAGCATTGTATTGTGAAAAAACCATAGGAATGAGAAAAACATCTTCACGTTAGAGTTAGCCACAATCAACTATAATCTGATGAATGACAAATTTCTATTATAGCTAAAATCATTTATGTTTTATAACATCTTACATGACAAAATCATCATATTCATCATCTGAAATAACTTTTACTCTGAAACAAAACTATAAAATTTGTCTTTCAAAAACTCTCAATAAAAATAGCTTACTCTCCTCTGAATCACATAAAAATAACAGTATTTCAAAATAATATTTAAAATATATTGCAATGAAAATAAATCAATGTTAATATTTGCTGTTATGATAACTAACAACTCATTTACAAAAAAGTACCTGTTAGATGCTATTTCAGAATTTTATTTAAAAATTCAAAAAAGCCTACATCAAAAAAAAGCCTACATCAAACAAAATTTCATTTTATTTTTAATACTGAGATATTTATTTTAATTCTTCTGTACTCAGTCTGATTTGACCCAGTTCACTTTTTATAATTAATCTGAAGTTATTGTGAAAGATTTTGTCATGCTTATCTGTATATATTTATCACTATTGTTATGGTTCATCTATCACTGACTAGCTTCATGAACTTGATACTTCACTGAACTTTTCTGGTACCATATTTATATAACATGGCATTAGGTTACATGCTCTCAAGAAAACTATCAGATATATAAAACTATGATTTTATTTTATTTTATATTTTTAACAACTTTATTGGAGTATAATTGCTTTACAATGGTGTGTTAGTTTCTGCTTTATAACAAAGTGAATCAGTTATACATATACATATGTTCCCATATCTATCCCTCTTGGGTCTCCCTCCCTCCACTCTCCCTATCCCACCCCACTAGGTGGTCACAAAGAACCAAGCTGATCTCCCTGTGCTATGCGGCTGCTTCCCACTAGCTATTTATTTTATGTTTGGTAGTGTATATATGTCCATGCTACTCTCTTACTTTGTCACAGCTTACCCTTCCCCCTCCCCATATCCTCAAGTCCATTCTCTAGTAGGTCTGTGTCTTTATTCCTGTCTTAATCCTAGGTTCTTCATGACCATTTTTTTTCTTAGATTCCATATATATGTGTTAGCATACAGTATTTATTTTTCTCTTTCTGACTTACTTCACTCCGTTATGACAGACTCTAGGTGCATCCACCTCACTACAAATAACTCAATTTCGTTTCCTTTTATGGCGGAGTAATATTCCATTGTATATATGTGCCACATTTTCTATATCCATTCATCTGTTGATGGACACTTAGGTTGCTTCCACGTCCTGGCTATTGTAAATAGAGCTGCAATGAATATTGTGGTACATGACTCTTTATGAATTATGGTTTGCTCAAGGTATATGCCCAGTAGTGGAATCGCTGGGTTGTATGGTAGGTCTATTTTTAGATTTTTAAGGAACCTCCATACAGTTCTCCATAGTGGCTGTATCAATTTACATTCCCACCAACAGTGCAAGAAGGTTCCCTTTTCTCCACACCTTCTCCAGCATTTACTGTCTGTAGATTTTTTGATGATGGCCATTCTGACTGGTGTGAGATGATTTCTCATTATAGTTTTGATTTGCATTTCTCTAATGATTAATGATGTTGAGCATTCTTTCATGGGTTTGTTGGAAATCTGTACGTCTTCTTTGGAGAAATGTCTATTTAGGTCCTCTGCCCATTTTTGGATTGGGTTGTTTGTTTTTTCGATATTGAGCTGCATGACCTGCTTGTAAATTTTGGAGATTAATCCTTTGTCAGTTGCTTCATTTACAAATATTTTCCCCCATTCTGAGGGTTGTCTTTTGGTCTTGTTTATGGTTTCCTTTGCTGCGCAAAAGCTTTTAAGTTTCATTAGGTCCCATTTGTTTATTTTTGTTTTTATTTACATTTCTCTAGGAGGTGGGTCAAAAAGGATCTTGCTGTGATTTATGTCATAGAGTGCTCTGCCTATGTTTTCCTCTAAGAGTTTGATAGTGTCTGGCCTTACATTTAGGTCTTTAATCCATTTTAAATTTATTTTTGTGTATGCTGTTATGGAGTGTTCTAATTTCATACTTTTACATGTACCTGTCCAGTTTTCCCAGCACCACTTACTGAAGAGGCTGTCTTTTCTCCACTGTATATTCTTGCCACCGTTATCAAAGATAAGGTGACCATATGTGCGTGGGCTTATCTCTGGGCTTTCTATCCTGTTCCATTGATCTATATTTCTGTTTTTCTGTCAGTACCATACTGTCTTCATTACTGTAGCTTTGTAGTATAGTCTGAATTCAGGAAGCCTAATTCCTCCAGCTCCGTTCTTCTTTCTCAAGCTTGCTTTGGCTATTCGGGGTCCTTTGTGTTTCCACACAAATTGTAAGTTTTTGTGTTCTAGTTCTGTGAAAAATGCCAGTGGTAGTTTGATAAGGATTGCATTGAATCTGTAGAGTGCTTTGGGTAGTAGAGTCATTTTCACAATATTGATTGTTCCTATCCAAGAACATGGTATATCTCTCCCTGTATTTGTATCATCTTTCATTTCTTTCATCAGTGTCTTATAATTTTCTACATACAGGTCTTTTGTCTCGTTAGGTTGGTTTATTCCTAGATATTTTATTCTTCTTGTTGCAATGGTAAATGGGAGTGTTATCTTAATTTCACTTTCAGATTTTTCATCATTAGTGTATAGGAATGCTAGAGATTTCTGATTAATTTTGTATCCTGCTACTTTACCAAATTCATTGACTAGCTCTAGTAGTTTTCTGGTACCATCCTTAGGATTCTCTATGTATAGTATCATGTCATCTGCAAACAGTGACAGCTTTACTTCTTCTTTTCCGATTTGGATTCCTTTTACTTCTCTGATTGCTGTGGCTAAAACGTCCAAAACTATGTTGAATACTAGTGGTGAGAGTAGGCAACCTTGTGTTCTTCCTGATCTTAGTGGAAATAGTTTCAGTTTTTCACCATTGAGGACGATGTTGGCTATGGGTTTGTCACACACGGCCTTTATTATGTTGAGGAAAATTCCCTCTATGTCTACTTTCTGCAAGGTTTTTATAATAAATGGGTGTTGAATTTTGTCGAAAGCTGTCTCTGCGTCGATTGAGATGATCATATCCTTTTTCTCCTTAAATTTGTTGATATGGTGTATCACATTGATTGATTTGTGTATACTGAAGAATCCTTGCATTCCTGGGATAAACCCCACTTGATCATGGTGTATGATCCTTTTAATGTGCTGTTGGCTTCTGTTTGCTAGTGTTTTGTTGAGGATTTTTGGATCTATGTTCATCAGTGATACTGGCCTGTAGTTTTCTTTTTTTGTGACCTCTTTGCCTGGTTTTGGTATCAGGGTGATGGTGGCCTCGTAGAATGAGTTTGGGAGTTTTCCTCCCCTGCTATATTTTGGAAGGGTTTGAGAAGGATCGGTGTTAGCTGTTCTCTAAATGTTTGATACAATTCACCTGTGAAGCCATCTGGTCCTGGGGTTTTGTTTGTTGGAAGATTTTTAATCACAGTTTCAATTTCAGTGCTTGTGATTAGTCTGTTCATATTTTCTATTTCTTCCTGATTCAGTCTCGGAAGGTTGTGCATTTCTAAGAATTTGTCCATTTCTTCCAGGTCTTCCATTTTATTGGCATAGAGTTGCTTGCAGTAATCTCTCATGATACTTTGTATTTCTGCAGTGTCAGTTGTTACTTCTCCTTTTTCATTTCTAATTCTATTGATTTGAGTCTTCTCCCTTTTTTTCTTGATGAGTCTGGCTAACAGTTTATCAATTTTGTTTATCTTCTCAAAGAACCAGCTTTTAGTTTTATTGATTTTTGCTGTTGTTTCCTTCATTTCTTTTTCATTTATTTATGAACTCATCTTTATGATTTCTTTCCTTCTGCTAACTTTGGGGTATTTTTGTTCTTCCTTCTCTAATTGCTTTAGGTGTAAGGTTAGGTTGTTTATTTGAGATGTTTCTTGTTTCTTAAGGTAGGATTGTATTGCTATAAACTTCCCTCTTAGAACTGCTTTTGCTGTATCCCATAGGTTTTGAGTCATCGTGTTTTCCATTGTCATTTGATTCTAGGTATTTTTCGATTTTCTCTTTGATTTCTTCATTGACTTCTTGCTTATTAAGTAGTATATTGTTTAGTCTCCAGGTGTTTGTATTTTTTTACAGTTTTTTTCCTGTGATTGATATCTAGTCCTTTGGCATTGTGGTCAGAAAAGATACTAGATACGATTTCAGTTTTCTTAAATTTACCAAGGCTTGATTTGTGACCCAAGATATGATCTATCCTGGAGAAAGTTCCATGAGCACTTGAGAAGAAGGTGTATTCTGTTGTTTTGGGGTGGAATGTCCTATAAATATCAATTAAGTCCATCTTGTTTAATGTATCATTTAAATCTTGTGTTTCCTTATTTATTTTCATTTTGGATGATCTGTCTATTGGTGAAAGTGGGGTGTTAAAGTTCCCTACTATAATTGTGTTACTGTTGATTTCCCCGTTTATGGCTGTTAATATTTGCCTTATGTATTGAGGTGTTCCTATGTTGGGTGCATAAATATTTACAATTGTTTTATCTTCTTCTTGGATTGATCCCTTGATCATTATGTAGTGTCCTTCTTTGTCTCTTGTAATAGACTTTATTTTAAAGTCTATTTTGTCTGATATGAGAATTGCTACTCCAGCTTTCTTTTGGTTTCTATTTGCATGGAATATCTTTTTCCGTCCCCTCACTTTCAGTCTGTATGTGTCCCTAGGTCTGAAGTGGGTCTCTTGTAGACAGCACATATATAGGTCTTGTTTTTGTATCCATTCAGCCAGTGTCTGTCTTTTGGTTGGAGCATTTAATCCATTTACATTTAAGGTAGTTATCAATATGTATGTTCCTATTACCATTATCTTAATTGTTTTGGGTTTGTTATGGTAGGTCTTTTCCTTCTCTTGTTATTACTGCCTAGAGAAGTTCCTTTAGCATTTGTTGTAAAGCTAGTTTGGTGGTGCTGAATTCTCTTAGCTTTTGCTTGCCTGTAAAACTTTTAATTTCTCCATCAAATCTGAATGAGATCCTTGCTGGGTAGAGTAATCTAGTTGTAGGTTTTTCTCCTTCATCACTTTGAATATGTCCTACCACTCCCTTCTGGCTTGCAGAGTTTCTGCTGAAAGATCAGTTGTTAACCTTATGGGGATTCCCTTGTGTGTTATTTGTTGCTTTTCCCTTGCTGCTTTTAACATTTTTTCTTTGTATTTAATTTTTGGTAGTTTGATTAATATGTGTCTGGACATGTTTCTCCTTGGATTTATCCTATATGGGACTCTCTATGCTTCCTGGACTCAATTAACTATTTCCTTTCCCTTATTAGGGAAGTTTTCAACTATAATCTCTTCAAATATTTTCTCAGCCCCTTTCTTTATCTCTTCTTCTTCTGGGACCCCTATAGTTCAAATGTTGGTGTGTTTAATGTTGTCCCAGAGGTCTCTGAGTGTCCTAAATTATTTTCATTCTTTTTTCTTTATTCTTCTCTGCAGTAGTTATTTCCACTCTTTTATCTTCCAGGTCACTTATCCGTTCTTCTGCCTCAGTTATTCTGCTATTGATCCCTTCTAGAGAATTTTTAATTTCATTTATTGTGTTGTTCATCATTGTTTGGTTGCTCTTTAGTTCTTCTACGTCCTTGTGAAACGTTTCTTGTGTTTTCTCTCTTCTGTTTCCAAGATTTTGGATCATTTTTACTATCATTATTCTGAATTCTTTTTCAGGTAGACTGCCTATTTCCTCTTCATTTGTTAGGTCTGGTGCGTTTTGGCTTTGCTCCTTCAACTGTTGTGTGTTTTTCTGTCTTCTCATTTTGCTTAACTTACTGTGTTTGGGGTCTCCTTTTCGCAGGCTTCAGGTTCGAAGTTCCCGTTGTTTTCGGTGTCTGTCCCCAGTGGCTAAGGTTGGTTCAGTGGGTTGTGTAGGCTTCCTGGTGGAGGGGACTAGTGCCTGTGTTCTGGTGGATGAGGCTGGATCTTGTCTTTCTGGTGGGCAGGTCCACTTCTGGTGGTGTGTTTTGGGATGTCTGTGGCCTTGTTATGATTTTAGGCAGCCTCTCTGCTGATGGATGTGGTTGTGTTCCTGTCTTGCTAGTTGTTTGGCCTAGGGTTTCCAGCACTGTAGCATGCTGGTCATTGAGTGGAGCTGGGTCTTGGTGTTGAGATGGAGATCTCTGGGAGATTTTCTCCAGTTGATATTACATGGAGCTGGGAGGTCTCTTGTGAACCAGTGTCCTGAACTTGGCTCTCCCACCTCAGAGGCCCAGCCCTGATGCCTGGCTGGAGCACCAAGAGCGTTTCATCCACACGGCTCAGAATAAAAGGGAGAAAAAATACAAAGAAAGAAAGAAAGAAGATAAAATAAAATATAGTAAAATAAAATTATTAAAATAAAAAATAATTATTAAGAAAGAAATTTTAAAATGTAAAAAAAAAAAGAAACGGACAGACAGAACCCAGGACAAATGGTAAAAGCAAAGCTATACAGACAAAATCACACACAGAAGCATAAAAATACTCACAAAAAGAGAAAAATGGAAAAAAAAAATATATATCTTTGCTCCCAAAGTCCAACTCCTCAATTTGGGATGATTCGTTGTCTATTCAGGTATTCCACAGATGCAGGGTACATCAAGTTGATTGCTGAGATTTAAATCACTGCTCCTGAAGCTGCTGGGAGAGATTTCCCTTTCTCTTCTTTGTTTGCACAGCTCCTGGGTTTCAGCTTTGGATTTGGCCCCACCTCTGAGTGTAGGTCACCTGAGGGAGTCTGTTCTTCGCTTAGATAGGATGGGGTTAAAGGAGCAGCTGATTCGGGGGCTCTGGCTCTCTCTCAGGCCGGGGGAGGAAGGGGTATGGATGCGGGGTGAGCCTGCATTGGCAGAGGCTGGCGTGACATTGCACCAGCCTGAGGTGCGCCGTGTGTTCTCCCGGGGAAGTTGTCCCTGGATCACGGGACCCTGGCAGTGGCGGGCTGCACAGGCTCCTGGGAGGGGAGGTGTGGAGAGTGACCCGTGCTTGCACACAGGCTTTTTGGTGGCGGCAGCAGCAGCCTTAGCGTCCCATGCCCGTCTCTGGGGTCCGCGCTGATAGCCGTGGCTCACGCCTGCCTGTCTTTAGAGCCCCTTTAGGTGGTGCTCTGAATCCCCTCTCCTGGCGCACCTCGAAATAATGGTCTCTTGCCTCTTTGGCAGGTCCAGACTTTTTCCCGGACTCCCTCCCGGCTAGCTGTGTCGCACTAACCCCCTGCAGGCTGTGTTCACGCTGCCAACCCCAGTCCTCTCCCTGCACTCTGACCGAAGCCCGAGCCTCAGCTCCCAGCCCCTGCCCGCCCCAGCGGGTGAGCAGACAAGCCTCTCGGGCTGGTGAGTGCTGGTCGGCACCAATCCTCTGTGTGGGAATCTCTCTGCTTTGCCCTCCGCACCCCTGTTGCTGCGCTCTCCGCCGCGGCTCCGAAGCTTCCCACTGCCACCCACAGTCTCCACCCGCGAAGGGGCTTCCTAGTGTGTGGAAACCTTTCCTCCTTCACAGCTCCCTCCCACTGGTGCAGGTCCCGTCCCTATTCTTTTGTCTTTGTTTTTTTTTTCTTTTGCCCTACCCAGGTACGGGGAGTTTCTTGTCTTTTGGGAGGTCTGAGGTCTTCTGCCAGCGTTCAGTAGGTGTTCTGTAGGAGCTGTTCCACGTGTAGATGTATTTCTGATGTATTTGTGGGGAGGAAGGTGATCTCTGAGTCTTACTCTTCCGTCATCTTGAAGCTCCTCCAAAAGTATGCTTTCATATACAGAAGCCCAACCTTCCACAGTCGGAACTCAGTCTAAATTTGGAAAGCTAGAACCATTTTAAGCTATTAGCTGTCACATCATATTTGTCAACCTTGATCACTAGAGCCCCTTTTTAGAAGAAAAAAGTGTTTGCAGACCTTTAGTTCGGACCTCAATTTTTTTTCAAAGTTTAAATATAAAACTAAATATAAATTCCTAGGGCTTATAAGTCTCATGAAACTATAAAGTCAAGAGAAATGTGTAAAATAAAAACAAAGCTACAAAGAAAAATTCATTTTCTCCCCTGCTGACAGAAGTAGAAAGCTGAAGATTTTCTTCCCAAGCTATAGGAAAAGAATGTCTTGATAGTAACTAAGTCAGTTGAGAATAGTGTTTTCTTCAACAGTGGTTGATAAATCAGTGCAACCATAGTACAATCAATTTAGTTTCCTTCATTATTGAAATAGTCAAAACAATCTAGCAAGTGTTCAAAGACTGTGTCATTGACAATGTGTGTGAAATATACTACATATGACACTATTAAGAGTTAACAAACCTTGACACTTGGAAAGAAGTGACTAAGACTAAGCAGTTAAAATTTATCAAGGATAATTACAGAGCCTTAACATTTGGTTCAAAATTTTCAACTAAACAAAAATATCATAAGAAAAACCTAGCTTGGCTGCTTTTCATATGATGAAGACAAGCAGAACAAAAACAACTACTTGATTCAAGTTGTGTGAAATAACTGCTAAATTCATTCAGTCTTGATGTCAATCTCTCCATCTCAAATTTTCCATGATATCCTCATGACTTTCCTATTTCTAGCCAGCTCAGCCTTACTCTTTGAGTTTAAGAATCAAATATCCAATTACATTCTTCAAAACAAAGGACACTGACAATTACATAATCATAAATACTTCAATATGAATATCAGGAAAAATCATAATAATATAGACTTGGAGGTGAATTATTTGGTGGTCTATGTATACAACTATTTTGAATCAAATCAGGATAATCTACTTGCATCATATAATAGTTACAATTCATCATGTCTCTTAAACTTTTACTCAGGATTCAAACTATGGTTTACTTTAGTTTCCACAGATTTGGAAGTAGTCAATCTCAGAGTATTAAACAGCTGTAGCTATAATACTGAATAAATCTCTGATACTTCAAGCCTCAATTTAACATCCAGAAAACACAGCCCAGACTAGATCATTTCTAAATCACATATATGGTTCCCATTCCTATGGTATTCCCCGAATATGAAACTTCAAAGGCCCCCATAAGTTACCTAATTAAACAATATCTCTTCAGTCTGACCCACCCAGGAGATCACAAGCTCCTGCTTATTATAAACCTGAGTCTTCTCAAAATAATGATCAGCAAACACCATTTGAATACCCTCTACGTGTCAGAAAATGGTCTAAATATGAAGAAACCACAATACACAGTAATCAAATGTGATTAAATTCATTGGAGTGGGGAGAGGGGATGGCAAATAAATTGAGAAGAAATGAACTGGGTACCAAGTTGTGAAGAAAAGCAAATGGCAAGCTGAGGAGTTTGGGCTTTTTCCTCTAAGCAATGCAAAGTCATAAAAATTTTTGAATGGGTGACTATCTCATTAATTCCATACAAATTTCAGGAAGAACCTTGATGGCACTGTGGTTGGTGGACAAGAGAAGGAGGAATACAGAAATAGTTAGGAGGTTGTAGAAAAAAATCAAGGAGCAGATTTTGTGGTTCTAAAACTAAGGTAATAGATACAAAGATAAAGAGAAGTTTGGGACAAATGTAAAGATGTGATCAATAGGATTTTGATGAAAGTCAGTTAGGGATAGGACAAAGACTTTAGCATAAAATAATAATTCAATAAAGATTATATATTAAGAGCCTAGGAGGTTATAATCAACAAGGACATGAACTGTAGGAGGTGCAGTTTAGAAAGACAGAGCTTATTGAAGTTTTGGGTATCTTTGGGTTATCAAATTAAAAATATACTATGCCAACTGGAGATACTGAACCTTGGCGAGTTCAAGCAGAAGATTAAGATCTCTTGAGTGTAGGGGTTAAATATTCTAGCTGTCTGGAAGACAGCATTTTCTACTTCTTAGCATAGTTCCTAATGCATAGCCGATTTTCACTAAATGTTTGATGGATGGCTGGATAAACACTGAATATCAAATTCTGGCAGAAATTTATCTTGGCTTTTACAAGCTATAGTAAAAATGTTAAAAAGAAAAGGGAAGGGCAATAAGAGAACTCACCAGACAAAGCCATTATACTAGACATTTAACAGGTTATTGTCATAGAGAGTCAAAAAGTACTGAGAAGAAAATCTAATAGAGTAAATTTTCTGGATGAAGGAAAAGTGGAATACAGAGGGAATAGCCTTGGGAAAGAGCAAGGATATTAAACATTTCCTTTTTTTGACAAGACAGTATTTCTAAAAGTCAGATTCCTAAAAGATCCTAATGCTGGATCTAAATAGATCTTTAATTCTTATCTCTGGCCCTAGTGTTACCCCCATTGTAGTTAATCTTTCCCATTCCTGAAAGACTCACCTTCCTAAATAAGTGTGAATCATATAATTCACCAGCTTATGTTTGGTAGCTTTGTGCATAGAGTGTAAATCCAATGAATCACTTGGGCTTTCTAAGAATTTGCACAAACTAGCCCCATCTCTGTCCAGTAGAATTTGCACAAACTAGCCCCATCTCTGACCAGAATATTGAAATTTGAGCAATAGGATTACTTGTGTTAAATTGACAGAACTCTATTTGACTTAGTATATGACATGGATTACATATTGTTTTAAAACATTCTCCAAACATTTAAAAAAGTTGATTATATTAAAACCTTATTATAAACAATCCAGGATACACTTAGAAAAATTTTGATAGAAATAATTCTCAGAATTTAAAAAATGGAATGAGAAATAGATTAGGTATGCAGCAGAATTAACAAATTAGAATAGAGAAAATATATCCACAGAGAATATTGTAAAGATTCTAATGTAAATGTAACTTCCTTAACAGCACCAAAAAGAAGAAAAGCAATAAAAAAATACTATAGACCATCCTCACTTTTGAGCATTCTTTCAAATTCCCTCTTCAATTAAAAAAATATTGAACTAAAGTATGTAAGAAAAGAATAAGCTTCCAGCTATTCAAGGATAACATAAAATTAGCAAGTCACCTGATGAAGAAAGGAAAACCAAATCACCCTCTCAACAGATTCAAAAAATATTTGTATATCTCAAGATTTATAGAGCATCAACAGAAATTTCTGATGATCTAATTTAGTTCATTAAGAATAAGATAACTTCTTAACATGAAAAGGAATAAAACTTAGTCAACATCATACTTTAATACCATCATGAGAGTCATTCCCAATAAAACTAGGAAGAAGTTACTCACCATTATTTAACATTGAACTAAAAGCTGTAGTCAAGACAATAAGTGGTGAACTTGAAATTTAAAAGTGTGTGAGACATTAAAAAGGAAAAGATAAACTGTCTAAATCATTTCTATTTTCAGATAATATGATTTTCAGCCTGAAACCACAAAGAACCAACTGAAAAATAATCACAACTAATAAAGAGCTAAATGAAGTATCAGGATACAGAAAAAAAATGTACAAATTTATATCATCTACCTGACTTTGCAGAAGAAAACAATTAAAATATTATGGATAATTTTGCAACATCTGGGCACTGTTCTAAGCACTTTATCTGTATTAACTTATTTAATCCTCAAGACAAACTTATCAACTAGGTATGGATTATTAGCTCCATTTTTTTCCTATAAGGAAAGGAAGGCCCAGAGAGAGTAAGAATTTGCCCAAAGTCATGCAGAGAGAGCGCAAGTGATTCAAAACCAGGTTGCAGAATCATTTGGGGGCAAATGGGGTTAACCTAAATTTTACATTGTTATCCCTCTCACTTTTCAAATTCCTGCAAAAAAATGTGTGTTCACATACTGAAAACATTCACGGTTTATACGAAGGGTTACTGGTTATACTTAGGTGGTATGAATATGGTTGTTTTGTTCTTATTTAAATTTATCTTCATTTAATATCTGTCCATTGTAAATATAACATGGGTAATGAGAAAATATAATAAATGCAATTTTAAAGCACTTTCCTTGTGTCATGAGGTCAGAGGTAAAATTATCTGCATTTTGGACATCTCCCTTATATTCAATAGTGTGGAAGGACTAAGAGCCCATCTGGCTGACACCATGATGACCACAAACTTTAGAAGCAAGTTTCAAGGATGACAGTCCTTAGTTCCTGACAAGTGCTTATAAACAAGAAGAATAATGACTTCATTTCTCCAATCTCAAAACTTGAGGAAATAAACTCTTAATGAAGATGACTCCAGAGTAAGTTTAGACCAGTTTACTCAGATGTCAAAATGAATGAGGTACAGAATTTATGCATCTATTTAAGCCCATCAATTATATTTTATAATTTTAATATAAGAACATAAACATAATTATCTGGAAAGAGAATTTTATATGTATATATTTCTATATTCAATCCTACCTATCTGTATTTGCTTGTAGCAGATCTATTAATTTCCAGACACTACTTTACACCAGATTTTAGAGGAGAGTTATAAATAGTTCCCAAGTTTACATGCCATATATTTGCATTCCAATATGATAATTTAAAAAGAAAAGCAAGTTCTTTCACAATTCTCCTTTTAAAAAAATAAACTTAAAATATGAGTGAAGAATAGTAATTCATATTTCTCATTTCAATACTCAGAAAATTATATTAATTACAGATGAAAAAATATGGTGATATAATAAATAGTTCTACTTACCATTTGGATAGATACTTCGAATTATCCCAGTAAAATTCCTAAAGATCTGAAAATGAGAGCGATTGAGGAGGATCAGTAACACATACTCTATACATCATTTTATAATATATTAATTCCATATGATATTTGAGTATACCTGTTCTAAATTTCCACAAGGATGCAGCCAGACGGGATTTTCATTTAATATGAATATTGTCTAAACTCAGGAAGTATCATGCCCTTTTATTTATTCACACACCACCTTTCATGCACCTTAGTGCACTGCTCCAGGCTGCCTGGAGAAATAATTCATTCTGACTCTGAGTCTATATTTCACTTAAAGTCAAGAGACTGCACCACTCTGTTCTTATTTTTCAATGCAAACTTTCTGTGGGGTAAAATTGCATTGTGGTGTTTTAGTGTGATAGGACAAAATCTATATTATGGAATTTTTACATCCATGAGCTAACTGATAAGTTTGGCAATTATATAACCTGCGGAAAAATATTTAAGGTAGGGATTACAAGGTATTCAGATATATACTATAATTGTTAGGTACTTTCATAAAACCAGGAGAACACTCAACAATCAAAAAAAAAAAAAAAAAAATCTTGGGGCTTCCCTGGTGGCGCAGTGGTTGACAGTCCGCCTGCCGATGCAGGGGACATGGGTTCGTGCTCCGGTCCGGGGGGATCCCACATGCCGCAGAGCGGCTGGGCCCGTGAGCCATGGCCGCTGGGCCTGCGTGTCCGGAGCCTGTGCTCCGCAGCGGGAGGGGCCACGGCAGTGGGAGGCCCACGTACCGCAAAAAAAAAAAAAAAAAAAAAAAAAAAAATCTTTATTTTTAAAAGATGAGGAAAATGAGACCCAGTGAAGGAGAAATGGCTTGGGTAAGATCTTAGCTTAGAGGCAGTACTAATGACCAGATGTTAAATCTCAAGGCTTTAGTTATCTTTTTCCATGGTGTTATTTTAAAACATTTATTAAGGGTCTGATATATACTAGGCACTGAATTGGGCACTGTATAATGAACAAGATAGATAAAGGACCTGCCTTCATGAAACTTAATTCTACTTATATTGACTCATTAAAGTATTGAATATACATTTCCATCCATATAAGTGATATAGAATGCAAATATAACCAGGATACCAAGATTTTAGAATGCAGTTCTATTATGAGGCAAGCCTGCTTTCCAATGAATATTCTTTTTATAACCCTTGAAATACATTTGTCCCACAAAATACATAGCTAAACATCTGAATATCTTGGACATGCAGATAGATATTTTGTGCAAAGACAGATCCTTCAAAAATTGAAAAGAATACATTTTTTCCATTGACTATTTTAAAGGGAATCTTTTATTTGCTTACTGATCTGAATCTGTCTCAACTTTCAGACTCAGTGTGAAGCTTAAAAGCATGCTGTAGAGTTAAAAGTTCCACATGTGCAAATGGGTAAATAGATTCCACATGGAAGAACAAAATAAAGACCTTGAGATCCGTTCTGCAAATAATTTCTTAACTACTGTTTCATATTTAGTAATGAGTTCAGTGTTCTGCTTATAGTAGGCATTTGCAAAATAGGATGACATAGTTTAAGCATAAAAGATTGAATTTCTAGACTACTAAAGCACCTTTCTTACTCCATTTTCATGCCTCCTACCAATAAGATATAAGTAATTACTTTCCTGTTTAGTTGCATTATCTTGACGACTTTGGAAATATAAACAAAGAGCCCAAAATAACGTACTAAACATGAGTCAAAGTTCTGCCTAAAATTACAGTTCTGCCTAAAAGTAACACAATTAACACAGATATATACAGAATGTTTACTAAATATAAAATGATTATTGGTTAGGTTTCCTTGAGATAGACAGCTCAGTCTGTGAATGTGGCTACTGTCTCAGGTCCCTTAAGAATGCTTCTGTTTTAGCAGTTAACTTTCAGATTCCCCATAAACTCCCTTAATATGACATTCAATATACTGAATTAGTGAATCACTTTGCCAAAAAAAAAAAAAAAATCAAATTGTAGAACAGACACATCAGAGGAAGCCTGAGGAGAACTGTTCCCTTCATTTTAAAGAAGAGGTGACAAGAGCATGGCCCATGGTCACATACTTGATTACAACCCAAGTTGGTTAATACCCTTAATTACTAGTTCCAGGTCTTCCACAGCTTCACAGCTAAGCTAAGAAGAGTTTCTTTTATTCTCATTAACTTAGCATCTAAGGGGCATTTTATGGCAGATATCACAAAAATAAAATGCTAATATATAAAATACTATAATAATATAGATTATTACTGAATACATGTGTAATATATATATATATTCACAGAATTGTCTGAACTTGAAATCTGTGTCTTCTGCTTCTAGTGACCAACTCCATCCAACATTTAAAGATACTATCTTAATTTCAAACTCCTAATTTGGGATTAATAGATACACACTACTGCATATAAAATAGATAATCAACAAGGACCTACTGTATAGCTCAGGGAACTCAATATCCTGTAATAACCTATATGGGAAAAGAATATGAAAAAGAATAGATTATATATGTGTATAACTGAATCCCTTTGCTGTGATTCACCTGAAACTAACACAACACTGTAAATCAACTATACTCCAATATAAAATTTAAAAATGTTAAATACTAATAATAATGAATAATAATAAAAATTTTAGAAATAAAGATACTATCTTTCCAGAATTATGACATTTAGGAAACATAATCAATTGCACCACCAATGTTTGTAACCATTAACTTTGGCCAACTTGCTTCTACCTTCCTTGGAGTAAACTTTTTCCAGTAGATGAGATCTCTACAGGTTTTTCTGAAGTGCCTTCCACTTTTAGAATTAAATTTAGTGCATTCCTAAGAAAAACCTCACAGCTTATTGTCCTATGTTCTGCTCTTATCCCTAATAAATACCATTATATAAATCTTGGTTGTGAGACTTGAATTTTTCAAAATATCAGAGTATCCTTCTTTTGTTCTATTTCTTTCTTTACTTAAAAACTTAATTCTTATTTATATCCTTGAAACAAATGGTGCATGCATTGATATTATCTGTCGTCTGATTAGAAAAAAATGTCAAAGATTATCTTTTCTAAGTATTACCTTACTTATGACTGGGAATTGGAGAGTCCAATAAAGCAGGTGATAGAAACAATGTTTCACTCCCATTCATTCAAACAAGGCATTAACTAGGGGCCAAGTGTTTATGACAGAAACAAGCCACATTGATGCTAACTCTATTTGCCACAAGTTTATCAGTTACTATATGTTTGAAATAAGATGACCAATTTCTTTTAATAATGTCTTTGCTAGACAGTTAAAGGAAAGAAAAGGGGCCACTAAAAGAGAAAGGGGAAGGAAAATCCTAATAATGACGACAGTAGTCATCATGTACCCATGCCCACTATGAGTTATAGAGAGTTTAAGCCAGAGAAGAACATGACTTGATTAACCTTTCAATGGCATTATTCTGGCTGCTAAGTGGAGAACAGACGCAGGAGTTGGGGTGGGATGGCTCTAGAGAAGCAGGGAGAAAATTAGAAGACTATCTACAGTGCAAGCATAACATATAGATGCTTTCAATTAGAATGCAGTAGTGGAAATGACAGAAGCAGATGCAGTGGAGATGTCTGGAGAACTAACTATTTAGAGAATAGAGGATGTCTCAAGTTTCTGGCTTGAGTAACAAGATAGACTGTAGTGCTTTTTTTTAAAACAGGTCTAGGGAGAGACAGACATACTTGTGCGTGGTGGAGCAGAAGGAGAATGGGAGGAAAGACTACTATTTTGGCCATTTGACTATGTAGCTTTAAAAATACTTGTTATAAGGCTTCCCTGGTGGTGCAGTGGTTGAGAGTCCGCCTGCCGATTCAGGGGACACGGGTTTGTGCCCCGGTCCGGGAAGATCCCACATGCCGCGGAGCGGCTGGGCCCGTGAGCCATGGCCGCTGAGCCTGCACGTCCGGAGCCTGTGCTCCGCAACGGGAGAGGCCACAACAATGAGAGGCCCGCGTACCGCAAAAAAAAAAAAAAAAAAAAACTTGTTATAGAAGTCATGGTAAACAAGATGTTCTGTCAAATACTATAATTTCTTCTTTATCAATCACTGTTTCCTTGATACGAAGGACAATAGCCAGCTTCCCATTTCTGCTGCATCGTGTTGAGGTGCTTCTTGAGTAATTCCATATCTATATTCTCAACCTCTTGCTCTACCAGCTCCTTTCCCACAAATCATTAATAATGCTCATATATCTCTTATTTTGGCAAGTAATACATCTCTCTATCCTGTGAGCCCCTCTAGTTAATGTCCTCCCCTCCCTTTCACAGCTAAGCTTCTTAAAAAAGAATATGAACTTGTTCATTTGAACTTTTCCGTTTATTTTTAATTCTACTGCACTACTGAGTGGGTGTTTCCACTTCCACTACGTTACTGAAACTGACCTCACAAAGGTCCCTAATAAACTCTTAATTGTGATATCTTATGGATTATTTCGGCAAAAGTTTTTACTGGCTCCTCCATTTAAATGTGATGTTTCTTCACATCACTATTGCTAATTTTATTCTTTATCCTCTCAACACCATGAGTAATATTAACACTCCATTTATTAACTGCTCATGACCAACAAATCTATATCTTTAATCCACTTCTGTATTCTGACCTGTAGACCCACATATTCAACTGGTTGCTTGGCATCTCCACTTGGCTGTCCCGTATACACTTCAAACAAAGCATGGCTGAACACTGAGCTCCTTATCTTCACTCCCAAACCTCCCCTCCTATTCCTGTGGTGGGTAGCATCACCGTCCACTCATTGACTCATGACTCGCCTGAGAATCAACACATGGTACTGCATTTTCCATATCTTCCAGATTTTATCACTGACCCACTCTTGTCAATACTACTTCCTTAACAAATCCTGCATCAACCCTTCTCCACCCCCAATGTGCTCTGGCTTTATGTCTCAGCATTACCTGAATGAATCATTCCTCTTATTGTGCTTCCCCTATTCCTCCACTGCACTGCCTCCAAAGGTCTCTTTCAAAACTGTACAGCCCAGTTGCTCTCCTGCTTACAACCCTTTAAAAGGCCTTCACTACCCAAAGGAAAAAGTCCATGGAATTTAGTGTGGCTTCTGATTATTTCCAAGATCTGACCCCTCCTTTATCTCCTTATCTGCATTCTTATCTCTCACCAAACCCTACCTACATGCTCTAGCAGTAGCATATATCAGACCTGTTGTTTGATGTTGTTGTTTTTTTTCTCTTCTCAAAGTGCACTATATCAGAAATATGGCCCCATCTCTAACCATGAATAATCTCTCTAACCATCCAGATTCTGCTGGACCTTCCCCACTTAAATGAGTATCCCTTGATCATCCTGGTAGAAGGGATTCTTCTTGGTTATTTTACTCCTGTTTGTACTAAGTTCTCATATAGCAACTCTAATATTTTATGGAATTCATTAATTTCATGCCTCTAACCTCACTCTACTGGTCTTGTCTTGATAACCCTACTGACATGGTTGGTGTTCAATAAATGATTGATGCTATTCAGGAATGAATAAAGAAGAATAATGAATTAATTACTGTAAAAATGATTTCTCCCAAAACTCTACAAAACCCCCTAATATTCCAAATAATTGTTAAAACTCTCCATGATTTATTTTCTAATCTCATTTTAAGATAGAGCTCACTGAAAATAATACACCTATATTATATAAACTGTCTAGCATGAAAAGAACAAAATGTCAACACAGGACAAGTCTATTAGGTCAACTATTGACAGACATAAGCCATTTCATGGACTTTGGCTACAGCTAAACTTGAGAAAACAACTCCAAGTTAAACTTTGAACTTCAGAGTTTAGGCAGAAGGAAAGCAACCGAAATAAACTGCATGTTCAGCTTAAATTCAATTGGCACTATTTCTAGATACGGCTTAAAATTCTGTTAGCTGTCTTGTTTCTTATTGCCAAAGCTAACCATAGGCAAAGCATGTGAATTGCTTCAGGTCTTCAGCACATAATGTTTTTTCAAAACATATGTAATGTTATTCATGTGGTTGAGTCAGAACTACACTTATCCAGTGGTACAGATGGAAATGATTTGTTCTGGAAACTGAGATAGTTTTATTATTTTACCATTTTTACCTACAGAAATAAGTTCACATGCTAGTACATATAAGTCTCCGACCATAAAATACGCCCAGACATATTTGAATCTGAATGCCGTCATATTACAACTCTGAAATTTACTTTGTACCTCTACATTAATTACATTTGAGTCTCTATTTTAATTTTTAAAATACATACAGTTATGTATACACTTATGTTAATTGCAAAAGATTCAAACAATACACACATATTTGATATAAGAAAGTTTCCCTTCCTCTTGTTCTTCAATTTTATTCCTTTCTCTAGAGGTAAGAGTTTAGTGTACATCATTCAAGTTATTATGTTACAAAATTACATATGTGGTTTTTAACATACATATGATTAATTCTATGTATTGATCTATGTCTTGCATTTTCTCTTAATAGTGAGACTTAAAGACTTTGTTGGTAGAAGTGTAAACTGTCAAGAAAATTGTTGAAGGGTGATTTTAAAATTCAGCTTTTAACTAGCAATTCCACTTCTGCAAAACATGGCAAAAACAGTGGTATTTCTTACAGGGATGTTCGAAATAATGAAGTAATGGAAACAATATAAACATCTAATATTATGGGAATGTTTTAATATATTATGATATACCCATACTATATAAATGTAGTGAACTTATATACTTATAAGTTATTTATTTATTCTTCTGGAAATATTAATTTAGCTTTATTTCTAAGCAATGTTCCTCAAGAATAAGTCTAGTGAAAGAATATCAGTAATTATAAGTTCTTCAGTGTCAGAGAAAAACTCTTAAGATAATAAAAATTTCTGGTAGATTTCAGATTGGAAAAGGATAGGATTTAGTTTTTCTTATAACTCTCACCCCCTTGGGGTGTAGTTACAAAGTTCATTAGGCTTGGAAAACTAACTTTGAGAAAACTGACTTTATCTTTCTCAGCCTCAGTTTCCCAATCTCCAAATTGGAATAATAACAATGATAATTAAGTATGAAAGCACCCAGTGTAAAGACCTAGGGTAAAGAGAGCTACTCATAAAATGTGTTTAAAAACTATGATGAAAATTCCTCCTCCAATAATTCTTTGATGAACTCAACTACATTTTGATTATTTCAGTTCTTTAATACCTACCAACTTAATTTATACAATAAGTAAGGACAATTGGTTAATAGAACAATAGGTCTTTAGTTAAGGATGATAATTTATTAAATAACACTGCACTTTAAGTACAGCACTTGTAAAAAAAAGTCTCTTTTTTAGTGACATTGAGTTCATCTTAATTCACTATTCAGCACTAATGTATTTTTAAAAGGTAAAACAATTTACTTCAAAATGAATGTTTAATCTTAATTGGTTAAGTATAAAACTTACTGAAAAGAATAGTAGTTCTTTTCTGATAATAGTTTGCAGTATGTTTGCCATTTGTTCATATCTTGCTTTCTATTTTTATATTTATTGTCATACTATAAAATAAAATACTTGTAAGATATGGGTCTTCCTTTCCTTTTTATCACTTTACCTAACTTATCCTACTTATCCTGCTCATGGAATGTGCTAAATAAATGTGGAATGGTGGAAAACAAATATTGGTGCTGTATCTACATTACTGTAACCTCTGACAGGAAATAAAATGGTAAAAGTTATAATGGTTAAGAAAGTTTCACTGATCAAATTTATGCAACCATTCAGTTCTCACACTTGTTTTCAGCCACATCTTAAGCATCTATTTTCCATGGAGGTGCTAGAAGGGCTAGATGGTGAAGAAGAGATAAAAGGGTCCTGATGGTCTGCTAATTGGCAGGTTCATATTTCTGCCTTCTCTTAAATAATACACCTAGTAATATAAATATCTGGGCCCTGTTAATCACCTACATATCTAAGCCAGTCCTTATTTACAAAAATTAAGGGCAAGGAAACGGGCCCATGAGTCTGGTTATTCAAAAGCAATTAATATGACAATGAAAGATAAAAAAAGCTTTTCTAAATCTTCAAAAAAGGACTTAAGAAAAAAATGAGAAATACTTTTAGAAGTATGATATAAATATTAAAAAATATTCACCTTCTCTCAAAATATTAGAGAAGAGATAGCTAAATAATTCACTTAAAGGAGATAAAACGAAAAGGAAGTGATTATTCTGTAATTAAAGATAAATTCACAATCATAAATAAAAGATAGTTTCAAATGTAGTATTTTCTCAAAAATATCATTTAATCTATTTCATATTCCCTCCTTTGAGAGACTTTTTGTGATTTCTCAAACTCAGATTCAATCAATATATTCTTAAGATGGCGGTTCATATAAATCACCTCATTTAATTCTCTCAACAGCCCACTAGGGTAGGAATTATTAGCCTCATTTTACTGATGATCAATCTAGGCTCAGAGAAGTTAACAAACTTGCTTAGAGATAGCATGCCACATCTTCAGAGCTGGAATTTGAATTCCCATGTTTTCACTCTAGATTAACAGTTTTTATTACCACATCACGGTTACTTTAAAATCCTTACATAAAAACGCTGTAAGAATGAACATGATTACTTTGCATTCATAGTTTTAGTTGGCTTTTATTAGTCAACAGAAATATTCCCATTAGATATTTTAAAGATAGCTTTTATAAAACAGATAATGACTACCACTTAATAAACCCAGCAGTGTAAGGTTATTAGATATATCACATTCTTCCTATGTGAAAGGAAGGAGCAGGCCACTCTGAAACGAGTGCTGTATTGTCTTTTTGTTGTTGTTGGGTTGTTCTGTTTAAAAAGAAATTCTCTGTAATTAAATAGCAATCAGGCACTTAAAAGACAGCCTGATCTCAGTACTGTATTTAAGTAAAGCAGACAAAGATTGCATTTTCCATTTTGTGGTCTGGACACCTGGTGCACAAGCTCCAGCAAGAGGGTCAGCATAATTGAAACCATCCTTCATGTGCCTGTCACATAAACAAGACTCTGTGTTCTGAAAACTCTATATAACAAAAATAGACAATTTTTTTTTTTTGCATTACTCTTATGAGTGCCAACGTTTGTCCTTAGTTCAATTGATCTTGTAGCCATTTCCATAACTTTTTAAACATCATTTTTCACTTAATAAAAATACCTTGCATTAGCAAGACTTAATTATGTTATGCAAAAGCCACAGGGATAAATTTTAGTTCATCCAGACATTCTTAATCTGTATTAGTGGAAACATGTTACAGGCCTGATGAGAAACTCACATATCATTATCCAATCTCAACAGCTGCTTAGCTCAATCTTGCTATAATCAAATCTAAGTTACCATCCCATCATTTCTAACCTGCATGTTCTTCTGCATTTCTACCAATTTAAAGATACATTTTAAGTTGCCAGTTCTAAGGCTTTGTACTGTGACTAAATCTGTTTCACTAAACCAAACATGTTCTTCTCCTAACATAATTTAAGATTGTACTATATACATATTTACAATACAATTTAAGTAATTACATGTATTTGCTAAACATCTACTACATCCTCAGTGTTACTGGAACTAAGGACCTCTGGGTATTACAGAACCTGCTATATATTCATAAGCAACCAAATCCTACCAGGGAGAAAAAAATTTCATTTACGGTATATGTCCAATTTCCATACCTTGATTTGCCCAACTTACTTAAAACTGACAGTAAAATGTCAAAGTTTCAGCTCAGAAATCTACTCATTAAATAAATATAAGCGATATGGGAGGCATTCATTTTTAGAGCAATATTAAATTCTTACTGAATGCAATTTAGCCCTCTGTCGAGCTGGATTTCACTTATCCAAAGTGCTGGTAAGCCGGTACTTCCACCATTTCCGTTGGAACTTTCCTCCATAACTGAACAAATTTCACTGCTAGATTGTATTTCCTGCCTTTCAGTTCATCTTCTTCCTGATGCTTATTAAGCTGCAGACAGTTACCTTAGATCTGTAGGACCTAAAATTAATTTTGCTTTGTTTTAGAAATCTAGGGGAATCAACAGTCATTTGTAAATTTCCCATGCATAATAAGCTTGTTCTCAAAAGCTTTTGAATTGTCAACATTATCATACACATTGAATGATGGTAATATTATTGCTTTTGACAAGCAAGGAAAAAATTATAAAATAGTAGCTAAAATGTTTAATCTTTTCTGTACACATCTGGAAACTTAAGGTTTCTCTCTTCGGAAAAAAAAAAGTAGAGGTGAATGAAAATCCTACCCTTGTAAAAGAACCAGAAGATACATCTTACCTCTTAAAGGAGATATAAAAGGATAGGAAAACAAACCAAACACACTCTCACATATACTCATTCATCCTAATATTTTGACTGCTTATCCACCAAATCGTTTAGGACTTTCGAGACACTTGACAAAATTTATTGTTACTTTAACGTATGCCCATAACCCCTAATTGGGAAATGTTTTATTTAATCATAAATATTTTGGCTGTTCAAATCATGTCCATATGAAATTCACTCTATTTTACATATCAAATCCCTATAACTACCCAATGTACTTCACCAAAGGATTTACCCAGTTATTACGTACACAAACTTAGCCCCAGAGTTGTTTTCACTCCTAACTTTCCTTTTTTAAAATTTTTGTTGCTTTGTTTAAATAATAAGTTATGTGTCCTAAACAGTTAGTCCCTTTGTAGTACAATCCTACAAGGTGGGAGAAATGGTTTTGAGGGATACCTCCCCCCCAAAAAAATCAACAAACAAAACAATTTTTTCCTTCAATTGCATATTATTTAAAAGTTGGTGGGAGTTAGCCTTTAAATTTTATCAGAAAAAAAAAAAAAAACAACAGAATTGTGGTTTTATTTGAATTCAGCAAGCAAACCTTAAGAAGAGTACCTAATCATTACACATTTTCAGCCTAATCCTCAAATCACAGATTCATAAAATAACTTTGAAGAAATACCAAAATAAGTGCCAAGAGATTTATAAAATATTAATGGATGGTTTTAAGTAGACTGGTATGATATAATAAGAATTGCAATGTGGGAAAAAATAACCCTATGGCAGCAACCAATTATAAAATACAATTTTTTTCTTTCTTTATCCTTATCACTGTCCCAGTATTTTACTTTACTAAAATGCAAAAACTGTATCATTCTCCCAGGTGGTGAAAATTGAGACTGGTAGCCTGGGTACCAAGACTCCTTTACAGAGCTTTTGAGTGATCAAAAAGACACAACATAGGACATGGGGATTAAGTCAGTAGAGCTAGGTCATAGTATAAAAATACTGGAGAGACCTCAAGAGTATTTCATACTTCTCTCTATGTATGCTGAAATATTATAATTTGGTCCTCAGAGTAAATCTATGCAGTGGATAGAGTGGTTATCATGGATAAGAACTCAAACAAGTTTTGTGGTCAACAAGAGAGTAACCTAAGCTAAACCCATATTATCTGATAACTAATCAGTCCTTTTCCACTCACTTTATCAAAAGGATACCGTCAATGAACAGGAATGAACAAATGTTATCTCAGTCACTTTTAGGATGTCCTGTTCCTCTCTCTTCAATATTTTGAAAATTTATCCATTATTAAAAGGAAAGCTACACATTAGATCAAAGCATTTTAAGAACACATAAATGCTATAAATTACTGTAACTAAACCCATTTGAAAACTGTATTATGAGATGAAATTTTTTATAATAATACATTTTCATTTGAATTCTGCTAGTCTATTGTATTTCCAATTGGTAGTCTCAACTTATTTTCAACATAGCATATAATTTGCTTAATGGAAGTAAGATTATTTCTCTGAAATTTGGAATAAAGTAAATTTTTGATCTAAAAGTTACATATTAATTATTAATATTATTTTTTAAGTACAGGGTTTTTTTGTTTTTTTTTTAATTTTTGGCTGCGTTGGGTATTTGTTGCTGCGCACGGGCTTTCTCCAATTGTGGTCAGTGGGGGCTACTCTTCCTTGCAGTGTGCAGGCTTCTCATTGCAGTGGCTTCTCTTGTTGCGGAGCACAGGCTCTAGGTACACAGGTTCAGTAGTTGTGGCGCACGGGCACAGTTGCTCCGCGGCATGTGGGATCTTCTTGAACCAGGGCTCGAACCCGTGTCCCCTGCACTGGCAGGTGGATTCTCAACCACTGCGCCACCAGGGAAGTCCCTACATATTAATTATAACACCATGGTTGTCATCTAAACTTTGTTACCTCTTCTCTGCAGGAACTGATGAGGATCTTCTGTTTTGACTTTAACAAGGGTTAGACTGTCTTCTTGGAGGGGTTAAGATTTTCAGTAGCTAATAGAAAAATTTTCTTAGGGCAGAGCACCTGGAGACCAGGCTTCAAATATTCTCCATTAACACTTCTTGATGTTTTACATCTGGTAAATTGTTGCTAGCAGGTCTAACGGGAGTTGAAGAGGCTATTTTACTCCTTAAACATTTAAATACTTCCCTTGCATTGTAAAAATGGGGAGAAGTGGCCCTCAAAGCCCTCACTCCCAGAGAGCATTTTAAGTAAGGAATATTCTTTAACGTACAGAGGAGACTTCATGTGCCACTTGAGAAGCGCTCTGGTATTACCCTCTTCTTCACTGAAGTATAACAGAATTAAAAGGGCTGATGAAGACTTCAAACTCTCTAAAGTTATTTACCTTTCTGCATAATTTCAAAACTATCTATATCCTGACAGTAAGTCTAGAAGAGAATGTGGAGTGAGGATTTTGGTCATGGGAAGTTACTTAGAGATAAAAGGCATACACTTGCCTACTTAGGGCTTAAAGGATGGGAGGTGACCTATTCTTGTATTATTTCTTGTTCAGAAATTGTTTTTCAAAATATGGTAATTTGTGGCTACAATAGAAGTTAGATATCTCTGTTGCACTTCTCTCAAGTTCAAGGCCCCAGAGATGTCATTGCTCAAAGTTCTTGCCTTGGCAGATTTTAACACTCCCTTAGCTAATGAGATCAACTATACGTGCTCTTTGAACTCATCAAATAATTCCCAAGGATTAACCATCAAGAACACTCTGTCAGTGAAATGCAAAAATCACTGGATTTACTCACCAACACAAACAATCTCAAAGTCTTTTCAAATCTACTTTTTCAAATGTTTTGCATTAACTGTTCTCTCATTTCCATTCCCACTGCCTTAGTTCAAATAGCTCCCCGCCACTCCCACCCCTAATTTCTTTCCATTCTAATGTGTGCTGAACATGGCTTTCTTTCCTAAGCATATGCTGCAGATTTTGCAATGGCTCCTGAACTATAAACAGAGTGTTTAAGGTCTGTTATGTTGTGGTCCCCAAATATCTTTCAGACATCTTTATTTCTGTACCTATCGTAGACTGTCATCTCTAGCCATTTGATACAGCCTGTTTGCATGTCACTTTTCATGCCGTACCCTCCACCTCTACGTGGTGGTGAGCCCCTATTTATGCTTCAAACTCTGCTCAAATCTCGCCTTTTCTCGCAAGTTTTTCCTTTGTAAGAGGTTCTTTATCCCTCTATTATAGAACCCAATACATCTGGCCTTGCATTAACATTTATTTACGTATAGTTCTGTCTAAGAATTTGAAGGCAGAAGGTATGTCTTGCTTATTGAGAGATACTCTCCACAGTACTGGACTCAGAGATCTGTACACACAATAGAAGTGTGTGTTATTTGAATAAGCGGTTGAGGTTTTTTCTTTTGGGAGAACAGACAGACCACATTTCCCAGATTCACTTGCACAAGGTATGGATGGCCATGTGGCTGAGCTCTGAAGAGAGCAGAGTGTGGGTAGGATTGATGTTCCATGTCAGAACTGTAAACTCCTTTCATCTGTGAACTCGTAATTTGAGGCTGTGGGAGTCGATGTTGGTGGAGCTGCAAGAGGAATGAACCTGAGCAGAAAGCTGCCCAAGGCGTACTGCCCTGGACTATGCTCTGAGTAAGTCCTAAACTTCTAAAATGCTGGGACTTTATCTATTATGTCAGCAAATGTGGCCTTCCTAGCATAGGCCTGCAGACTAATCAGCCAGTTATTACTGTGAAAAATAATAAATATTGCCATAATGATCTTATTTTTGGATAGATTTGCTGGAATGACCCTACTTCAAGTGGAACGGCCATCTTTTCTTTTCTCCAGTGCTGAACCCATCCCCAAGCTTTTGCTTGGATCTAACTAACAGTTTCTACATTTGGACACACTTACTCTTCTGGGAGTTGCGACATCTGTATGGAATTGGTCTACAGACACTCCTGCTATCACTGAATCCATTCAGCTAGACTTTTAAATCCATAGCCATATGTCTCAGTCCTTCCCATCACTCAAGGCCTAGCAGGTGCTGTGCTCTTACATAATATTTATTATCAAGTCTTTCAGACTGTTTTCGCCTTGCTATGTATTTCTATGGCATTCATTTGGTAACACTTTATATTCTAAATGAGTCTTTATATTCTGACTTTTCTAAAAAATGTCAAAGAAATTCTGTTACTTAACTCTCCCTAATTCCACTCAACTACTGGTGAGCAGGAATTATGTCAGATATTCCTCTGTGGATCCCAAAGTACCTGCCAGAGTGGCTGGAAAGAGATTGGGAATGTAACTAGTCCATTCCTAGTTTGCTGATAGGGAACACGTAGCACTCCTCCCAGTAAAACAAGTTAAAGCATTTAGGCTAATCCCTCAAAAAGTTAATCTATATCAGTAGTCATTACTGCAAAACAATTAAAAAGAAATGGGATATAATAACATTATAAACAATAGTCACACTTTCTGCAAAGTGAAGTGAACTAAAAAATGCAAGAACTTTTTGAAAGAGGCAACTGTGTCTTAGTTACCTTTGCATCCCTGTGTCTAGCAAGTGAGGGAAAGATTTGATGCTCCAAAATGTATGATAAATGCAAAATTTTCCATATTTAAAAAATTGAATCCCTTGGCTCTAAAAGCATTAAAGAAAGTCAATCCCCCAAATTTTCCTAAAGATTAATATTATTTTAAAGTTACATGATTCATGAATAATCTTTAAAAAAAAATTCCAAGGAGTACACCTTCTGGTTCCTCATTTTTAGTGGTGTGTGCTGGAATTTCCAAATCACAGAATTCATTTTGACTTGATCTAATTCAAAGTATTTCAGTAACTTAGGCAGATAAATACAAAATACAACTTTCCATAACGTGTGTCTATCAATCTACTTGTGTATGTTTGTACATGTGTATCAAGCATCAATGTTGCTTTTCTAAATTTCTGTCTCTAGTCATTTTTTTTAATATCTTTATTGGAGTATAATTGCTTTACAATGTTGTGTTAGTTTCTGCTGTATAACAAAGTGAGTCAGCTATACATATACATATATCCCCATATCCCCTCCCTCTTGCATCTCCTTCCCACCCTCCCTATCCCACCCCTCTAGGTGGTCACAAAGCACTGAGCTGATCTCCCTAACTAGTCATTTCTAATCACCCAATAGATGATTAAATTGATTTGCTAAATGTATAACAGTGATTAAAAGGTTAATAACATTTAGCAAGCATTGATCATCTTTTCTATCCACAGGAGAAAAGAATTCTAAATGTTGATTAAAGTGTCCTAAACCTAGATGGTTTGAGCCATATTCCTGTGACATTTTCCCCTATGTAATTTCTAGTGCATAAACAGTACAAATGAATATTGATTGTAAAAATCTTGCTACATTGTGGTGATATCCTGCCTTCAAGAACATATGAAATCTAATCTTACTAATTTGCATCTGACTGACAAGAAAATATTGAGAAGGTGAGAACAATAAGAAAGCCAATTATCAGCATATATAAGACATCAGAATTTAACATAGAAAATACTGATGTCAAAGAATACTGTATTTAGTTATGAGGTTTAAATGTTTACCTCTTCTTTGTTGAGGGAGGTATTTTACAGAAATTGGTGTGAAATTTCTGCTGAGGGGTGGTGGACTGTGTCAGCAACGGGGAACAGTGTAGGAAAAACTCACAGCATCAAGAAATGGCAATACAATCAGAGTAATGAAAGATTGTGCAGAGATCTGAAGGCAAAAAGGCATTTCATATCAAAGTAACAAATTATGAGGTGTGAATGCAGAAATCAGCTATACCTTCCAGAAGGAAAGGTAAGAGAAGCCAGACAAAATAAGTTAATGCAATTGAAAGGCCAGAAGAAAATCATAAAGACTCTAGTGCCCTTTTAGAGGAAAAACAAACTAAAAAAAAATATCCCATAGAAAAATAAATACTAGGAAGATGGGCTTGCTTGGAGACAAGTAAACAACAATACATCAAAAAGGCTACATTAGACATATCTTGGATTAATCTGAGAACCAGAAAATTAACAGAAACTATGAATAGTTTTATAAAAAGAAACTAAAAGCCTTGAAAGAACAGAAAATGTCATAATGTTAAGGTATTACTTTCAAAATGCAAAAAAATCCTGATAGCTCTGGCCATGATTTCTCTATACTGATGTCATTTCTGATAAAAAGATGTGGTTTAGGTGGGCATAGGCAAATATCCAGACATAAAGGACAAAACATGGAAAAAAATAGAATCAACTTATCAAGAAAAATACACTTGCCAAGAAGGGCTGACAGCTCTATGATTTAATTCATGGGTTAAGTCAGTGGATTAATGGAATATGAAAGATGACATACATGATACTAAACATTTAGTAAATTAATAAATAGCTTATAAACTACATGTTTTTTTTTCCCCCAAAGTTTCCATTTCCTTAGTTATTCCATGAAGTATAAACAGTATTTCTACTAGGGACCAGCAGATGTTAAAGAAAAACCAAATGACATAATTCAATAGGTGTTCACTTAAGTCTTTAATTTCTTAATAATTTTATGACTTGTCTTCCTAATTTCATAACTGTGACAGTGAATTTACAACCCTACATAACAATCCAACACAAAAAAACAAGGAAGTCAACTAAATTAAAAATTCTGAATTTTGAATAGCAAGTTAATAAAAAAGAAACTTGTCCTGAAAAATATAATCTGAAACACATTTCTCAGTCACTTTACAAACTCAGGCATAATCTAGAACTGGGCATGTGGTTCCTTAGTTATTCTCTCCTGAAGGAAACCATTCCTCTTGCCATGTGGAATAGACGTTATGCTTCATCACTTAAACCACTCTCATTTTCACCCTCTCTTACCTAGGGTTGGTGGACCTGTCTACTACCCACACCCTGAAAAAACCCGGCACAGATTCAATCCCATGACACAATTCTTCTCTCTTAGATTTGGGCTTCTCATATTTGCAGGAGGTTTCCCACAATAACTCCATACTTTCATAATTGTTATCAAGAACCTGATACAACCTCCAAAGCTCTCACTCTCCGTAGCTTTCCTGATTCTTACTTGGGAAAAATGAGGTCATCCTATACGAACTATTTACACCCATGCCCATCATGCCCCTCCTTCCAGCACTAGGACATGCAATATCCTCATCTCTATATGCATTTTCTAGTTAGGCTATAATCATGGTCAATTTTCTCCCCCGAATCCTTAAAAAGATAACTCTCCTTTAACTCTGAATCTCTGAATTAGCAACTTTCCTCATCCTATGTCTTTTTTTTTAACATCTTTACTAGAGTATAACTGCTTTATAATGGTGTGTTAGTTTCTGTTTTATAACAAAGTGAATCAGTTATACATATACATATGTCCCCATCCTCATCCTATTTCAACCAATATTCTAGGCTTTCAACTCAACTGCAAATTCTTCCCCAAAGAGGGAGATCTCAATATTTTGTCTTTCAAAGGACGTTTTTCAGTTTTTAACATAATAGATTTTCCCTTGCTAGTCTAGCTAAAAATAGCACTTCTATCCTTTCACTTTTTCTTCTTAGTACTTATTACTTTCTAATATTATGTCATATATTTATTTGTTAATTTGTTTAGTACCTATCTCTCCTTTCTAGAATATGAGCTATTTGGTAGCGGATTTTTTTAAATGTCTGTACACTTACCGCATAGAATAATGACCAAATAGAGGAACTGCTCAATAAACATATTAAATGGATAATCTAATCTAATCGTTAAGTATTGTTTTAACTTAAAAAGTTGGTGTGGCAACTGCTGGTTATTCTCCCAAAATTCACTCTGCCCCTTTTCCTAATCTCATGGCCTCCCAGTGGAAACTAGATTTCCCAGTTTTCTCACATCCATTTGTGGCTATGTGACTAAATTTAGATGAGCAGAGCAGAAATATCATATATAATTCCTAGGCTGTCTTCAACTTAAAGACAGGCTGCTGTCCCTGAACTTTGGTTCTTTATCTCTTCCTGAGTGAGCTCAGGAATGCCTGCAACCCAACCAAGGAAACAAGGCAGAAGGAACCTGGGTTCCTGAATGGCCTGGAGGAGCAGAACAGCACCATTGCCTACATAGGCTGGCTTATAGTATGAAAGAAATAAACTTCTATTTTATTCAAAGGACTTAATTTTGGAATCGTTTTCTTATAGCTACTAAGCCTTTAACACACTTGACTTCTATGATTGCCTCTGCTATTGCTCTGACCACTCTTCTTTTTCCCTTTGAACTCCTTCTCTTCCGCTGTCTGTTCCTTAAATACTGATTTTCTCAAGGGTTCTTTTCTGGCCAACTACAGTTTTGTTTTTTTTTTTTTACTCCAGTTTTATTGAGATATAATTGACATATAACATTTTATAAATTTAAGATGTACAACATAATGATGTGATTTATGTATGTATACACTGTGAAATGATTACCACAATAAGCTTACCTAACATTCATCACCTCACCTCACATAGTTAACAATTTTTTTTCCTGTAATGAGAACCTTTAAGGTCTACTCTCTTAACAACTTTCAAATATACACTGTTGTTAACTGTGGTTGCTATGCTATACATTACATCCCCAGGACTTACTTGTTTTATAAGTGGAAGATAACCACCTTCACCCATTTCTCCCACTCCCTTCCCCCTACCTCTGACAACCACCAATGTGTTCTCTGTTTCTATGAGTTTGGTTGTTTTAGATTCCACATGTAAGTGAGATCATACGGTATTTGTTTTTCCCTATTTGACATTTCATTTAGTATAATACTCTCAGGGTTCATCCATATTGTTGCAAATGGCAGGATTTCTGACTTTTTTATGACTGAATAATCAACTAGGTTCTTAATTTAACCTAGTGATTCTTAAATTTTTTAGTCAATGACAAGTTTGATAATTTAATGAAGATTACACACACACACACACACACACACACACACACACACACACACACACATATACACAGAATATAAACATTGGCCATTTACAGATAACCTGAAACCTGTTTTGAACCCTCTAAGTAACAATAGTAGCCATATGAAGGAATTTCTTGAGAAATATACCAATTGTCATGGTTTTAACTACCACTAATCTCTCAGGATATTTTTCTATCTAAAGTAATATCTGACTTTTGACAGCCTTATTAAATCCTTTAAATAGGTCTCTAGTGTCCTTAGGATAGAATCCAAACTAGGCTGTTCAAAACTGAGCCGGTACTTATCTCTAAAGTTTCTTCTCAGCTACTCACCACCCCTAGAACTCTATTCCATCCAATTTGAACTTGCAGTTCCTCAAACTCACCACATTCTCAATTTCATAATATTGCACACCTTTCCTTTGCCTAGAGCCTTCTCCATGCTTACTTGGCTATCTTTACTTCTCAAACATCCTTCAGCCTGAAACCCAGGTGCCCTGTCAATGAATATACTATATCTCCCAGAATGCCCTTTTATACTGTATCCACTCTTTCCTAATTGTTATTTAGTTCTCAGCTTCTACTTCCCATGAACTTAAGGATTATCTGCTTTGTTCACTTTTACATCCCCACTAATACTTGTCACAGTTGATATACAGTAGGCCCTTAAAACACATGTTTTTTAATTACAAATTTGCAAACTTTCCACAGCTATAGAAAACTTAATATATAAGATGCTGGGTAAAACGTAGGAATAAATTGTATCTCCTGATGCATGATTCTCAACTGTTTTGAAAAATATTAATTTTTCAATGGGAAAATAAATATCTTCTCTCTAAATTCCCATAACACTTTATAACTCTCTTAAAGTCACCTGTAAGACCAAGTTTTCAATGGATAGACTGTGTGTTGTGTTCATGTTTTCATCTCTCATAGTTTGCATCACAGTTTCTTGCATACCCTGAAATAACTCCACAGTACATTACATGACCAAAGCATGGTTTAAAGTACTGTATATAATGAGATGGGACAAAAATCTATGTTTTTTATTTGCTTTACATTCAAAAAGACACTCTGCAAAGGTACCTATGGTGGGGAGGAGTAAAGCAGATGGGATACAATAAACAAATAATGCCAGAAAGTCTACAAGAAAAAGACAAACAGCCTAACAAAGAATTGGCAAAGGTATAACAAGCAATTAACCGAAGAGGGCATTTGAATTGTCAATAAATAAAGTTGCATTCACATTAAAAAATGAGTAGCGTATTGTAGTCTCTTTATAGCCAAGGTCTCCATTGCTCACCTACTTTCAGAAATTCATTGGAAATCTTTCTGAGTTCATTAGGAATAAAAATAAATCAAACTGAAGAAGTTTAACATACCATTTTACTCAACAGATATCCAAAATTAAAACACTGGGCAATATTAAAGGTTGAAAAAAATGTGGTTAAAGGGTACTCTAATAACTGCTGAAGGAAGCAGAAATTTGTATAGCAACTTCAGAGAGTAATTTTACTATTTAGGAGAGTAATTTGCAGAGTCCTAAAATTGAGACCACATATCTCTCACAGTCCAGTAATTTCACTTTTGGATACAGACCCTAAGAAAAATCCACATGCTCACAAGGGGACACATACAAATGATGTTATGTGCAGTGCTGTTTGAAATAGCAAACATTTGGATTTGCTATTTGCAACACATTTGCCTCTAAGTGTACAGTGCAGAAGCTCTTGCTGTACTACTCATATATCTTTGGCATTCATGTTGACTTTACACATTGAAGGAATTTTACTGCAAGTACCTGAAACTCTCTGCCTGAGGGTGTTCTCTAGCCAAGAACATACTTGAACTGTTAGGAGGTGTGCTGGAATTCTAGAGTTAATGGTCTCAGGAGTAACCCTCAACCAATGCCAGATGAGAATTTTGGAGACAGACCCAAGCTTCCTCGTCCTTGAGTTATACAACTCCGAAGTGGCTCACAATCTCAGTCAGATGGTAGGAAATGTGTTGATGTTATCAGAGAAATGATCAGAAATAGAAATGCTTAGAAATAGAATCAATATTTTATAAAGCTTAAATGTGTGGGAGAGAGAAGTATAAGGAAGGCAGGTTTTCACATCCTGATTCTGTTTTGGGCAACCAGGTGTATGACAGACTGAGATCAAAAAGGGTTCTGGCAGGGAGATGATGATTCAGATTTGTACATGTTTTGAATATGAAGTGCCTGTGGCTAATTGGATATACTGATTTACAGTTTGGGAGAGAGAAATGGGCTAGAGATTGGCTAGTAATGGTATCTGAGTCATGGTGATGGATGAGAACAAAGAAGAGAGGATAGTAAAAGAAAAGCCAGCTCAGGAAGGAGCACTGAAGCTCATGAATATTTAAGAAATGAGCAGAAGGTGTTCCTACAAATGGAAATGAAAGAGAGAACTAACATGATAGAGAAAAAACAGTGGTAAGAAAGGAAAATAAAATGCTTATTTCATAAATGTTCTACTTGAGGACATACTGGCAATAGCTTCTTAGAAACATGTCTTTATTTTCTTTGTTTTCAAAATCTAAGACTACTTCCAAGAGCGGCTCACTTGTCTTTATTCTCATTTTTCTTCATCTTTTAAAACCTTTTGATTTTCAGAAACTCATTTCCCACCCAGCTAAACATACCCTTTGACAATATAGTCAATTTGAACCCTAATCCATCAAAACAGATGTTTTGAAAAGATACTAATATTACGAATTGGCTACAAAGCTACAAAACAAGACTTTGAAACCCTTACAAAAGACCCCCTTTCCTTCTTTTTTTCACTATTACAGAAACCCATCCTTGGGTGAAACTGTAATATATATATAACTGTTATATACATACATAATATGTATAATTTGTATACTGTATACATATATATATAACATGTATTATATATAACTGTTAATAAAGTCAAAAGAACAATCCAAAAACATGTTCCCATGCCACATACCTCACACTCTTCTACTGTCCTTAAGAATAACTCTATTTTGGATTTAGAATAACTATACCAAAAGGTCATTTTGCAAAATGCTTTACTGAAATTCTATGAAATATATTCACTTACACTTACTAAAGTATGTAGATATTGTAACAGAATATTTACCTATCTGTTAGACACGCTCTTGGCATTCGTCTTTAGAACTTTAGCTATCAAAAATAATAACGCTGCATTCACTCAGAATACAAAAAACAAGAATTACATTTCCTTTGTCGTTCATTCACTTCATGATTTATAGAGTCTGGTTTTATTTTGGCTTTGGTTGCTTTTTTACTCCCTAGAATTTGCATATTTAATATAGTTAAGCACAGGGCTAACTACTTTCCATACATTATCTCATTCAATGCTTAGAATGGCATTATGAGACAAGCATTGCTATAAATATTTTTGATGGGAAGAAATGGAGACTTTTAAGAAATTAAAGACTTTTCCTAAGGTAATAAATCAGTCAGAATTTGAACCCACATTTTCTGATTCCAAAGCCCATGGGTTGGGAAACTTGTCAAGATATGGTTTGAACCTCTTGCCTTCGCTTCCAACATATAACGGTAATAAATGAGATCATATAAAAGTGATATCAAAACCAAGCCAAATCCTTCTGCGAACTAGAGATAGAATAGAAATAGAAAGTGAGCTGCAACGCACCAGCTGGTGAGCTGCAATGCACCAGTTGGTTGTTGGAATAAGAGGCAAGCATTTCCCTATCTGTAAGGTAACTAGAGTGCCACACTTGCCCCACAGGGAGTGAAAATCAGTGCCATGTTTACTGATTAAAACCTGAGTGCAAGATAACAGGAAGCTGAATAACTGACTGCCTCCCTGGACCCATGGTTTACACAGAGCTGCTTAGTAGGGAGGCCAAAGGCAGCAGCCATAACCTGACAGTCAGCAACTGGAACAAACTACTATTTGACTTGGTGACTAGATACATGATATCCCCATTATCAGAGATTCTGAGCTGGGGATGGAGAGTGTGCAGGGCCTACTCTATGACAATAAGGGTGGGGTGGGTCTAACAAAGAAAGAGAGAGAGAAATTTTTAAAACATTTTAAAATCTCTCTCACTCAAGTTAAGCTTGAAAACCAAAATTCCAAGACATGTAAAATCATATAAAAAGATTTCCAGCAAAATTTTTTTTAAAAGTCAATGAAGTCATTCCAGATGACATGAAAATAATAGGTCAATTTCAGAATTTCAGTATAAGCATGTTAGTAGCCTTGAAGAGACAAAGTAAGAAAGAATGTCAAAACAATGTACAAAAAAGTAAGTAGAGATGAAATAATAAAAGTGGTATAAGAATCAATTAGAATAACCAGGAAAAAAAAAATACAGCTGAAAAAAATTCTGGAATGGATATAGTCAAAACAAGAATTAGTAAATTGGAAGATATCTCTTGAGCAATTCAAAAAAAATGTAGCACAGAAAGGTTATAATATATTATGAATGAGAATTTAAGAAATATGTATGATATATTGTGAAGCTTCAACATATATATACTAGGATGTACCAGAAAAAGAGATTAGAGCTAATGGTAAAAGAAGCCATATTTGAAAAGAAAATTTTGAAAATTTCCATAATTTAAGAAAGATGTGAGTCCTAAGATCAAAGTGTCTAGAAAAATGAACAACCACTATGCTCTCTTCCCTGTAAGGAGAATAACAAAAACCATACGGCCACTCTCTAGGAAAGCCTTTGAGGACAAATAATTTGTCAGAGATGACAGAATCTAATCCTATAAATTCTGCCCTATATTTTGATAGAATAATTCATCTTTAAAAGCAAATTGATGAATGTCATTGAAACAATAATACAGCCAATATGATATTCATCCTCAATAGAGAAGGCATAAATTCACTGCAACAGATGTCTACTGCTACCAGGGTACAGCAAAAACCCTGATATTTAGTGACCATGAGATTTAAGGAAGTAAGTCAAAGAGTGTCATAACCCTAGCATATGTCCAGGCTACTCTGTCACTCTGTCTGTGACCTCATAAGTGCAAACGTGAAAACACACACACACACACACACACACACTGCAATCTGGTGTAATATAGTAATGTAAGGGAAGGACAATGAATCACCAATATGTTTTACATAGAAATAAGAGACATAACAGTATATTAATTTGTGAACATAGTTCCGTTGTTTCCTATTAACCTAATAAAAAATTTAAACATCTGTGGAAAATTAAGCCTTATATAAGAAAATATATACCTTCTTAAAATCATGTTTTTTAAAATAATGCTATGGTTAATTGTAGTTTTTTTTTAACATCTTTATTGGAATATAATTGCTTTACAATGGTGTGTTAGTTTCTGCTTTATAATGAAGTGAATCAGCTATACATATACATATATCCCCACACCTCCTCCCTCTTGCGTTTCCCTCCCACCCTCCCTATCCTACCCCTCTAGGTGGTCACAAAGCACTGAGCTGATCTCCTTGTGCTATGCGGCTGCTTCCCACTAGCTCTCTATTTTCATTTGGTAGTGTATATATGTCCATGCCACTCTCTCACTTCATCCCAGCTTACCCTTTTCCCTCCCTGTGTCCTCAAGTCCATTCTCTACATCTGCATCTTTATTCCTGTCCTTCCCCGATGTTCTTCAGAACCATTTTTTTTTTTTGATTCCATATATATGTGTTAGCATACGGTATTTGTTTTTCTCTTTCTGACTTACTTTACTCTGTATGACAGACTCTAGGTCTAGTAGTTTTTAAAAGATGTCTTCACCTCAGCAACCAATCAATAAGTAAATATGAATGGAAAAGACTGAAGATAGTAGTTTAAGATTAAGTGTGAGTAAAACTTAGCAGCAGACCTTTCTATCTTTTGTTTATCACAATTTAGGTACTTCCATTAGAGGGAACCCCATTCTTTTGTAGCCCCTCCCCAAAGCAGGGTAACTTCCTGAGTTGTTGTTAGAGTTTATAACTGAGGAGAATAATGAAGTTCTCTTTAATTTTTGGTCTCTGGATTGGTTTGAAGGAAATAAGTAAGGCGTAAACATATTTTTACAGTCTTTATAGCAAAGGGAGAAATTTTCAAAAGGCTTATGTCTTGGCAAAGCCTTTCAAAAATCCTCAGTCACACCTTAACTTTACTTACGTATTAAAAGAAAAACTCAAACAATTTACATCTCCTGTTCTGACCATTCATATCGAGATCATAACAAAAGACCTTATTAAAAACACTGGGTGATTCTGATGAGAATATAATTTTAGAAACCTCAAAATGTTCATGCAAATAAACCTTTAAACCTTTTCTCTTAAAAAAAGGTTTTCACCTTCCTGCAGCACTAATAAACAGCTAGGAGCTGTGTATGTAGGCAAAAGAAAGAATGAATGTAACAGGTGACAAACATAATGAACTTGTTCTCTTAGAAAGGGATTTGTCAGTCACATTTTGTAATTGTTGAAAGAAGCTTGTATCAAATCATAAGAAGAGATCAAAAATAATTATCCTTCTTATATACAGCATAAAAGTCAAGACTATTACTTAGTTCTGCAACAGTTAAGTTTTCCGTAAGTCTTTAGAAAAGAAGAGCTAAGTAGTACTTCAAAACTGTCCCATAAGTGAAAACATATTCTTTTTTTCTTAAAAGCTTTCCTCCTTTTATTGTAAAGTTTTACAGCTTCACAATTACTCCAATATATTTTTTCCATTTATTAATTTACTTTATCAAACAGAAGCTATAGGTCTCAAAATATAAGGAGCTTACTTTAGTAAATTTCATTTTTAAAATTATTATTCAAAATTTGTATTACAGAGGTGCTCTTTAAAAAGTTTAAGTGAGCATGAAACACAGTAACAATGCAGACCTCTGTATTCTAGCAAATCAGCAGTATGGAAGACATATTTTTCACCTTTCATTTGGTAACATCTAATGCAGTCACCTTGTTAATAAAGCTGCTTTCTAAACAAAGTCAACAATAGCAATAATATTTTGGCACTTATTAAATTCACAATACTGAATTTGCAGTTTTTGCAGAAGAATCTCGTCTATAACATTCTAGGAATACTCCTTGTAGACTCTGATTTTTTTTTAAGAAGCAGCACATTTAAAACAGGATTTTAAGTATGGCTAAACTAGGAATTAAGCACAATTTATTCTCTGAGGTATTTTTTTTCCCAGAAAAAGCAAGCTTACTAACTTCCAAGATATTTGCACTGAAATAAAAACTACTCAGTATTGTTTCAAGATATTTAAAATTAAAAAACATAAAACAAAAAACTGTGTGCAAAGTTTCTGCAGTGAAATGTGAGCAAACAAGCCAAAAAGAAACAAAAGAAGTTTGCATGCTGCTTCTCAAAAGAAGCTTAAACAATCCTTTGCCAGGAATAACACACATAAACTATAAGAAGGCAACTGCTGGAATCAAAACACACTTACTTTTTAATATGTAAAGATGCACTTTTTCCCCTATTTTAGATTAAAAATAGAGGACACCCCAGTGAGTCTTGGTGGCAGTCAGATAACACACAGGCCCTGACCCTTTAACTCGCTGGAATTCTCACACAAAGCTCTTTTCATAGAGACTGTGCTATATATTCCCGAGATAAGGCGGCAAAACATGAAGTCGTGGAGAAGTGACACAAAGTTGGACTAAATGAAATGTTTACATATATTCTGTCACACTGTTGTTCCTTTATTATCTATTCCACACATGATTTGCCTAAAACAATGTTTATTCAGGTTGAAGAGAAGCATGATTTAAACAAAAGGACAACTTTAAGAAAAAGGACACGCAAGACAATACAAATATTGTATTTCTGTTAGCATTGCCAAGTTTAATGTGAGATCAAGCAGAAACAAAACCAAATCGCCTAAGAACTTTTAAGAAATGCTCTTACTATAACTCCCCTCAAAGCACAAAAGATTTCTTTACTTGTTTTACAACATAGAAAGTATACTTTAAATAATATCTTAAATCTGCACTCACCATGAGAAAGCAACGGTTGCGTAGCGTAACAGTGTGCTATTTTCTGCCCCTGTTCCATTTCAGTTTTGCCTATAGTTGTCCAACACCCAATAGCCCAGAGCTGCCACCCAGAGGCCCCTTCCACGAGCTGGCTTATTTGCCTGTCAGTCTGAGTCCCGGCTTCTGTTTTATGCGGCTGTGCACTTTGCTGAAGTTCTAATATAATTTCCATACGCTTCGCACAGCCTGAAGTAGGTAATTTGTTCTTTCAGTTCAATAAATACGCAAATCACTTTTTGGGTAACTCTGAGATCAGGCTTTAAGTTGTTCACCTTCAAGTGAAAGAGTTCTTGGTAAGAAGTGGGTGGAGAGAAGTAAGCTCACTACAGGGGAACTCAGAGTGTAATCAGAACGCAGAGAAACTTCCTCTCTTTTTTCCTTCCTTGCTAGGCTGAGCTGCTAGTGACTCTTTCACAGAACTTAGGAATGTAAAGGGAGGACGCAAAGAGGCCCCTCCAGACAAGCCTTTCTCAATCAATTAGCTTGCAGCCATTACTTGTGACCTTAGGTCACACAGCATAAGTGTGTGGGGTGTGCCTTCAGGGGTCCCAAGGCTACTTATTACAGCTAAGATAACCAAAATCAAGCAGACACTAGTACCTAGAAATATTTTTAAAAGAAAACATGCTAAAGATGTGAAATAGACCAAAGGTAAATTCCAAATTTCTTTTTGCAGGAGCAACTAGTAATTCAGTCAAAGATCTTTTTTTTTTTTTCTATTAAGAAATTCAAAACAATATATTTTTTCCATGTTGGATCAAACAGGACTTAGAACAAAGCAGCAAAGCATTTCTTTTATATTAAATTTCAAGCTGGGAATATAGAAATGACAAAATAAGGCATCACATAGTCACAGATATCACTTAATCACTTTGGTTCCTAGGTTTTATTTTAGTTTCTTTTTTTTAAAGATACTGACATTATATCTAACTGCAAAGTTATACTACTATAAACAAAGTTCTCTAAGCTTAGGGAAATTGAAATCTTACCACTTTGGGAGATAGGAATAGTTATTTAAAACTCTTTCAAGATTACATATTATCTTAATGTCATGATTTCTCTTATTCTCATAACTACTTTCACTAGAATTTTGTTTTGTTCTCTAGTTAAGACAAAATGCTTCCTGTCTTTAAAATATATATAGAATGAGAGTCAAAATAACAGAAAATAAGTGAGACACTAAAGAGAAAAGCAATCTTTTAAAACTACAGGTTTGTTTAAACTTCATACACTGTTTGCATATTCCTCAAAGAAAACACTTTAAAAATAATAGCCACCATCATTATCAGTAAGTTAGTGACACAAAAATATCAGGGAATTTTATCTCAAATCAAATTCATCCTTTTGAATAGTACAATCCAATTAAAGAGCATATATTTTATAGTAATTATAGACAGTCAGCCCCCCTCCAATAGCCATGATTCAAAGATGGATTCGCCACACCACATTTTCTCACCCTATTTACTTGGTGATGCCACAAAGCATCATCTGGTGCAGCCCTATATAGGAATGGCAATACTGCATATAGATGCTAAACTTAGCATTTCCATCCCATTAACCTTTAGCTGACCAATGGAATTATCTTCAAATTGGACATTGTCTGACTTAAATAAGACAAACAAACCAAAGATGCAAGAATGAATAAAGCAGGTGAGAGAAACAGGATCAGATAATAGTATCTAGTGGGCAGGATCAGTTTTGAAAACTGTAGTAATAAAGAACGTAGTAATTAGAATGTTAAAATCAGTTCTGGGTGGGGATTAAGGCAGAAACAGGTTTCCACTTTTTCCAATACACAATAAGAGTCATTGATAGGTTGGGGTTGACATTGCCTCTAATTAAGTTGAAAAAGTAAAATAAGTTAATACAAATATCAAATCATTATATGTTGTATACCTAAAACTAATATAATGTTATATGTCAACTATATCTCAAAAAAAAATCAAACCTTGCACAAAACTCTTCTCCCATGTAGTAATAAAAATAAAATTAAATAAAAAGTTAGATGGTGGGCTTCCCTGGTGGCGCAGTGGTTGGGAGTCCGCCTGCCGATGCAGGGGACGCGGGTTCGTGACCCGGTCCGGGAAGATCCCACGTGCCGCGGAGCGGCTGGGCCCGTGAGCCACGGCCGCTGGGCCTGCACATCCGGAGCCTGTGCTCCGCAACGGGAGAGGCCACAACAGTGAGAGTCCCGCGTACCGCAAAAACAAAAACAAACAAACAAAAAGTTAGATGGTAATAATAGTAATAACAACAATGATAATAATGTCTTGGCACCTTTTAGTGATTCAGTTGCGGCTTTTTTATATACTGAAAACAAGCATTATTCTAGAGCATTTTGGGCTATGTGGGCAATAGAGATGCAGAAAATCAAGAATTCTAATTTCTAAAGGCAAAAAAAAAAGAATTATAATTACTGTTTGAAAGATACCTAGTCTTCAAAACTTCTATGATTCAATGCCACCCTGTAATTCTATATTCTATTTTCATATGTTATGAAGAACAAGTTTTACTTTCTTTTTCCCTTATTAAAAACCTAACCACTAGCTCCTAACAGTCAACGAGGTCAACAGCCTTAAACAGCAGAAGTCTGCAGTCATCACCTCAAGGACCTGGTGTCGTTTGCAACAGAGTTTCTGCAGGCACAAAACAAAAGAGTTTCTAATAAGTGCAGAAGGGTCACTAGTAACCTATATAAAACATAAAACATACACCAGCATTTGAAAGCTTTGGTGATTTCATAGTCTAGAATGTCTTCTTTTATGGCCAGTTGACTAAGACAACCACAGACATTTCTGAATTACACACAGGTTAGGAAAAGAATCCCCTTTGTGAAAGTGTGGTCTCTTACATTAAAAAGGTTACTACCAGGATACTATTGAAAATAGTTTGTCAACTTGACCCTAATCAGTTGCATCTTCATTTTATGGAGAAAAAGTCTACTACTCTGTATGCAATGGCAATTTAATCAAACACTACAGATAATTTTTGCCAAATTCAACTAATTTGTAAAGGATTTTAATAGCTTAGATAACTTTAACACGAAAACTTTATCATTTGTATTTAGAGATACTAAGTTAGAATACATAATAAAAATGAAAATAATTTTAAATTATCTTTCAATTAATTAAAAAAACATTCAAAAATGATAGGATATAATATTTCTATATAAAGTTATAAGGACAATTTCTAAGCATTATATAACAAGAACAAAATATTAGTCGCTAATTATGTGGTGTTGAAATTTCCCACAGTAATTCTATTCTATATCTATGCATTTTTCCCTGCAATGCTTTGGAAGGTAGTCACTTTTGGAGAGAGGAAGAGATGAACTAAAATAAAAGGCTTGAAAAACTATCAAACTACCAGTTTTCCAAGATACCTGATTAGCAGTCTGCCATCATAAGGTGGTTTTAGCCAATTTTCTATTAAAACACCTACACAGAAAAACACCTCTTACAACAGTCCTAAAAACTAAGATTAATAGAGGGAATTTCTTTACCATTCTTCTAAAGCTAATGATATTGGACTAAGAAAAAAACAACAGGTGTCAGGACTAGACAGACTAGTCCTATTCATTGGAAAGTCAAGAAAGTATTTCAACATTTCCTAATTAACTGTATTCAGATTCATGGGCTCTTTCTAACAAAATCCTGGATTACCGTGATTTTACTGGGTATCAAAAGAGAGTGCTACTTCTTGGGACAAATAGAGTAGCATCCTCACAGCACCATCTTTTCCTATTTTGGCATTAGTATTTGAAAACTGGAAGGGAGAGAGAAGACTGGTATTTGATGCCTTACTCTTTCCAAAATTTGATTAAAGCAATGTAGATGGTAGCAGAGGTAGGAGGATAGTGGAGAAAGGCCCATGTTAAGAACTGTGGCTTTTCCTGCTTGTGAAACAACAAGGTTTGAGACATAGGAGAACACCTTTACTTTTAAGAGAGCAATGTTAGACTTCATGTATGCTTCTTGGTCACTAGCTGGGAGATCTGCACAGCAACCTGTCACCAAGCTGGGGTGACAAGAAGGGGATTGAACAAGCAAGAAGTGGATGGTAAGAAAACAACAGGTGTCATCTGGTTGTAAACATGACATTGGATAGATCTAGGCTAATTTAGTGTTGAGCAAATAGAAAACAAACATAAAGTGGAGGCCTATATAAAAATATGATAGAGAAAATGGGAAAAAAACATTATCAAAAGGAGAGCAATGACTGAATACATCATTTATTAAAACAGACATTTTAAATAAAATTATTGAAGACATGACCCCTATAAGGAAGAAATGGCCTAAAATAAAGACAAAGAAAATACAATGGAAATATACATTCTTAAAAAGAAAGGAGGGTATAATGGATAAAGAAAAAAATGAAGTGAAAATAAGAAATGATGCTCCAAAAAATCATAAGAGTGATAAGGATGACAAACTTTAAAAGGTAGGGAGACAAGTTTGAAGTCTATAGCAACAGTGTAGGTGAGCTCTCTGGAAGAAATCCTGAAATATTTGACTCCACACATTTTATCTAAGATGTCATAAAACATAAGGAAAAATTGAAAGCATGCTATGGAAGAGAGAAAATGTCTATAAAAATATGAAAAATTACAACACAATGCATGTAGGCTCTTACACATTATTTTAAAGGAACCAAAACCTTAATGAAAAATATAAAGAAGAGCAACAGATAATTCAAAGAAGAAATAAAAGAAATAAAAACTAAAGCAGGGCTTCCCTGGTGGCGCAGTGGTTGAGAGTCCACCTGCCGATGCAGGGGACACGGGTTCGTGCCCCGGTCCAGGAAGATCCCACATGCCGTGGAGCGGCTGGGCCCGTGAGCCATGGCCGCTGAGCCTGAGCGTCCGGAGCCTGTGCTCCGCAACAACAGTCAGAGGCCCACGTACCGCAAAAAAAAAAAAAAAAAAACTAAAGCAACAGTGAGATATAGTATAAAGTTTTCCTATTATTTGACAATTTTAAAATTAATATTCTGGGTTATTCTATGCTTATGAATGTATAAACTGGAACAAGCTTCCTGGAAAGCAACTAGTTTATATGCATCAAAATTCTTGCATTTTTTCTTTTTATTTATCTATTTATTGAACAAATATTTATTGATCACTTACTATGTGCCAGGCATTGTCTGAGGCACTAGGGAGAACGTGTTTAACGAAATAGACAGAATTTCTGCTCTCATTTAGCTTAGATTCTAAGAGGTAAAGAGAGACAAGAAACAAGTAAACATAACATGTTAGATACTGTTGAATACTAACATGAAAAATAATGCAGGCTAAAGGGATAATGAATGATTTTGGAGATGGTTGGCATGACATTTTACATAGATGCTCAGGGAAATGTCTCTCTGATATGATAATGTTAGAGCAGTAACCTGAACACAATGTAGGGGTCTATCATGATAATATATGGGAGAAAACATTGCCAGAGAGGCACCTGCCAGTGAAAAGGCTCTGAGCTGAGACATGATTCTCAGTAACATTGTATTAAAGATGTACTATAACAGTGATTCTTTTGTAAGAAAGTCATAAGTGAGACAGACCAACATTTTTGTATAAAGTTGTTTATACTGTCTGCAAAACTGAAAATAAGAGTAGATCAATTTGTTTTATACAGCCATTTAAAATCATTATTTTAGGAGTTGTTATTCATATTATTATTATTTAGTTGTGAACCTTAAGTAAACAAAAGCAGGAATAAAACAAACTCCAGATAATATATGATTCCAATTTTGTAAGGTGAATGTTTTTGAATACAGTAAAAGGATCAGGTATTGAAATGTTGATAACAACTGTCATTTCTATATAGCAGAATCATGGATTGTTTTACTTTTTGCTTTTTTTCTAAATTATTTTAATTTAACTGTATTTCTTTTATTAAAGAAAAATATTAATTAAACAAAAGGAGAGGCAGGCATTACTAACTTAGGTATACTCCAGCATTCCCTTTATCACAAACCTTGAAGCTTTCAACTTATTTTGGATTATTTATTCTCTCAAATATAGTCAGTTAGTACTCGAAAGGAGTCTTTTTGATAATAAATTGAAGAGTTACCCCTTCCCTTCCATCTCACTGCTTCTACCTTGTTACTTAAATCTATAGGAAAAAATTTAAAGTATATGTAAAATCACATTCATGTATGTATACACCCTTTGTTTTCTCCTTTGAGAGCATATGGCAAGTGTCATCTCCTTCACTCAGTGACAAATGCCCTCTCACAGTATCTACTACTTTGCCCCTTAATTAGATCTTCCCAGACAATCTAAAATAACTCGTGTCTGAGACCCTCCCTATCTATATGGGTCCCAAAGGATTGGGGCAGCAGCAGGAAAGCAAGAAGAAATCTTACTATAATTTAGGATGTGGGTAGCAAAATGGGTGAGCAAGCAGGGAGCTGAGTGAGGTTGTTTAATAAGAAAAAGTAAAAGAAGAAAGAAAGAGAGAGAGGAAGGAAGGAAGGAAGAAACAAAGAGAACAGAGAACACTACAAAAATGGGTCATTAATGTAGAGTGAAAGCTGAGTGAGGTATTGGAACATAAAAGCAAAATCTCATGCTGAAGAAAAAGAGTCCAGGTTGGCCCAAAGTACCCAGTTCAACAACTTTTGTTGCTTCAATAAATATATAAAAAATAAGTCGAGGCCCTATCGTTTAAAGATCTTGTTAAAACAGACAAACAAACAAACAAAAAAACAAACAGTAAAACAAGTAAAGGAAATAAAATGTGGAGGTTAGAAATAGGAAAAAAGGGAGAGAGAAACAGAGAAAGAGCAGAGAGAGAAAGAGAGAGAGACAGAGAAAGAGATGAACTGGTATAATGTGAAAAAAATAAATGACTAGAATAGGAGCTAGGAAGGAAGAGAAAACATGGCTCCTGAAGAGGTGATATGAAATGCATGTGTAAGTGGCTCTGACATGTGTTGCTGTATCAGTATATGCAGAGGCTTTAGAAAAGAATGTGGAAAATAGTCTAATTGGACTGGAGATAGTGGCAGGTGGGGTTGAGAAAGCTAAGTGGCTGGAAAGTATGAGTATGATTCAGATCAAAGAAAATAAACAGATTTAAAAACTACAGGGAAATGGAGAAAAGTCACAGATTGGGACAAATTGGGATGGGTCATGTGCCTTGCTTAGTGACAGGTAAAAGCTGAAGTCTGATTCTGTGGGAAAATATATAGGAGGCAAGTGCTGAGCTCCTCAGGGGCGGATCTTCTGTGAGGCCAGGGCTGAACTGCAGTCCTTCTATTCAGATTGTCTTGGATCACACATGGGATACTGAGAAGTCCCAATGCACCTTTATGTCAGTAGAATCCATCCAGTCAAATCACTGCTCTAGCTCTTGGCAGCTAAATCTGCCTGGGCCCCAGAAACAGACCTAGGAAGTTAGAGCAGTAGCAAGTTCAGGCAAAAGAAATTAGAAGCATTAGGCAGATGTGCTCTAGCATATTAGGGCTCACGCAGGGTAGCAGAGTTCAGGCAAGAGCTAGAGTCGAGACTCTATTGGGCACTTACAGAGGAATGTCTTTGAGATAGAGCAGGACTTTCATGAGCAGGTCGTGAAGAACATGCTTCAGCTTGAGGGGTGTGAAAAGGCCAGCCTACCCGAACTTATCTTTTCCTGTAGCTCTTCTTGGTTCGTCCTTCTCTTCCTTGGAGATTTTGATGTCAAAAATTCCAATAGTACCAAGACATTAATTCGAATATGGGTGAAAGACTATATGTGGAAACTCTTACCAAAAAAAAAAATACAGAACACATGAAGATTACTTTCACCTCTTTACAACTATTCTCAGGCTTTAGACTAGGATATTTGGGACTACCCAGGGGAAATTCTGGGTTAGGAGATATTGCCAAGAATGGCAAGCCTGCCAGGATTAGTGGTGCTAAATTCAAGTTATTACTATACACCAGGGGTACCCTGGAGGGCCGCACAGCAGGAGGTGAGTGGCGGGCAAGCTAGCGAAGCTTCACCTGCTGCTCCCCATAGCCCCATTGCTCACATTACCACCTGAACCACTGCCTGATCCCCAGTCCATGGAAAAATTGTCTTCCACGAAACTTCTAAAACCCTTGTTATATTGTACCCAAAGCTCTGATTGTTGTTATTAACATTTAGACTATTGATTTAGATAATCCTAAAGAGTTAACCTTTGGCAACATACTACTGTCCTGAGGTTTTTGAGCCTAAATCCCAGTGACCAAACCTAAACTTCCAATTAGAAGAGGATACAATGGGCTACTGAACACAAAGGGAGATAAAGTTCTGTGATTCCAGTTCTAAAACTTTCAATAAAGAGCTGTTTTTCAGATCCTAACTGCTATTTAATTGCTTACCACAATGCCCAAGACCAAGTAAACAATCAATGAAGGGAAGGGAAGGGAAGGGAAGAAAAGAGAAGGAAAGGAGTAATATCCATTTGACAGGAGATACTATGTAATAAGAGGAGAGGAATAAATGAAGACACTGCTAAAAGTTCCATAACTGGGAAAGCTCCAATGCTTCTGAAAGTGAGCATACTCCTTATGGCAGGAATAGAATTATGAGAAATAAAACTATCTTAAAGAATTAAAGGATTCCAGTTTCAAGAAGGTGAAATAAATATCTTCCTACATCTTTCTTCTTTCAATAATCATCACAAAGCATGAAGGAGAAAAAGAAACTCTAATACAAACGGTGTTTGTTTCCTGTGACTGCGGTAACAAATTCCTACAAACTTGGTGCCAGAAAACAACAGAAATTAATGTTCTTACATTAATGATGTTGAACCAGAAGTTCAACATCAATTTCACTGGGCTAAAATCAAGATTTTTGGTAGGGCCATGCTCTCTCTGTATGTTCTGCAGAAGAATCCTTTCCTTGCTTCTTCTAGCTTCTGGTGGCTTCTATATTTCTTGGCATTCCCTGGTTTGTAGCCACATCACTTCAGTCTCTACCTCTATCTTCATATCACATTCTCTGCTATGTGTGTCAAATCTCCCTTTGCCTCTCTCTTATAAGAACACTTGTGATGGCACTTATGGCCTACCTGGATAATCCGAGATAGTCTCCACATCTCCAAGTCCTTAACTTAATTATGTCTGCAAAGACTCTTTCTTCAATAAGGTAACATTCACAGATTCTGGGAATAAGGACACGGACATATTTTTGGAAGCCATTATCAGTCTACCAAACAAACCCAAATACTTTCTAAGACTAGGGACTTTTATAACTCTAAACCACAATCTATAAAGGCAGAAAGTGGGTGGAACAGTGGCATTTTATTTAACAGAGTGGAATAAAGACAAACCAAAGGTAAATAGCAGATCCTAATTACAAATAACAAACATACCCACACAATAATGTTCAAGAAAAGCTCAGACACTGAAACATCCAGGTATTGTCAAAGGTGGAGTTGAGGCTAGGATTTGAAAAGAGACAGACTATTTGAAAAACGGTAAGAGGAGCAGTTAGACACTTATCTATAGTCACACATCCACTATAAAGGAATCAGAGGACTAACTTCTCCCTTCTAAAGGAAAGAAATGGTATCTGGAGAAATTGAACTGGAACGGTCCTAATCTATAACACAAAAGGCAGCAAAGAGACATGGTACCAAAAATTGAAAGGTTACTTGAAAGTCTAAGTACACAGAGAACTCTGAACCCCAACCTTCCCTAGCTAAGTCCCAAGGTGTTTATATACTCAAACAAAAGAGTAAGAATTCTTCTCTTGAGTAAATAACTGCCAAAAGAAAAATAACATCAGATACAGGTGTTAATGTGTCTTGCCCACCAAAAAAGCTAACTGCCAACCTGATGGATCAAAAGTGAAGCCTTCCTGCTGACGAGCATCCCTCCTGTGCACAAAATTCTAATTAGGTTTTCAGTGCCACCTTCAAAAATATGATTAGAAAGTCAAGAATCATCGCTGGGAATCCATCAAGGAAAAAACAGGAAACAAAATAAGTGAAAGGAATGAAGGAACTCAGAGAAATAGTGAATGTGCAGTGAGAAGACTAAAATTTCAAAGAAATAATAAACAATGTCCCCAAATATGAGAAAAGATATTGCCTTGGTGAAACAAGACAGGATGCAATTAGAAAAAAAATAAAAGAAACAAGCAAAGAATAAGAAGTATGATTACTAATTTAACCTAGGAGCATCACAAGTAAAATTTAGTAAAAGTGTTAAAAGATAATGAACAGTAAACTGAAAAAGAAAAATTAATAAATAGAGGGGAGAAAAGACTTTTAAAAGTAGATAGTCAATGGAGATAATCCAGCACTCACAAATGTTAATACAAGATATGGAGATTAGAGAAAATGTTAGTGAAGAAATTATTAGGGACATAATACCAGGAAATTTCTCATAATTGGCAGCATGAGCCTCCCAATTGAAAGGATCTATCAAGTGTCCCAAGACCAGGGATGAAGAAAAACCCACACTAAAACATATTCTGATAAAATCTATAACACCAGAAATAAAGATCTCAAAATTTTATTAGTGAGAAAAGTAGGTGATATATAAAATATCAGGATCAAAATGACACTGGTCTTCTCAATAGCATAAAAAGCTTGAAGGTAATAAGAAATGTTTTTAAACTTCTGAGTGAAAATTATTTTAGATCTATAATTCTATTCCCAAAGATTCAATGAAGTATCAGGTAGAATAAAGACATTTCTCAATGTACAAGCTTGTAAAACATTTATCACCTGTAGAACCTCTTTCAAAACATTACCAGAAAATAGATAGCTGGTGGGAAGCAGCCGCATAGCACAGGGAGATCAGCTCGGTGCTTTGTGACCACCTACAGGGGTGGGATAGGGAGCGTGGGAGGGAGACGCAAGAGGGAGGGGATTTGGGGATATATGTATATGTACAGCTGATACATTTTGTTATAAAGCAGAAACTAACACACCATTGTAAAGCAATTATACTCCAATAAATATGTAAAAAAAGATTACCAGAACATAAGCTCCAGCAAAAAAAGACAAAAAAATAGTAAAAGGAGAACATAATTTGTAGAAAGAAGAGGCTACAACATCGTAAAGCGAAAAAAGTAAATTTCAGAATGACAGCCAAAAAAACCCTGAATGACGTCTTTTTGCAGGATACTTTAGAGAGCAACTAGACAAGATAAAAGAGGAAGGAGAGGGCCCAGGACGGATTACTTCAAGGGAAAAAATAAGAAAAAATTCTTGTTGAATGCTATAGATGATCTAACCAACTTGCCTACATAGAAAATTGAATAGAGAAGCATTTTATAAAGATTTTGAAGCTTTGGGAAAGACAGCAAAAAAAGAAAGGAAGAAAGGAAGGAAGGTAGGAAGGGAGGGAGGGCAGGAATGAGGAAGGGAGACAGAGAGGAGGAGGAGGAACTGGGCAAAAAAGAAAAATAAATGAAGTACTTATCTAAGGGAAGACAAAAATTCTACAATGAGGGGAATATCATTATATCCTATCACCAGTCTCAGAAGTAAACTCTATTTGTACAGTCTTCATATTTAAAAAGACAGAAATAAACTAAAATGATGATGTAGCTATAATGGAAGAATAGAGAAAAAAATTTTGGAGTTTTAAGAGACTTTAAATTTTCATGTTTACCAGTAAAAAGTCAATCAACAAGATCTAAGTTGAGGAATCATAAGCAGACCTATGCACATTATTTAAAAAATATAGAAGTAAAATAAAACTTAAAGAAGTTGAAAGTGATTTCCCTCTTGCACTGATGCAAAATGGTTTATTTCTTTAGATATTGTTTTACCTTTAAACTTATTTGCATTTTAAATATGTGTGCATATATTTATTTGATAAAAATAAGTTATTTTTTTAAAAAAATATTAAACTTATTTAACCTAATCCTCTCTCCTTTGTTTAGAATTATGTCAAATCAAATAGGAATATGTTCTCTATTTTCTTTAAAATATTTCCACAAAAGTAATTATATTACTAATATAACTTTATTAAATGAATGAATGTATGATGTATGCTTTAGTAAAACATTCTGCTCTTCATAAAGAAATGAAATATTAGATACAGTGTAATATTTCTAAACAAATTATTTATTAAATTTGATATTAAATATAGTTCTTGAAGGAATCTGTAGAGCATACTTGATAGAGAAAACAGTTTCTTTTTTAAAGGGAATATGCATTCCTAAAGTTATTTGTATTATTTTTACCTGATTTCCAGAATATTTTCTTCAAGAGAAGCACTAGTTAAGTATTGTTATTCATTCCCATCTTCATATCATCTATAGGTGTACCTGTGCCAATTTTATAAACTTGTTAATAAGTCTTACTTATCTTCCTTAACTCTAAAACAAATTTAATGCAAAATTATGTCTTTCAGAGTATAATGGCCCTTTAAAAATAATATTCCCACCAAACACAGAGAGCAAAGTACAAAGAGTTTACAAAACAGGATGAGATTCTCCATTATTATTTCTGGAGAGCATCCTAGTCTGATGTTTTTCCTTCTGCCATTCTTAGAGAAAGTACATTATCCACAACAGGTCAGTCCAAATCTTACTTATTTCCTCAGGAATAAGGGTCAGGCAACATGCAGTATCCTTGGGAAAGGAGCCTAAAATTACCAAAAAGGTCATCTCAGTAAGACATCAGGAAGCACAACTGTTTCCATTGACACGAACATAATGAAAACAAAATGCTCTAGAACTATGTGCTTTGTGAACCACAGTTTGTAAAAATATCACACATGCTGTGTTTTGACCACCCTAGAGAAATCAAAGTCACTGTATCACTCTACAAGCAACTCAGTCCTACTGCTGTTTATGATTCTAAAATCAGGAGCATGTTCCTGGGACACAATCAGTCAGTATCTGCTAGGGCAATGTTAGAAAAAAGCTTTAAAATGCCCTCTTTGTTCCTGACCTGCTATGGGAATTCATGGCATGCGACATCAAAGGAGAAAATTCAGGTCACCTCTGTTGGATGTAGTCATGTGGGTGTGTGAATTAAAAATATGCAACAGGGAACCTGTCAGATTCCTGTTTCAATCCAGTCTCTTCTTTGACTCCTCTCAAAGTGATCCTTACCCATAATCAAAGGAGAGCCCTCAGACCATTTTTGGGATGTGCTGGTTCTAAGAAAAGTGATTTAGGAAAGTCAAATGCTCCAACACTTTCAGGAAATGACCAATAAAAAGGCAGGCCAAAATCTTGGTAGCTCAAAGGGAAAAAGAATGTCTGAGAATATTTCTGTTTCACCATGAAATAGATGAGAAATCAAGCTGTTCAGGCACAGCTGGAGAATGCGTGGAAGTGAGCTGTAGTGTTCCTACTTTAGCTTCTCAAGAAGCTAAAGGTTTTGATGCTATTAGGACATAGCTTGAAAGGATGATGTTTCATAGTGAGCAAAGTGATCAACCATCTAGCAGCTAAGATCAGTGGATCCCGTTGAGTGGTCAGACCCTCAAAGGAATGGGTCACTTGTGTCTAAGAATTCAAAGCTTATATCTTACAACTGATAAAAGAAAAGAGATATCAAAACATGGTAGTCTGTACTAGTCAAAAACAGTGGTCAACTGATAGATGCAAGGTAAGAAAAAAAAACAAAAAATAAATATTTTTTATTTGAACAAAGTTTTCATTTTCATCATTCTAAGGCACTTCTGCAATTTGATTTTCAATTTTCTTCTCACCCAAATTGCTGTGTCACCTTCTTTCCATCTAACAAAATCCTGCCCATCTTTAAAGACTCCTCTCAAACTGTACCTCCTTGGAAATTATTTCCCTAACCATCCTAGATCATGGCAGTCTCTACTGAACTCATCTAAGGCTCTCTCCGCAGTTATCTTAGGCTATCTTGAGATGTTTTAAGTGTATCTCCATTTGTTTAAGCCAATGCCTTGTCTCCTTTGTTACAGTGCAAATCCCATTAGACCAAGAACAAAGTTTTCTGTTTTCTGTTTTAATTTCTTACAGCTCGAGCCTTCATCTTACACAATTAATACGTAATGGTTGACAAAAGAACCAACATTTAGCATAAGTAATATTGGATGGCTCCTGCTTGTCTTATAAGACATGTTACAAAGAAATTTATGCAGACCTTGTGAAGAAATAGTATCCATTCTCTTAAAGCTTTTTTTTTTTTTTAGTTATTTAGGAGCTTGGCTTAGAATAAATGATAAACAGTAGATGGATAATATTTACAGAGCAGCTTCTGAGTTGCTTGTCAGTAATTCTACAAGTTACCTGGATATTTATGAGTTCAGTAAAGACTTTCTTTGTAATTTGTTCCCTCTACACAAGAGCAGGCTGGGTCTGAAAAATAACTTCAGACATGTTATTTCATTTAAATTTTTAAGAAATGAATTGCTTTTTAAATGATACCAAATTCAAGGTAATATATTAAACACTGACTTTCTTAAGCATGTCTAAATTCACACCTAAGTTTAGTTCAAAGTTAGATATGGTTTTTGAAGTACTTTTTTGAAGATTAATTTTTCCTCAATGAATATTCAAATGATCTGAGAAAAATAGGTCTTAGGAGAACACAAAGCTTATAAACTAAGAAATATTATCAGCCATGCACAGAATAAAATATATTAAATAAAAATTAAACTCGAGAAACATGAGAAACTCTTCTATGTTCATAACCAACTTGAAAATACTATAGCAAAACTTTCTGAAAGAGCTTTCATTATTTGTATGAATTATTTTTTGCTTACAGGGAAAAAATACACCATTTCCAATTATAAATTTACACATTTAAAATGAGTAAAATAAGAAAAACACTGTAAAAGACAACTGAGTTACATAAGGACTTAAATACAGATTTGAGGCTCATTATGTGGTCAGCTATGTGACAGCTACCTAGTAGTTAAAAATTATACAGTCCTTGCTGTCAGAAAGATGAAAAAATGAAATAGACACACATATAGGGAAAGACACCTGAGTGCAAATAATACAGATTTTGATGCAAAAGAGAGAAAGGTATAAATCTATGCTCTGTTGCTTTCTACCAGAGGGAACTTGGGAAAGTTACTTATATTCATTCTGCCCAGTTTCTTCACCTTTACAACAAGTACAGTAGTTCCTCATTCCCTGGTTGCCATGTGAATTAAATGAGACATATTATACAGAACACCTAGCAAAATCCATGGAAAACTATGGTCATTCAACAGGTGTACGCTCCCTTTCTGCTCTACCCAAAGATGTATTAGTTCAAGATAGCAGAGTCTAATCTTACTGGAAAGAAAAAGACTGCCACATCCAGACAAGGTTTTATAGAGAAAGGAGGAATTTAATGGACCTTTAGGACAGGAGAAAAATTGCAGCAACAGAAAAAGTGTTTAGAGAGAGTAAAATGTGTTTACCAAAAAGTAAAAATATAAGTAAAGGTGAAAATACACATAAGTGGAAAGATAAAACTGGACGAAGAAGGGCTTATGTGGAAAAAATTAATTACATATAAAATAAGTAAAAATGTAAGAAGAGGATGGGACCATGAATTCCAAGTGGAAGAGTGGGGACATCTTGGAAAGGCAATGAAATCTCCTGAGCATGGCACAGAGAACTTATTTTCCCAGAGATAAATGCTAATGTTGTTATCAAACTCAATTATTACTACTCTAACTATGAAGCCTTTCCTTTTGGAAATGTACATTTCTTTCAATTACTGCAAATAAAAAAATTACCTTTCATTCAAGTTTAAATTGAGTTTTTACATAAGAGAAATTTTTCTAAAGAGCATTACTATATTTTGCTCAAATAAATTATATTGTGTTTTTAAGAAATGGCCAACAAGGCAACAAAAACCCTCTCAAGTAATTATTTGTAAGTATGCAGAATTTGGACCAGGCAAGAAATAAAAATGCATGTGTAACTCTAATACTCATAAAATGACCATGGTTTGGGAAGCAGAGCAGATCACTAACTAAAAACACTACAATAGATTTTTAATGGCCCTCTGTGGAATTCTTCAGATACAATAAAAACCCTTTGTAATGAAAATAAATAGCATATATTATACTTACTATCCAGTAAGAACTGATTTTATATATCTGCAACATTTTTCGACAGGAAGAGTAACTCAGTTTAAAAAGGTCCTTCCAAACAGGCTATTTTATTTATTTTGCCCCTCATCTCACAATTTCACCCTATTTAAGGTAATGGTGCCTTTCTGTTTTTGGTGTATGATACCTATTATCATCTATAGCTCATATGTAGTCTCGCAGCTCTGTTTCAAATGATGATTTAACTATCCTGAAAAAAAAGAAAAAGGAATTTTGGTATTCAGAGCAATATAAGACCAAAGTGCCTTGGGTCTACCCAATCCTAGAATGCTATTCATTTTTGAAACCTCAGATAAACAGAACTTACTTTCACTGACTTAAATGAAAGAATATTAAAAACTCAGTTCAGAAGAATTAATAATAGTAATCCACCTTTCTTGCATTTATTCAGGATGTCCCTGACTGCTTAGTTTTATTGAAAAGGTGGAGGGAGTTGGGGGGAGAAACAAACAACTTTTATAAAATGAGGAAAACAAACAGTGTCTTAATATCTCATTATTTTATATAATATTAATATTACTCATAATATTTCAAATCCAGTTGACCTTGGCACTTCAATAAAATAAATAATAAATCTATCACAGAACTGTTTTGTTTTTGTCATACTCTTATTTTGATTTTGAAATCCTGGATCATTCTTAAATTTAGTCTAATATCAAGAAAAGCTTGCATTTTGCAGTGACTTCTCTTCTAAAGCACTTTTTAGATTTATTTTATGCATCATCAAAATAGGTCTGAAGAGAAACCACTGACACGGTCGGTGATGGAGAAAGCTGCTGTAGTAGATGAGGCAATGGCTTCCAAAATGACCTTTTCCAGCGAATAGAGGCCAAGATCGTTTCTAGAACTCTCAACCCAGTCTAGGACTCTACGTTCTAGGCCATGCTCCAATCTCTCTAATTTATCTGAACCTCAATCTTGTCTTCACAGGTTAAAAAGAGAGTATAAATCTCAACTAAGTCTAAGAAGAAAGACCCATAAATATTAATAAAGTCTTCTAAAAATAAGGTATGTGAAGTAGCATTAATAAAAGAGATTTTTTTTTCAAATTGGGAAGTATGTTGAGATAAGGAAATGACTGCCAAGCATAAAAGAGGAACCTGAGAAAAGGTCCTTGAATGAATGCATGGGCAGGAAGCAGATAGAGAAAAGTTACCATTTTAAGAATAGAAAGCACAAGAAAATAGAATAAAAATGCAGTCTGGAAAATTTACAAGCAGCTCATGCAGCTCAATATCAAAAAAACAAACAACCCAATCCAAAAATGGGCAGAAGATTTAAATAGACATTTCTCCAAAGAAGATATACAGATTGCCAACAAACACATGAAAGGATGTCCAACATCACTAATCATTAGAGAAATGCAAATCAAAACTACAATGAGGTATCACCTCACACCAGTAAGAATGGCCACCATCAAAAAGTCTACAAACAATAAATGCTGGAGAGGGTGTGGAGAAAAGGGACCCCTCTTGCACTGTTGGTGGGAATGTAAATTGATACAGCCACTATGGAGAACACTATGGAGGTTCTTTAAAAAACTAAAAATAGAACTACCATATGACCCAGCAATCCCACTACTGGGCATATACCCTGAGAAAACCATAATTAAAAAGAGTCATGTACCACAATGTTCATTGCATCTTTATTTACAATAGTCAGGACATGGAAGCAACCCTAAGTGTCCATCATCGGATGAATGGATAAAGAAGATGTGGCACATATATACAATGGAATATCACTCAGCCATAATTAGAAACAAAATTGAGTTATTTGTAGTGAGGTGGATGGACCTAGAGTCTGTCATACAGAGTAAAGTAAGTCAGAAAGAGAAAAACAAATACCGTATGCTAACACATATATATGGAATCTAAAAAAAAAAAAAAAAATGGTTCTGAAGAACCTAAGGGCAGGACAGGAATAAAGACGCAGACATAGAGAATGGACTTGAGGACACGGGGAGAGGGAAGGGTAAGCTGGGACGAAGTGAGAGAGTGGCACGGACATATATACACTACCAAATGTGAAATAGATAGCTAGTGGGAAGCAGCCACATAGCACAGGGAGATCAGCTCAGTGCTTTGTGACCACCTAGAGGAGTGGGATAGGGAGGGTGGGAGGGAGACACAAGAGGGAGGAGATATGGGGATACACGTATATGTATAGCTGATTCACTTTGTTATAAAGCAGAAACTAACACACCATTGTAAAGCAATTATACTCCAATAAAGATGTTAGAAAAAAATAAATAATAAATAAATAAATAAAAATAAAAATGAGTTTGGTTAGAACAAGAAGTGTGTTTTAACGTGAGGTGATTTGAATGTGTTCTTAGGTTCAGGTATTGATGCCTACTGAAATATAGGCATTGGCAAAGAGAAGACTGTTCTCTTGTAGTAGAGATTGAGAAGGACTCAAGGGCATTCTAAAAAAGCAGCAGCATCACCCATGGGGAGAGAAAGAAGGCACTGTAAGGGATGAACACAGATTGTACCAACTTCCTCTACTATACAGTAACAACACCGATATCAACAGCAATTTATGAACCACTTACTATACGCCAGGTCATATTTTGTATTAAGTCTTTTAGTCCTCAAAACAACCCTAGAAAAGAAGGTGACATTATCCTCCAAAACCTAGCTGCAGGGAGTTTAAGTAACCTGGTCAAGTCACAGCCAGTCAGTGGCAAAACCAAGTTCTGAACCAGATGTTTGTTAATGTTTGCTGGCTTTCCATATTATTTTTTATTGTTTATAAAATTGGTTATAATTCTGTCCCTTAAGGGTTTGTGTTAGTGTATGAACAGCATCTGGGCCCATATGGTATATTTGCAAGTCTAAGAAAATGGAGTGGGGGGAGGTGGGGCTGGAAGAGATAGAAGATGTTAGAATCCCCAGAAAGTTGCAAGCGGATGTAGCATTTGCAAAGGCCTACTCAGTGTGCTCAATGCTATAGTTTAAACATCCATAAATTACTTACGGAAAGTAAATTACTTTAGAAAGTAAAAGCTGACTTTGTTTGGTTGCTGAAGCATGGGTGAAAATGTTGGAGAAGCTCTTGAAATGTTTAATCCAGATCCTCTGGGCATGCCAAAGAATCACAAGTCACAAAAACAATTTGGTCATCTTGTTCCTTCCCTTACAAAACAAATGCTACCCTTTATTAATACTATGAAGTTTTAACTACTTAGCCTGGCATTAAAAAATCTTGGCAATTTTGCTCCAGATGCCTTTCTATCCTCACTTCCTATAACCTATGACCACTCCCCATAATACGTATGTTCAGTAATCCCAAACATTCCATAAACTGGTATGCCACCTCAGTTTAAAATGTGCTTTTGAAATCTTATTTGTGGATTGCTACTCAGCTCAAATGTCAACTACTCCCTAAATAGTTCCATGATTCCTCAAACTTTTCCTACTCCTCTGCATAGCTATATATATATATATATATATATATATATATATATATATATATAAAATACTCTAAATAAATATATATTATACTCTAAATTATACATTGAGTATAATATTATACTCTAAATGTCTCCTTCAGTACATTCATTCAATCATCAAACAAATATTTGCTGAACAATTATGTACCAGGCACACTCTAAGTTCCCTAGACCAAGGACTATTTGTTTTTTGTCATTTTTGGAGGGAAGAGGCTAGTGGTGGTAGTGGTGGTGGTATTCTCTATTGCCTGCTCACTGCCCAACACATAATAACCATTAATTAAATATTTGCTGAATTGAGCTCTCTATGAGAACCTCAATGAACATCATAGTCAACAATAATCATTAAAAAATAACTGATATTATATTTTCTTAGGGAGAAACAATTAGATGTAGAAGACTGTATGTAAAATAGCAGACCTTTAAATTTGACAGGGTCTCAGATCTGGAATTCTTATAATGTTAATTAGAAAAGGAGTAACGAGGAATGGCACCATTTTGATGCTCTTAATTCCATCCTTCAAGTTTAAGTGGATTTTAATCTCCTCCAGATTACCAAGTTAGACTCATATATTCTTAAAACTTCAAGGGCAATTTGAAATCATTCAGTCCAAAACCTACACATTTCACAGATGAGGGAACTGTGTCCAGAGAGATGAGAAGAGCTGGGAGAGGAATACAGGCCTCTTCTCCCAGTGTTTCCCTTTCAGTATCCTGTCATCATATATTTTTTCTCTTTTAACTTTTATTCTCTAGATATTCAATGAAATACTGGTAGCAAGTCATCAGACATGAGAATTGTCACTTGGGAGAACTGAAAGATTTGATGGTGGAGAAAATATTTCCTTCTTTTTACGTCCTAAGATCTCTCCTAAAGTTGGAATCTTTTATAAGAAGAACATAGAACAATGATGAAAAATTGATTTTTGACTAACAAGAAGAGAGTTCAGATTAAACCTTTATTTTCCTTTTTATTCCATTAGTCTCTAAATTTATGGATATGCAAATATGTTAATAGAATGTCATATATATGACACACATACATACACACATTATTTTTTCATTATGGGAGACAAATATTTCCACTCTTTTTATCTGGAAAATTCCCTGAAATGTCCTTATTTTATGGCTGATTTGATTAATTTATCAAATTCTCTATTGATACAGTGCAGACTGATCATGATTAATGTGTTTATCTGCTAAACACACGAAAAGAAAGTTAGTTTAGGCAAGCAAGTCATTGCGTCCTACTTACTAATAAATCATTTGCTCTACAAGTTTTTGCCTCCTGGATTGTTTACATTTTGAAGTGAATTCAACATTCTTTTGTTCGAAAAAAATACTTTAGCTTCCACCAATCGAATTTTCAGTTGTTTTAAAAGAAGTTAAACAGAAGTTTCCTCTAACTCTGAAAGATCATTACAAGTGTAAAGTGTGCGGAAGGAATCTACCCTCGCTTGACTACTTATGAGTCTTTGAAGCCCACAACCTGAGTATAGTGGTTACAGATACCTTGGTCTGAGGGAGGTCTGAGTTTAAGTATCATTTGAACTTAGAGCTAAATATCAGCTAAACAAAGGGCAAGACCTTAGAAGGGCAGAAATCAGGATGCAACAACCTATGATTACATCTCTGGCTATGGCTATATACTTACTAACATCCAGTCTCAAGGGGCCACATTTCATTGCTTTCACTTAGCAGAAGTTGACTCTTGATCTCATTGCTGAGACCACTGCCCTCTTCCTATCATCCTGCTTCTGTCATCTTACTGTATTTTTTAGTACCAGTATTTACAGTACTTTTTAGTACTTGCTGAGAACAGACAGTTTCCTCCTTGAAACCAGCCTACTGCCTGGCACCGTTTCTTGAAACAAATCGCTATGTCATTCCAGTTTAACTGGCAACTTACAATTTCAAAAACAAATTCAGCTGCAACTGCTTTTAAAACATCTTACCAGGTTACTTTTCTGTCTTAGGTCACCCAGATTTCCAGAAATCTACTGAAACTGTCTAATGAGGCAATAAATTCCTTTATTGACTGGTCAGAATGTGGAAACAAATTGAAGTGACTCACTGAGGCCTTTTCTTTACCCTCTTATTCAGCAGAACAGTTTATTTTATTGAAAGCATAGAAAAAAAAAGCTGACAATTTATAAATAAACTAAGTAGGTCCACCTTCTTGTGTGTCTCTAGGACATATAGTACTATCGTTTTTGCATGAGTGTAAGTGTATGTTACTGCTTTTACTTATTATGAATTTTTACTTCAATTTGGTTTTTATGAGGGGTTTTCTTGTTTTGTTTCTGTTGGCTTTATGGTTTTTGTTTGTTTTATTTTACGGTGCAACGTTCCTCTGTTTGTAATTATTCACAGGTACAAATTTACTTACTGGGGTGGTAGTCTTAAAAGCAAATCTTGCTTATAATGCTTTATAATATGATAGCAAATAACACAAGAAAGAAAAAATACCTGGAAGTTTACATTTCTCCCAGTAGTTTGCCTAAATAAATATCTGAAATATTTTCATTCCCTGAGCATATTCCAGAATATAATGGGTAAAACTATTTTGGGGATTAAAAACAATAACTACTTGCAGAAAAATATCTGTTTGTATGTACATAATGGATATACATCCAAAAGCAATATGTTTATAGTTAAAAGTGAGCTAAATTTAGCTCAGACTCCTTAATTTACAGATATTGAAAGAAAAGGTAGGGAAATAAAGAGATTTAACAAATATCACTGGAAAGTTGGTAGATGACATCACATCTGGAATTCCCATCTCCTAAGCCCTGAGTGTTCATTCCAATATTGCATTCTTGCCTTACTTTTCATTGCTGAACCTGAAAATGCCATGTAGTGTTAGCTTATTTCTTATGCACTCATTCATAAAAACCAAATCTTAAGGGCAGTAGTTGGGGGAGGGGAGGGATGGGGAAGATCATCTCTGCCCTAAAAAGTTGGGAGTCAGCTCTTTATTTTCTCCTCAAAAATAGTGGCCTTCCTCATAGTTAAAAATAGTGTTTCATGTTCCTCTTTTCTCTTCTTTTTAATTTCAAATCTTCTAAACTGCTTGCTTGGAGGTTAGAACATTACTATGAATATGAGTAGGGGAAGGAAGTGAATATAATATTAACTGAGCAGCTATTACATCATAGTTTCTAGGATCCTTGGTTTGTAAAATCTTTCTTGAGTTCCTGGAATTCCACAACAGGAAAGATACTAAGGAAAGAATAGAGATAGCTTACAATAGAAGGCAATGGAATACACAGCTATTCACTTATTTATTATTTTTTAAACTATGCACACCTTAATATTTTATTTTAACTTAAAATGTGCATGATTTATACATTAATTCCCTAATCATTGACACCAAGGTCATTTCTTAAGGAAGTCTATACCATTTGATTTTCTTAAATAAACCACACCCATAATTGTTATAATTTTGTAGTGAGTGGTAAATTCTTCAGAGCCATTTTTTAGAGTCTCCTTTATGGAGTTTTCCCAAAACAATTTAGTTTTCACAGAAGCAATTCTTTTTGTTCTTTTTTTTTTTTTTTTTTGAAGTTTCAAAAGAATGGGACCTTAGTTTTTACCTTCATCTAATAAATTGGGATTTATATTTATATATGTAATTAATATTTATCATAGAAACATAATTGGTTAGAACTAGAAGAGACCTTAGTCTCTTACCTAAGAGTCTTAACCTCTACACTTTACCGATAATGCCTAGGAAAATAAAGTACTTTATTAAGTGGCACATAGAAATGTAGTAGAAGAGAGAGTTAGATATATTACTAAGAATCTGTTGTTTTCCCCATTGTGCAGCTTCTTACCTATACATGAGGACACTTAAATGTTCTCATGCGCATAATTTGAGTTTTAAAAATAAATGTAAAAATGAATAAATCCTGTCCAAGACCTTTATCGACAAAATCACATTTCTAAGCAGCACTGATGTTACAGAAAAATGTTTACTGACCACCATACGTGTTAATACCACCCCTTAAGTGCCAATGTGTACTGGAAACCATTGCCACTATCACAGATCGTTTGTGCTCAAAATAAAGAGCATGGATGGGAAAACATTTTTTACCTTTGTGAGGAAAAATATTGCTACATTCATTCTCTTCATTAACTCACTACAGTGGACGACTTTAAAATCCCAGTTAAAGGAAATTACGAATATCTAAATCATAACAAAAATATAATTATTCCTGAAAAGAAACTCATATTTTAATAATTCAGCTAGAAAAGTACATTTTAAATATAATTCTTACTATATCAGTTTTCCGTAAAAAATCGCCATTTGGCTGAATTTTACTAACAAACTTCTTTTGGGCACTCTGTGGACTCATTTCTGCATACTCATAATTTTCTTAGGTAATGTAGAGCTGTGAATGAGCTGAAAACATGGACTCCAAATTCTGATAGGTATGTGCCAAATATAGCTCTATATATCTTTCTCAATTTTAGTACTTATCAGGAACTTGTTGAATCAGTAAAACAGACAATTGTTTAAATTTTAACATGAAAATAAACATTGCACTAATTCTATTTTTTTTTTTTTTTTTTTTTTTTTTTTGGTACGCGGGCCTCTCACCGCTGCGGCCTCTCCCACCGCGGAGCACAGGCTCCGGACGCGCAGGCCCAGCAGCCACGGCCCATGGGTCCAGCCGCTCCGCGGCACGCTGGACCCTCCCACACCGGGGCACGAATCCGTGTCCCCGGCACCGGCAGGCGGACTCTCAATCACTGAGCCACCAGGGAGTCCCCTGCACTAATTCTTAAAACCCCAAGATTCTCTTTCCTCAAAGGGGCATCTCACTGACAGCAGCATGACAGATTTGTTCATTCGTTTTTAATATAAGTATAGGACAAGTAGCTAATATAAGGTTGAAAATCAGAAGATGTGGCTTCTTATCCCACTTTACCCTTCTGGGTATCACCATATATGTATATAAAGGCGTTTTGGACTTGGAAACCCCTAATTCACCTTTTAAATACTCATACTGTGAACAATTTGTTTGAGAAAATGGCTTGTGTACCATACATTATATAGTTTACTTCATACCTTTTTAAAATTACTTTATGGATATTGGGACTAGGATAAGTTTACCTGATAATCCAAGTCCAAAATTTACTTTTCTCATTCATCTCAAACAGTCCATAAGCATACTTAAGAAAATAAAGAAACAAATAAATAAATAAATAGCAGTAGATCAAGTTAAAGAACACCATTGTAAGAATTTAAGAACTTTCTGATGTAACGAAGTGGGTAATACAGTAAAAGAGAATGTTTTTCAATGAACAAGTACTTTCTTAATTTTACATTTTATATACTGTGGTCTTTCTCTTGTACCTACTCTAATTGGCACAATGAAAAAATTAAATTTACACTTCCTACTTATCTAACAGGGTTGAAATGCACATTTCTTGGGATGTTATGTCAGTTCCTCATCTCTTGGAACTATCTTCACCTCCCACAGGGATGGGTCCCTGGGAGTTCAGTGATACTATCTCTCCTAACTGATTTGACATAGTTGGACACTTGACCCAGCCTGGCTTAATTGAACTCTGCCTCCCAGGAAATTAGAATTGGTGTTGGTAAATATTCTTTTAGCTTAGTCCAGGACCTTGGAGATCAATGTAAACTCATGACTGTATATTGGCCCTCTTCCAGCTTCTTTGAAGACTGGAATCAGCAGTCTGGCACAGGAAAAAATTACAAGTACATAGGGAGAAGCAGAGATGGAAGACAGAGAATATTTCAACAGGCATTAAGGATCCACTTCCAGTCTCTGCTAAAGAGCAAGACACTTCCTTGCTATTAGATGGCACAAAACAAACCAGCAGCCATTTAATAATTATATTTTTGGCTTATGATAGCTCAACTTGGCTTACTTGTGAACAAAGAGTCCTAAGTCTGAGATATTTTAGTAGTGCTGTTAAAATCATTTATACAGACATGCAAAATAAATGAAAGAACTTTCAAAATCACCTGTGTGAAATAAGTTGGCACTAAAAGCATGATCTTTACTTATTATAAAACTATGCTCATAAAAAATGCCATATGGATATAATGTACAGCACGGTGACTATAGTTAATAATATTGTATCGCATATTTGAAAGTTGGTGAGAGAGCAAATCTTAAAAGTCCCCATCACAAGGCCAAAAAAATTGTATGGCCAAAAAAAATGTATGGTGACAGATGTTAACTAGAATTGTGTTGATCATTTTCCAGTACATACAGATATCAAATCATTATGTTGTACACCTAAAACTAATGTTAAGTGTCAATTATGCCTCAATTAAAAAAAAAAACCTATGCTCATGAACATATAACACAAATCAATCTCTGTCAAACGCAAATATGGTTGTACCATCTGAGTAAAAATTAAAGTAAATTTTAAAAGTATTTTAATGTATTTCATTTCACCAGACATTTTTAATAGCCTTATTCACTTTAAACACAGTTCAATTCAAATTTAATTTTTAATTATGTGAAAAAGGAGATTAAACAGTATATTTTGCCTTTTAATATCTTAGAATAAAGGACTTTTTACTCTTAACCCTTTGGTAAACGTGTTTCACTGCCTACTTTTTAAAGCACTGTTTAAATTAGCTTACCTACACTTTACATCACATCTTGTGTTTTAAGATCTCTGTGACTCAATGAAAAGAGTATAATGGAGCCATAGATCAAGGCACCTCATTCATTAACTTTTAAAATATCACCTCATTTATTTAGTGTTCCTCTGGAGTTTCTTTTGATAAGTAGCAATTTTATTAAACATCTATTTAAGTGAAATGAGAAAGAATGACATACTTTGCTCCAATACATGTAAAGGCTATATTCTTACATCTAAATTTACTTTAGCCAGGAACATTACAGTGTAATCACTACATCTGTTTTTTGTATATATAAGGTGTGGGAGGAATACTACTGGCTTTTAAATTTACAGCACACCCAATAGCTAATATAGGCTTTGGCCATGTGGGAAAACTTTGATGAAATTACCCTGTCTAGGGGAACAAAAAGGGTGAAATCATTGGACTAATGACAGGCCAAAATATTTGAAAGGTGAACGCATGCTTCAAGTCTGCAAGAAGAGAACCCAGTTACTAAATGTAATTCATTAAAAGTAACAGTACCTATTGTCCTGTAACTGGTATCAGTTTGAGGCTTCAACCACAAGTCAGAAACATTACATCCTCCAAATGAAAGGATAATTGTCATAGCAGGCAATACACTGCCTTGCAAATATGTTTCTTTAGTAATGAAAATATAAACTTACTCTGAGTGTTGGAAGAAGCAGGAGCTTAAAAAGAGTACTCTGTAAACTTATAGACTTTTAGACATTATCTTTCTGGTAAAATACGCAATTCACAAAGATGAGGAAATCACTGGCCTATAAGATTTATAAGAAGAGTCTAAGAAAAAAACAAAACACTTTCTTTTATAATATATAATAAAACATCATAGATACTAAATTAAACCAATGATTATTTCTTATCTACTATCTTATTCAGTAGTAGAAGAGACATAGGAAAATGAAATCCAGAAACAGAAATCCAGCCCTATCCTCCCCACAAAGTTCATATATATTGGGTTGCCCAAAATGTTCCTTTGAGTTTTTCCATAACATCAAGAAAAAGTCAAACAAACTTTTTGGCCAGCCCAGTAATGCTTTCTTTTCCCATTAGCTATTGGGTCATGTCTTTTCAAATTAGAATACTATGAACTTTCTAGTACATAGCTTCTCAGAAGTATACATACAAAAATATGGTTATCAGGGACAAATTAGCCCACATTCTCAAGACAATCATCTTTTTTCCAGAAAGTCTCCATTTCTTCTTTTTAAAAATTGGAAGTCTATAAAATAAACAAATAAAAATGATGCGAGAAGGACTTAGTTTGTATTTTTATACAGCTTTGATTTTGAACAATTTAAATTGTCTTATAAAAATAAATTGAAATTCACTAATAAAATAATGTGAATGCTCATGCTGATATTTTGGGTTTTATTCTACATACTCATCAGATGACATTAAAAAGGGTCCAGTCCCCAAAAAATGAAGACAATAAATATATATATATATATTTTTTTTAAATTTATTTATTATTTATTTTTGCTGTGTTGGGTCTTTGTTTCTGTGTGAGGGCTTTCTCTAGTTGCGGCAAGCGGGGGCCACTCTTCATCGCCATGCACGGGCCTCTCGCTATCGCGGCCTCTCTTGTTGTGGAGCACAGGCTCCAGACGCACAGGCTCAGTAGTTGTGGCTCACGGGCCTCGTTGCTCCGCGGCATGTGGGGTCTTCCCAGACCAGGGCTCGAACCCGTGTCCCCTGCATTGGCAGGCAGATTCTCAACCACTGCACCACCAGGGAAACCCAATAAATATTTTAAACAATAGAAAAAGGCTTTAACACATTTTTTTGTACAACAAGAGAATACTATGAAATCTTACAAAAAGATACTGGAATAGAAACATTTGTGACCTTAAAAGGGATGTTTATGATAAATTTTTAAGTTTAAAAAAAAAGGCAGGTAAAAAAACAAGCATAAGATATGATCTACCTTGAGTAAAATAGTAAAGTTACATACAAAGTAATAAATGGCTGCAAATTTGTTTACTAAAAATATCAGTGGTTTTCCCCTGGGTGTGGCAATAGATTGAGTTTTATGTGCTTTTCGCTTAGTGACCCTGGTTCTGCCCACCACATCTCTGGAGGATGTTCTAAAGGCTGAACATGACCCTGAACATTTCTCTTCCTCCAGCGACCAGAACGTTCCCTCACTTTCTTGGCCGCCCCTTGAGCTCTGGAAGAAATGTTGGGCTACCGGGGTGGTAGAGGGAGAACTGCAGGAAGCAGATGTGAACCTCTAGATTATTTCTCCACAGTGTATTTCTTTTGCAAAAATGATGGTTATACTGGACATTTTGTCACAAGCTCTAGGTTAAAAAACCTGGGATGAAAGATGGATCAACTTGAATTGGCAGTGAAAGAGGATAGAATACTGGTGATGGATGAAACAGGAGGAGCAAGTAGGATTGACAGCTGGAATTTATGCTCTCTTGTTTCTTTTCTCATTCTGGGCAGCCAAGCCACCATAATTGCTCTGAGGTAAGATGAGACTTCAGAACCATGTATGAATTAGGCGTCTGGAAAAAGGATTTCATAGCAGCAAAGATATCAGTAGCCACGTCAGCTGTGGCAATGAGGTGGGTACACAAGTTGTTGGCTTTGAGTTCTCCCAGGAAAAAGGGTTCTACTCCAGCCAGCACTTGACGCCCAGTTTCCTTCCAAAGCCAACTCCAACTGTGACTCGGGAGGTAGAAAAGTCAAAAAAATGAAGTAGTCACCAGGTTAATGTTTCTGACCAAAGGTCGACTGGGGAGAATTCAAGGCTAAACAATATTATGGTGGAGAATGTCCTACAAGTTACAAAAGTAGTCTATTAAGGGCTCTTTAATAAGTATTAGGCTTTCAAAAAAATTGTGATTGTCCTTCCTTGAAGACTAATCACTTCAAATGTGAAAAGCTTTCAAATTTTTGTTCACATTGCAGGGCAAAGTCAAATCTAAGATTCATACAGATGCTCTGAGTAACTGTTTAATGAGATTGACTTTAAAACGATGAAACTGAATTTCTCCTTAGTTACAAACTGGCTCTGAGACAAATTCTTTAAATAGAGCTGAAATAACACCAGCCTCACTCAAATGAGGGTATTGTGCCCTACGGTAAATAAAAGACAACATTTATTTGGTGTGTAAAGACTGGAGAGTCGTTGGCCTCATTAATCGTGGTTCTCAAACTCATGCACATCAGAATTACCTGAAGAGCTTGTTAAAACACAAGATGACTCAGTCCCACCCCCAGATCTTCTGTTTCAGTAAATTTGAGGTGGGTCCCAAGAACTCGCTTTTCTATGTTTCCAGATGATGCTGTCCTGGGGACCCCATACTGAGAACCACTGCTTTAGAATGGTATTATCCTGTAGGCTACATAGATACATTCTTAGAGGATTTCATATCTCTATTAATTTTGTTGTTTTCATTTTGATCATCTCCTAAAGCCATATTAATACTTGCATTTTTAATCCCAATGGCTAGGTTACGATCATGTTTTTCTTTATGTTTTCAGTTGCAAGAATTTACATTTGCATTTCTAATTGTGTGAGCACTAAATTACCATATAGTGTTAAGTTTTAGAAGTATTTCCCAAACTGGGTCGTTAGATGTATCCTAAAGCTCCATGAATCTCTAAGTTTTAAAAACACTGGTTTACATGCCAGAATCCTATACTGTGGTATAACAAAGATGCAAATTAATCTGCCTAACAAGGAAAGTTCATGTGAGCATCTTCCCTCATACATCTGTAGCTTATTGTTTTAGCAAGTAGAGCCAGTAGAAAGTGGTACTTAATCATGCTTTCCAACTTTTTTCATGTCAAGGCACACAGAGAAACTTAAATTCATTTAGGACTTTCTGGGGGAAGTAAATGAAGCTGCTGATTGCCTGGCCAAAGGGCTCTAGCTGCCCTGCCCTGCCTGGACCACTGGGGGGCAGAGGAAGTTGGTCAATGTAAGAGTATTTGTACCTTTTCTGTGGTCTTAGCAATTTGGGACTCTCTTATAGATTGAGGTAACTTTGTTCCAGAATTACCTGATAAGGATGTCATATATAAGCACTGCAGAAGTAGCGTAACATATCACAACACCTGAGGTAGGACAATTTTTCAGAATCCTTTCAGATTTTACCCTCACCCTGATCTGTCCTTAAAAAGGAGGGATGGCTTCCTGATCCCATGGCTGCACCCCTGCACGCATCAACAAAGTGTAGTAAGACTGAGTCATTGCCAAGGGTGTCCTCTATTCCTCAGGTATATTAAGAAAGAAAAGTTGCAAAATATTAACCTAGTTACTAACGTTCAGTGATGATTGTTTCCAAATTGTTCAGTGAGCAGTGTGCCCAGAAATAACTTAATTAAACTCCCTTCTAACCAACATGGTTTGGAAATTAGAAATTATTGCAGGATAATACATATTTTTACATATAAATATCCCAAAATACACATATATATCAATATTTTGGGGAAATGCAAAGTTTGCAAATAAAATTTACCTAATTCATAGAAGTAATTTTTCTTTAATGGTCTGGGAGGAACTCCAGGGCCTCAAGCTAATATGTATCAAGTATTAACTGCATACCAAAAACCAGTCGCAAAAGCTTTACATGTCTTAGGTAACTTATTCTGCTCAACAGAATGTTATGCAGATCCCTATCCCCATTTTACAAATGGAAAAAAAAAAGTACATGAGATACAGTGAAGTTATGTAACTTGCCCAAGGTCACATAGCTAGTATGTGGCAGAGCTGGGATCCAGGTCTAAGCGTTAAGTAGGTTCCAATCATTTTTAACAGACAGAGACAATTAATGAGAATGTGCTGATTAAAAGCATTTCTTATCATCTGTATCTACAAACATCATTTAAGATGCCAGGGATGGCTGCTTAAATTATGGTCTACAATGAAGTGTGATGCAGACACTAAAAATTAAGTGCTGCATCTGTATTCATAGATAGAAAGAGGCCCATGAACTGACAGTGAAAAAACAAACAAACAAAAAAGGTTAAGAACCACCATATAGAATGGGATTCTGTTTTAATAAAGGCATATGAGAGTTACATTAATAGTGAACACATCCAGAGAGTAGTATTACACTGGATTCTTATTTTCTGTCTTAACTTTCAAAATTTTTGATAACAGGTATAGGAACTATTTTATAATTAGGATAAAAGTATCATTTTTTTAAAAAAGAAAAGGTGCTCTAGTCATAGGTATAGAGTAATAATAATAGCTAACATTTATTAAGCACTTATTATATGCCAGGCAATGATCTTAGAGTTGTTCATAGTGAATCTCATTTAATCTACATTTACAAAAATAAAAAAAAGTTGAGATAAGTATTGTTATCATTCCCATTTAACAGATGAAGAAAATGAGGCCCAGATTCTGTAATCTCTCTCAAATGCTAGCAGCCTGAATCCTGAGTAAACATTCCTAGATACCACAATACAAGGATCTCCCCCCTTCTTGAGTTATGGTCCAGAAAAGCCCCACTATTCCTTGCAGTATTTCTCCATATGACCTTTAGTTTTATCATTCTGCATATCAGGCAAAACAATGAAATTTTAGAGCAAAATAATTCATTTAAACAGCAAGGCACCAAATGCACTCATTTTGATGAAACTAAGCTACATTTATATTTGAAATCTTAATGATGGTTAAGAGTTAACCAAAAGGGAAAAAACAGTGCAGACAAAATAGATCAAATCTAAAGGCCAGAAAAAGGAAAACTGTTACCAAGCACTTAGGAAACAATTTGGTTGTGTTACTAGCATTCAAACAAAGAATGTGCTCACTATAAATGGTTGGTATCTACTTTGTTTAGCTCCTGCAACTTTAAGAAACACACCCGATCCCAGGTTCTCTGATTTCCTCCCTTGGTCCCTTGTAGTATTTTATGTAACAGAAATAAATAAATCTTCATTTATGTAAGGGGTTTATCAATTCAGATTTGTCACTGACAGGTTGATACACAAAATGTCTCCCTCGTTCTAAATTTTCTCTCTTCCTTTGCCCATTAAGCATCAGTGGGAGGATTTACTGTGATTGTTGGATAACTATGCAATACTTGAACACATTCTAGCACTTCAGGTTCTAACAACAAGGAAATAAAACACTGAAACTCTTCTTCCTACTCACCTACAATAACAAACCTATTCTAAAAGAGATATACAACTCTAAAGCCATCTTTTTAATTTTTTTTTTTTCTCCATTAAGATTTGGCTGGCTTCACTGGGGTTTATCCCCCTCCTTCCCTTTTACATCCTGGAGGCTGTGGGTAAGTAGGGAATAGAGAGCAGAGACACTAGAATGACCCGTACTAGTCACAGCAGGTGTATGATGGATAGCTGGGCTCCTATTCAAAAGCATCTCAGCTTTCCCCCAACCTTTTGCTGAATTTCTCATTTTTGCATAATAAATATGCAAAAATAATACCCTATATATTTAGTATCACTCTACGTAATAACACTCAAAAGTACAAATTTTGCATAATGTTTCTCAAGGGCTTTTCTTTTTTCTAATGTACATAAATACTGTAGATGCTGGGAAGGTGCTTAGTAAAGCTGGCTTTGGTGGGATACAATTGTTTCAAACACTTGCCTCTTTACTTCATTCTTTAATGAACATCTCTGGAATAAGTAATTACTGTGGGAACACATCTTTAGAGCTATTCTCAAAGAGAAAAATTGGCAGAGGTTGGTTTTATAAAGTTCACAAAATGAATGGTGCCTTATTGCCATAAACAAAGGGATTTTTAACAACCAGCTTTAAAATACCCAGCGAATTACTGATAAGTGAATCAGTGAATAAAGATAAGTCTTTAATTGACAAGAAAATGAAGGATTAGGCTAATAGCGTATTACAGCAATATGCCATGAATTCAAACTTAGGCCTTCTTCCCTATTTGGACTAAGTAATTATAACAGCTTTTTTTTTTTTTTTTTTTAAACAGAAAGACTATTTCTTCTGCAACATTTCTGCTTAACATCTTCTAAAATGTGTGCTACTGGTATTGTCTTAGCATGAATCCTCCAAGTGACTTATCGTATCCTCACAACTGTGTATTTGAAGTGACATATTGTGATTTTTCTAAAGTTGCCTTTTGAAAACTGAGAGTTCTTTACAAAATACATTTGTCTATTAAATACAATGGAGTCAAAATAGTTGTAATTTTAACTAAAAATAATTTGCATATGTTCTTTAAATTTTTGATGTCAACATTAAAATATTTAACAAGAAAAATTATATTTTTGATTTTAAGCCAAGATAAGAAAAATCCAGGTACCAATACCAAAATCATGAATAAATAAAATAAACTTTCAGAAAACCAATGGAAGACCACATTCAACTTCAGAAGTGAGTATATAATTTTTTCCCTTAGAGAATTAGCCAATTGAACTAATCCATAAACTCTGATTATGATTTGAGAGTTGACAATTCATTCTTGTTTAGGTAGTACTATTTCTTGTCACCACAGAAAAACAATAACATTTTTCAAAGCCTTGAGTTTTCATATGTACTTTGTATTCCCTGGTCTGCCAAAGGTCACTGAAGTATCTTCCATCAAAATTTTCATTTGAAATGCATCTCTCTGTTAAAGAGCTAAGATGTCCCTAGGAAATAAATGGAGTGATGCTTTTTTTTAAAGAGGAAAGACCCTAGAATACAAAAATCCAAAGGAAAGGCCCATAAGCATACATAGTGTGGGAAATTTTCAGTGACAGGTGGATAACAACAGGAATAAGAATTTGTGAGGTATTAATAGTAAGCCTTGGTTTAATCTATTTTCTTTTGAAAGGGAATGGGTGCTAAAAACAAAATATCCCAATTGTAAATTGCCTTTACAACCTGGAGTAAAATCCACCATTTTGATTATGCATTCCATATTGTAGGGACCTAAAATCATTATGATCAGGACTATCTTCGTTATAGCAAACCATATTTCTATATTTTAATTTAATTCATAAATGTCTCTATTATCTCTGAATGGAAAATAAGTAATTTATAAATCTGGGTAATATATTTTTTTTTTTTTTTGCAGTACGCAGGCCTCTCACTGCTGTGGCCTCTCCCGTTGCGGAGCACAGGCTCCGGACGCGCAGGCTCAGCGGCCATGGCTCACAGGCCCAGCCGTTCCGCGGCATGTGGGATCTTCCCGGACCGGGGCACGAACCCGTATCCCCTGAATCGGCAGGCGGACCCTCAACCACTGCGCCACCAGGGAAGTCCCTGGGTAATTTTAATATTCAAGTATTTTATTAAGTACTCTCTACTTACTTTTTTCCTCCATGTTGAATAAATTAAATAAATTGGAATATTATTTAGATTCTGTACATCCAATTTCACAGGGGTGGGGTGGGGGTTCCCCGCATACCACCAGGCAATTCTTGGGACACCAGCTCAGTGTCCTACAATTAAACTCAATTCCGACACTACCTAGCCAGAAATAGCATTAGTTCCCACGGGGCTCAGTCCCGCAAGACCACCTTCCACTTCAGATACGATGACAGTCACAAACCCAGGAAGTTATCTATGCTTCAGACCTACTGGCTAGTTGTTACCTGTACTTCTGAGTGACTGGCTATAAATCAGAGGTTTCCACAGCCCCCTCCTTGGGTTCGATTAATTTGCTAGAGCTGCTCACAGAACTTAACAGTTTACTCTTTAGTTAGCGTTTTATTACAACGGATACTAAAGGATACGAATCAGCAGCCAGCTGAAAAGATACATAGGGCAAGGTATATGGAAAGGGGTGCAGAACTTCTGTGCCCTCTCCAGGCGCACCACTCTCCCCAAATCTCCAAGTATTCACCAAGCTAGAAGCTCTTCAAACCCTGCCCTTTTGGGTTTTTATCAAGGCTTCATTACATAGGCATGATTGATTAAATCCTTGGCCATTGGTGATTGATTCAACCTCCAGTGGCCCTTTTCTCCCCAGAAACCAGGGGGTAGGATTCCAAGTTCAAACCCTCTATTCACCGTTGGTTCCCGGGACCACCAGCCCCCACCCTCAGGTACTTTCCAAAAGTCACTTCATTTATATAAACCCAACAGTGGTGGAAAGGGGCTTGCTGTGAATAACGACACTTTTTTCACCTTTATGACTCTGAAGTGTTTTCAGGAACTAGGACAAGAGATCAAATATTACGACAAAAGATGCTCTTATTGTTCTTATCACTCAGGAAATTCCAAGGGTTTGGGGAGCTAGAAGCCAGGAAATGTTGACTAAGGTCATCTGAATAATCAAATATATATTTCCAATAAGTCACAATATCACAGAAATAGACCTGTGTTATTATTTTTTAGAATTATTTTGTCTTCGTTTTCTGAACACTAAATGTTTACTACTTTTAAAAACCAGTCATCTAAATACTGTGTATTACTTTTTTTCAGCTTTATTGATATCTAATTGACATATAATTTCATGTAACTTTAAGGAATACAATGTGATAAATTGATACATGTATATATTGCAAAATGATTACAACAATAAAGTTAGTTAATGCATATATCATCTCACATAGTTATTATTTTTTTCATTTTTCAAAAGTTCAAGTGAGAACTTTTGAGATTTACTCTCAGCAATTTTCAAGTATGCACTACACTACTGTTAACTATGATCCCCATGCTGTGTATTAGATATCCAGATCCTATTTATCTTATAACTGGAAGTTTGTACCCTTTGATCAGCTTCACTCAGTTCTCTCGCACCCACGCCCTTGGCAACATTTACTCTGTTTCTCTTAGTTTTTTTTCTATATCCCACATAAAGGTGAGATCATACAGTATTTGTCTTTGTCTGACTTATTTCACTCAGTATAATGCCCTCCAATCCATCCATGTTTTTCAAATGGCAGAATTTCCTTCTTTTCTATGGCTGAATAATATCATATATCACATTTTCTCAATCCATTGGTTTCCATGTCTTTAGCTATCGTAAATAATGCTGCAGTGAACACGGGGATGCAGTATCTCTTCAAGATAGTGATTTCAATTCCTTCAGATATACACTCAGAAGTGGGATTCCTGGATCGTATGATAGTTCTATTTGTAATCTTTTGAGAAACCTCCATACTGCTATCTATAGTGGCTGTACCAATTTATAGTACCCAAGGGTTCCTTTTTCTGCATATCCTTGCCAGCACTTATCTCTTGTCTTTATGATAATAGCCATTTTAACAGATGTGAAGTGATATCTCACCGTGGCTTTGATTTGTATTTACTTTACTAGTAGTGTTAGCACCTTTTCACGTACCTATTGGCCATTTGTACAACTTCTTTGGAAAAATGTCTATCTGGGTTCTTTTTCCTGTCCATTTTTTAGTTGGATGATGATGATGATCTTTTTTGCTATGAGTTGTATGACTTCTTTATATATTTTGAATATTAACCCTATATCAGATACATGATTTGTAAATATTTTCTTCCATTCCATAGGTTGCCTCTTCATTTTGCTGTGCAGAAGCTTTTTAGTCTGATGTAGTCCCATCTATTTATTTCTGCTTTTGTTGCTTGTGCTTTTGGTTATCATTTCCAGAAAAAACATTGTCAAAACCAATGTGAAGGAAATTTTTCCCTGTTTTTTTCTAGGATTTTTACTTGTTTAGAAATAACAAATCCAAAATGGAGTGATTTGCCCCCATGACAGCAAACCAAGACTTAATTGCAGTCTCAAGCTCTCCCAGGAATGTGACCTTTAAAGAGACAATCTGAAATTTCCTGATCAGCACTAGTGAGGTAATTTGCATAAGACCCCTGCCATTCCCTCCCTCCTCTCCCCCCCAAAAAAGAGGACTTGGTCTGAAACAATTCTTACTTTTCATTTGCTAATAAATTCCTTGCTCCACCTTCCTTCTGCCTATATAAACCTTTCATGTTGTACAACTCCTTGGAGTGTCCTTCAATTTACTAGATAGGATGCTGCCTGATTCGTGAGTGTTTAATAAAGCCAATTAGATCTTCAAATTTACTCATTTAAAACAATTTTTTTTCACAAATGATCCAGGTCTTACATTTACATCTTTAATCCATTTTGAGTTAATTTTGAGGAGTAGTGTAAGATAAGTGTCCAGTTTCATTATTTGGCATGTAGACATCCAGTTTCCCCAAGACAATTTTATGAACAAACTATCTTTTCCCTATTAAGTATTTTTGGTTCCCTTGTCTAGTGTTAATTGACTCTCTATGCATGGGTTTATTTCTGGGCTTTCAATTCTGCTTTAGTCTGTGTCAATTTTTATTCCAGTACCATACTGTTTTGATTATTAGAGCTTTGTAGTATAGTTTGAAAACAGGAAGCATGATGCTTCCAGCCTTATTCTTCTTTCTCAAGATTGCTATAGTATTCAAGGTCTTTTTCAGGGTCATACAAATTTTAAGATTTTTTTTTTTTCTGTGAAAACTGAAATTTCAACAGGGATCGCATTAAATCTGTAGGTTACTTTGAATAGTATGGACATTTTAACAGTATTACTTCTTCCATTCCATGGGCATGGATATCTTTCCATTTTATGTGTCTTCTTCAATTTTTTTCATCAATGTCTTATAGTTTTGTTTGTTTGTTTATTTAACAGATCTTTCACCTCCTTGATTAAATTTGTTCCTAAGCACTTTATTTTTGATGCTATTGTGAGTGGGATTTTCTTTATTTCTCTTTCAGATAGTTTGAGGTCAGTATACAGAAACACAAATGATTTTTGTATGTTGATTTTGTATACTGTAATCCTGCAACTTGACTGAATTCAGTGATTAGTTCTAACAGGTTTTTTGTGTGTGTGTATGTGTGAGTGTGGAAGTCTTTAGGGTTTCTATCTAAGATCATGTCCTCTGCAGAGAAAATTTCCAGTCTTCCTTTCCAATTTGGATACCATATATATATATATGGCATCCAAATATATGTATATATATTTTGTCCAATTGCTTTGTCTAGGACTTCCAGTAATATGTTGAATAGGAGTGGTGAGAGTGGGCACACTCATTCCTGATCTTTATATTTTTCCCAGTTTTATTGAGATATACTGGACATAAATCATTGTATGATTTTCAAGTATACAGCATAAAAGCTTGACATATATATTATGAAATGATTACCAGAATAAGTTTAGTTAACATCCATCTTCTCATATAGATACAATAAAAAGAAATGAGAAAAATTGGTTTTCTTTTACTTATAATGAGAACTCAGGATTTACTCTCTTAACAGTTTTCATATTTATTACACAGCAGTGGTTGTTCCTGATCTTACAGAAAAAGCCTTTCAACATTTCTCCATTGAGTATGATGTTAGCTGTATGCTTGTCTTATACTGCCTTTGTTAGGGTATGTTCTTTCTATACCCAACCTGTTGAGAGTTTTTACCATGAAAGAATGTTGAATTTTGTCAAATGTTTTTTATCTATTGAAATTATCATATGATTTATATCTTTTATTTTTTTTAATGTGGTGTATCACATTAATTGATTTATGGATGTTGAACCTTCCTTGCATCCCTGGAATAAATCCCACTTGATCATGGTTTATGATCCTTTTAATGCAGTGTTGAATTCAGTTTGGTAATATTTTGTTCAGAATTTTTTGTATCTATACTCATCATGCATATTGGCCTGTAGTTTTCTGTTTTTGGAGTATCCTTTTCTAACTTTGGTATCAGCATAATGCTGGCCTCATGAAATGAGTTTAAGGGTGTTCCCATCTCTTAAAGTTTTTGGAAGAGTTTATGAAAAGTTGGCTATAATTCTTCTTTAAACATTTGGTAGAATTCACCCGTGAAACCATCTGATCCTGGGTTTTTCTTGGTTGCAAAGCTTTTGATTACTGATTCAATCTCCTTACTCATTATTGGTTTGTTCAGGAGTTCTGTTTATTCTGATTCAGTCTTGGTAAGTTGTATGTTCTAGGGATTTGTCCATTCTTCTAGGTTGTCCAATTTGTTGACATACAATTGTTCATAACAATCTCTTATGATCCTTTATGTTTATGTAGCATTTGTTGCAGTGTCTCCTCTTTTGTTTAGAATTTTATTAATTTAGGTCATCTATCTTTTTTTGTTGGCTAATCTAGCTAAAGATGTATCAATTTTTATTTATCTTTTCAAAGAACCAACTCGTATTTTTATTTTGTTTTTTATCTTGTTTTCTATTTTCTATTTCATTTATCTCCTCTAATCTTTATTATTTCCTTCCTTTTGCTAATTTTGTGCTTAGTTTTCCTTTTTCTCTAGTTCCTTGAGGTATAATGTTAGGTTGTTTACTTGAGATCTTTCTTTTTTCTTGATGTATGCATTTATAACTATAACTTTCTTCTTAAAACTACTTTTTCATATCCCATAAGCAATTATAACTATAACTTTCTTCTTAAAAGTGCTTTTTCACATCCCATAAGCAATTGTGGGTTGTGCTCTCCTGCCTGGGTGGGTTATAGAATATGCTTCATAGCCAGTACAACCTGTTGGCTGGGGATCCAAATCAGGCAAAACTGCCTACTGAGGTCCCTGGATGGACAGAGAGGTCAGCTGGGCTCTGCAGATATGCAGATATGCTGGCTGGGATCTCTGTTCAGGCACCACTGCAAACAGAAACACACTTGGCTAAGATCTGAGCACTGCTTTCTACAAACCCTGGTCCCCTTCTCTGTTTCTATCTATCTCCATTTCTCATACTTTGCAGGTTCCTCCAGTGATCCTTGCAAGGTAATATCTGAGTGAGCCTCCCAGGAAGAATTCCATAACCCTGGGGAGGCTGGATATCTACCCTGGGCTCTCTTCATCTGAGTGGAAAAATCACAGGGCCACAGGGGCCCTCTTAGTTTGGCAATGTGCTTGCCTGTGTAAGGGCTGATGCAGTCAAAGTGTAACCACTCCTCTTACCCTTCTAATGTGGTCTTTCTCAGTCTGTGTTGTCTAGGGGAGGTACTTTAGCCTCACCCCTGGGTTCTGGGTTTTCCACAATAGTGTCTTGTCTATGGATAGCTGCTAGTCGGTTTTCTTGTGAGGGGGACTAAAGTTTTAAATAACCTATGCCACTATCTTGATGACTTGCATATTCCTTTAAAAGTGTAACACAGTATCTTTTTTCTAAAAGTTTTTTTTTAAATATAAAATTTTCACTATTATTAACATTGAGATTTTAATCTCTTATGAAACTGTCCTCAAGCTAACATAAATCATTTATTGAGCAACCTACAATTGAGGTACCAACTAGCCATAGTGGGACATTCACAGGACATTTAAAAATAAAGCATTTATGCAATTTATGTGCAGATTTATTTTTGTTTCTTTTATACAACCAATGTCGTTTTTAAAAAAAGAAGAAAAGACCAACAGTGAAGGAGAAGGTAAAAAAAATAAAACCAGCAGTATACAGTTTTTGAGAGCTTACTGGTCTCCACCATCGTGCTAAGCACTTGAGAAGTATAATCTCATTTATTCTCATTTATTCTGCACTATATTTCCAGGATGCAGGTATTCATCCTCATTTTATGCTCAAGAAAACTGAGATCATGAGATACTCAGCCAACTCCCCAGAACTGTACAACGAGCAGTAGGTACAGTCTTGGTGCACCTACTAAGTGCCAAGCACTCTACTAGGAGTAACCACATACTAACTTCTTTACTTGAAGAATGAAAGCGATATTCATCTAAACAGATTTCACAGTATCACTAAGAATTCAAGAAAGACCACAACAAAGCATTTGGGTGTGATGGTTTACCATGGTGTCTGGGGGTGCTACTGTCACCATTGCCAGTCTGACAAATAAGATTTTCAAGGCAAAGAAGGTGACAGACAAGATACAGTTCTGCTGAGAGACGGGTTTCATATTCTTGAATTTTTTTTTCCATTTTCAAAGACTGAAAGTAAATAGGAAATATCAAAGTATCTAAATGTAAACCAATAGTTGAGAAAATCTAAAACTGTTCTAATAAAGTGGGGAAATATTTCTTTAAAACATTTATTCATATTAAAGATATGTAATGTCCTTATTGTTCATATAGCCAGATGGTGTCCTGGTTCCACTGACTAATAAAAGCTAGTAATTAAATCATATTCCTTATGAAATTTCACATACCATATTTACTGTTAGGGTCTTGTCATTCACTGTAACACAACTGAATATGCACTCTAAAATGGGCATGTGATTTTCTATTCCATTTACAATTGACCTTTTTTCGTTTAAAATAATTTGAAAAGCAAAGTAAGATTTCAAATTATGCAAATTATATATAATAATTTAGAAAAGTTGTGTAATATTACCTAATTATCAAGAAATAAGCAATAAAATATTTTAAAAACTAGCCAATATTATTAAATAATAAATAAAATGATAAAGTATAGTTCAGTATAAATAACTTGTTTTAATCAATTGTACAGAGAATTATCACAAATAAATATATAAATATTTGAGGGGAAAAGACAAAATTTCATAATATCCTAATGACAGAGGTAAAAGCTAGTCACTAAATAAATTATTTTAAAAGTTGAGTAAAATGGCCTACGTGATACAACAAAATTATAGCCACAACAAAATTATAGCCATTCTATAAGAAAATATAACCCAACTAGAATATATTGAAATAAAATAAATGTAAATGAAAATAGTATAAACAGGATAACTTTATTAACAAGTGATTCTAATCTGGTTTAAATTTAGCTTCCTATTTTAGCATATTTCTAGTTGAAACATGTCTGAGTTACTGCGTAAATAATAAATGTTGAAATATTTTGTTTCTCCCCCAATTATGATATTTGACATTAAAAAAAATAGCAACCCACATTTGTCAGGTGCCTACTATGTTCTAGACAAACGTAAGTGTTCTACGTGCATTACTTCATCACATACTCATAGTATCCATGAGAAGTAAGTATTATTGTTTTCCCCATTTTAAAGACAGTGTAGCTAATGCTTTAGAGAGAAGTTAGGTCATTTGCCTTAGGTCACATAGCTAGTAAGTGGCCAGGAAGGCAGTCTTACCCAGTCTTATGATGGCCAGATACTAGGCTCTTAGTGTGCTGAAATACTTCCTGGTCAGTCTTAATCAAATCCTAGGAGCTATAAAAAAAAGGTTTCTAAATTTAACCAATATTATGAATGATCAAAAATATCATAGTAAAAGAGAAAGGAAAAAGAGAAAAGATCAGCTAATAGGCTGCTACAAAATCACAGGTAAGAGATAATAGTCACATGCTTAGTGGTGGTGGTGAAAGTTGTAAAAAGTAACCAGAATCTGGATATATGTTGAACATAGTCCCAAGATAATTTTCTGTTGAACTGGAAGTACAATGTGAGAGAAAGTGAACTGTCAAGAATGACCCCAAGGGTTTTGGACTGAAGAACTAGAAGGAAGAGAAAGATTACCAGAGGATAGATCTGAGGGTGGAAATTAGCAGTTTTTTTAACATGGCAAGTTTGAGATGTCCATTTAGAGACCTAAGTAAGAAGCTGAGAAAGTATATTGGATATAAAGTTGCATATTAAGGAGTCTTGATTTCTGGACTCCAATGTGGAAATGTATTATTACTCTTTTTTTTTGAATTTTATTTAATTATTTTTTATACAGCAGGTTCTTATTAGTTATCTATTTTATACATATTAGTGTATATATGTCAATCCCAATCTCCCCATTCATCCCACCACCACCACCATCCATCTCCAGAAATGCATTATTTGAGAGTCATGAGATAACAGATGATATTTAAAGCCAAGAGACTGGATGAGTTCATAAAAAATAGGCAGATTGAAGAGAAAATATCTAAGGATTGAGCTCTAAGATACGCCAGCATTTTATGAGGCAAGGTGTTGAGGAATGTGAAAGGTTAAAGATGACGTAGAATTATTTGATATTCCTCCCAATGATTGACATGTCCATTTCCTCTCCCTTTAAATTTGTGTCTGCAGTGACCAATAGAGTACATAGCAGAGATGACACAATACCAATTCCAGGCCTGGGCTGCAAAGGGCTGGCAGCTTTTGCTTTGATCTCTTGGAGCCAGAACTTCCAAGAATAAAGTCCAATTACCCTGGTGGAGAGACTACTGGAAGAAATTGATAGGTACAGGGACACTGCTGAGCTCAGCCTTTCAGATATTCTCACCAAGGCAACAAGTGTATGAGTGAAGTCACCTGAAAAACTTTCATACTAGATCAGCCACCAGCTGAATGGCATCAAATGACCCCTGTCAGTTCCAGTGGAGTGCAAGAATCACCACAGCCCAAAGTGCAAGTTCAAAATAATAAAGTTTTGGAGTAGTGGCTTAGGAAACAGGAACACAGAGGGGTCAGGAAAGAGAAAAGGAGAGGTCAGTGCGATGGAAGAAAAAGCAAGAGATAGTTTACTCCCAGAAATCAAGCAAAGGAAGGATTCCAGAATGAGAAATTGATTTACTCTAGTAAATGCTGCTTGAGGAGGATGAGAACTGAGAATTGACTGTCGTGTTCAGCAATGTGGAGGTCACCAGTGACTCTGACAAACTATTTCATTAGAATGTTGGGGACAAAATCCTTCTTGGAATGGATTTAAGGGAGAATGGAAGAAAGGAATTAGAGGCAGAGAGTATGAAAGACACTTGATTAGTCTTGTTGTAAAGGAGATCAGAGACATGGTGTAGCTAGGTGGCCATGCGGGGTCAGGGGAGTTGTTAATTTTTGTAAGATTGGATAAACTACAGAATATTTCTATGCCATGGGAGTGATCCATCAGGGAGGGGGAAATTAAGGTTGAAGCAGAGATATTGGACAATTGGGAAGCATTTTCCTTTAATTCCTGAGATTGAATAGGTTTAGTTCACAGGTGCAGGTAGGGGTGGTCTTAAATAGGAGCACAAACACTGTTTCTATACCAATGTTAGGAAAGGTCAATGGTGCAGAGGCAAGTAATGATATAGTGATGGGTTCGTGTAGGGTTTTTTTCCCAAAGTGTGGTCCTGGCACAAGACTAGAACCACAGGTCACTGAATTAAAATAGTTTGACTCTAGGCATTAATAGGAATGCAGTATTTAACAAAGATGATATGACAAAGAAATAGAAAGGATTCTTTAATAAATCGTGAGATTACTTATTAAAATGGTAATACTCTGTTGAGTCTCACTACTCACAATCTTCACCAAAATAAAGTTCAAGGGCATTTAAAAGTTAATTATCTTAAAATCAGAAGACAATTTAAAAAAACTCTAAGCTAACAGAGAATTGACTCTTTTCCAGATCTCTTGATGGAGTTAATTTTCATAAGTTATAAATGATACAATATAAATAAAAGAGTACAAAATTATATGTTTACTATAAATATACTCATTCAGTCTGTAATTGCTCAAATACAGAATTTCTAACTGGATTTCTTAGCTTTAGTGACTGCCTGTTCCTAATTTTCTTGTTCACAAATCTGTGAAATGTTTGAACCAAAGAAGATTTACTCTCCTCAAAGTTACTGTTATGCAGGAACTGCTGTTTTCTCTCTGCTGTCTGTAACAGGGGTGGGAAGTACTACGCTAGGTATGAAGTCTAGATAGAAGAGGAGAAAGGAGAGGAGACCCACTCCCTGAATATATCTCACCTACAAAGACAAAAGGCACTGGTGCTTTGCATTCTGTGATCTATGCACCTCATTCCACTCCTACTCCTCCCAAACATGTGTGGTTCTATCATTAAAAGTGTTATGCCTTTCATACAGTCATCATGGCTTACAGGAAAAAAACCAGGAAGTAAATACATAGAACCGATCATACTTGCTTTGGACTGGTGGGATTATGGCTAAGGTTTCTATTTTTATACTTTCCCTACTGTTGCAATGGTCTTTAAACTTTTAAAAATTTAATAGAAAAAAATTGAGAGTCATTTAATTACTATAAGGTCCTAAAGATTGTACAAATTAAATGATTATAGCTCTGAGCTAAATTTCACTCTCCCCAGTGTGTTTATTCCTAATATACATTCTAATATGAATGTTCCATTTACATTTTGATTGCCATTGATTTTGATTTACCTGGAGTCAGATTAAGATTGAACCCTGATCTCATTGCACCTTAATTGTGTGTACTCATCTGGTAAAATGGAAATAACTCTACCATGCATGACAAAAAACCTGGGAGGATAAAATGAGATCATATAACGAAAGTGTTTTGTGAAACACCATGAAATATGTTATTTGGTTATTTTTACACTAAATATTAGCCAAGAGAAACTGTAGATTTCATTTTTAAGTCAAGTCTATTAAACGTTTTTAGAGCAAGACCCGATTTGGGGATCTTGTCCCAAAGGCAAATGTGAGAATGAGAAATGATTAAAGTGAAATTGAACATATTTAAAATTTAAATTTTTCAATAAAATTTGTTACAGAATAATTAAAATTACTGAGACCATAGAGTTTTCCAAATAAGAGGAAAAGTTACTATCTTACTTCAAAAGGAATCATATTTAAGTAAAATATATAAAGAACTACTGTTTCTTAATTACCTAATCACTAATCAACAAAAGCCAAATATTTTATTGGCTAAATTTAAAAGCTGTACCTTCAAAATAATTGTAAACTCTTATGTATATGTATTATTATGCATAATTTAAGATATTGCCACTCAATATTTAAGTTTCAATTAGGTTTTAATGTTTAATATTTAAAGCACAATACTAATAAAAGACAAATTTTCAAAAACTGAGAAGTATATTATTTAGTCCCACCATATATCACAAATTATTATTATTAACTTCCTTTCCATATTGTATGTACACACATAAATACATGTTAATATAGTAACCATAATGAACATATAATTTTGTATGTTGTATTTTCACTTGTTTAAGCATAAACTCTTTTCCATGTTGCTATATCTATTAATTTTTTTATTTTAAGCACAGTATAAAGAACTTTTCTCCCCCAAAATGTAAAGCTATTGGATAATGATCAGAATTTTCTTACCTAGAAGACCTGTCAAAATAAATAAATATCCTAAGGAAAAATGACAGAATGATTTGGGAAATACAACAAAAGCCTGCTGTTTCTCAAATTAAATAGACATGATTGGCAGACTAGAAAGAGGGGATGCCATTAGGATATTCTACAGTGTCCACAGTGCCTAGTGAATAGTAGAATTTCCACAAATGTTAATTAATCCTTTTTAAACAGTTGATTTTGATCAATTTCCACAAGAAAAGGAGGGGGAGATCCTTCAATTCTTACAAGTGCTTACAAGGCACAAGCTCTGCAGTTTCTTGCATGAATTTTTTTAGAACCAAAGTGTTAATGAAATCTTCCATTTTTCTTGACAATATGCTTCTTATTCTACCTTGCTTCCCCAAAGATATGTTTCCATGCTTATGTATTATCTGGACTCTTGAATAGTCCTCTTTATCTACCTATTTTTAAAAATATTTGCTTATTCCAAAAAAGTAATAGCAAAATAATACTTTTAATTTAGGTTTGCCATTTGATAGATTACCTAGCAGCAGACCCCAGGTCAAAATTAGCAAGCAGTTCAAGTGATTTATTAGGGGCAATGCCTATGAGGAAGACAGAAGAGGTGGGAAGAGCCACCATATATGATATAGGTCTGACTCCAGATAATGCAAAGAGGGAAGGAAAGTAGTTCGAAGTATCTTACACAATAGTGTGAGTTCCAAGAGTTTGGCAAAGTCTACTGGGGAGTCCTGAAGTTGACTGATAGGTAAGCTACAGATCTCCCAGAAAATGGAGAAATGCCTTTTTATCCCTTCTGTACTCAGTCGCTGGCTACAAGAAGCCTACGGAAGCCTGATACAGAAGCAGTGATAGATTTCAAGGCACAGCAGCTGAGCCTCTTGATCAGTTATGCCCCTTTTAGTTAAAGGCACATGAACATGCACACCACAACAATGTATGCCAATCTTAAGATGTTTTTATTTTGAATGCAAATGTGTCCCAGTTTCACCAACTGAAATTCCACATACTGTATATTGAAGAGGCTAGTGATTAATACTTAGAAAGTATGGTATGGATCTAAGTTAAAGCCAATATTTGGGCTGCAATAAATTAATGTCAATATGAAGATTTCAATAAGAAGAATAAATCAAGACCCAGCACATCGACCATTTTCCATAGTACATGAACTATGCATTGATATGATAGAGCACTGTGAAGGAGCCCAAGGCCCTGGAGAAAAGAATCAGAATTTAAACATTTTTTTGGAAAAAGCCATCATAAGATTATAAACTCAGTAGAGATCATGATAAACTATAGAAGCTCTTTTTATTATGAGCAGGTATGATTCTAAAATGTCATTGTTAATTCTATTCAGTAAGTCCAAATTAACACTATAAGATTGAGTTCTCTAGCACACAGCTAGGAAAGCTTGTTTGTCAAACAACTGAAAACAGAAACTTGTCAGATCACTGAAGGGAAATAAAGCAAAAATACAGAGCAATAGAGACTGAGTATGTATAATTTGGGAAGAAAAGGCATAACTGCTTGATGCCATCAAATTTGCATGTTAGTCATCAGTTAAATCAGAGGTCAGCAAAGTATGCCTTGTAGGCCAAAGACAGCCTGAAGCCTGTTTTTAGTAAATGAAGTTTTACTGGGACAAAGCTATGCCCATTTATTTACATGTTCTTTACAGGCCCAAAGCCAATAGGCCTTCCATTTTTCCACATCATTATCCCACTATATTATCCCTAAGGAGATAAAAAATTGCAAACGTTTGGGGAAAATTATAATCATGTTAGGGTTAGAAAAATATACCTATGAAAAGAGATCATTTGGTCCCAGGGGAAAAAAATATACTTAAAATAATAGGCAAGAGTGACATGGCTTCAGTTGCTAAGAATAGCCAATGCACAGTTATTTAAAAAAAACATAGCCTTTAGTTTTTAACATATGGCAAATATACAATCTAATGAGTATCTCTGAGACTATAGATGGGATTATGCCTAGAATGCAATGGTGACAAGGTAAAACCTTAATCAGCATCACAAAAGCAAACCAAAAATTAGATTTTAGAGAAGTAATGTAGAAGGAAAAAGTGGAATTAAGATTCAACTATGAAACAGAGAGAGGCAGAATGGTAAGATTTTTAGTGAATGGTGAGAACGTAAGTGACATAATTGTGTGAGCAAATTACAGTCTACACAATGATAGAACTGATATGGTGCTCTTCTAATACAGAAAACCAAAATGTCCCAGAGACAAGATATAGTAGTGATGAAAACTTTTAAATATTTGAATATCTACTGAAGTCCTAATAATGTTAAATAGAACTCATTCTTATCTGCCTTTCTTTAGCATTTATACAACCAACAAATATTCAATATGTATCAGGACTTGCCTTTGAGATGCCTGTAGAAATACATACCTTAGCCATCGGGAAAAACACTTTAAAAAGGCCAGAAAAAAGACATATGTGACTCCATGACAAAATAATTGCACAACTTATTAAATTATTGAATCAGTAGTTTGAATAAAAAATGCTGCTCAGTGGGAAAGGAATAACCTTAGCCCACAGTCTTGGCTCAAATAATTCCTATCCTGTGGGAAATTAACATTGGAACTTGTAGCCTACCACATTCAAATCACACACCGCTACTCCTACTACTACTAATAGGAAGAGTAATATTGGAAAGACTGAACTTCCTAGGCAGAGCCTAGGTTTTACTTGCTGTGAAACCTTGGGTAAACCTCTTAACCCCTCTGAGCCTGTTTTTTCATTTTTAATTTGGATAATCATGGGTTCTGAATAAAAAGATATTACTACATAATACACACCTATATTCCCTAGCACCAAAAATGGTCAAATAGAAACTGGATACCACATTATCTGGGGCTCTACAAGAGGGAAATTAGATGGGAAGCCAACTAGATCCTAACTCTGAGAGTCCGTGATCCATCTTCATCATATTTATTTGTTTTACTGAACAAACACCTATTTGTTGTTAATTCTGTGCTAGGCTATTCTAGGCACTTTACAGACATTTACTTATTTAATTCTCATTCTTATGCTTGACCATTGTAACTACAGTCATGTTCACTCTGGCTACCAAAGATAAGAAACTACCAACAAGTTACAAAAGCAATGAGTTTCTAAATTCAAGTGGTGTAAAAACAGCTTTGGGGTCTATCATAAGGTTTTTGTCACTATTTTAGAACTAAAGAGGGAGATGGGATTTTTATTTTTGCCAGTTAAAAATGGACACAATATAATACACACACTATCAGACAGTAGAGTCTGATAGAGAAGTCCCTGGGTTGAAAGTCAGGACCTTGAATGCTGTATCATCCATTGCATCACAGAATTACATCATGTCTAAGTGAACAAAAACTACTAGACAGGAACAGTCAATTTGGCATTTTATTAATGGCCAGTTTGAATGGTCCCATAATTAAGCTCATGAGTAGTTGGGAAATACAGCTGGGGAATATGAATCTACAGGGTCTCAGAGAAATACATTTTGCTATATGGCCCCAAACTTACTTTGTGACCTTAGTCAATTCTCTCCAAACCTCTCCATTCCTTCTCTTGTAAAACGAAGGCCATATGTCCCAAGAGAATCTCAGAATTCAATCTGGGACAGATTGAGTCTAGAAGTCTCCAAACCCCTCAGTTTTCAATGACTCCTAGAGAGATACTAATCAGCATAGGATACGCTGCGCTATGGCAACAAACAGCTCCCAGTTTGGAGTGGTCTGACACAACAAAGATTTACTCCTTGCTCATATCATAATGAGCAAGTGGCTTTTCTCTGCTTTTTATAACTCAGAGATCTCCTTGCTTCTATCTTGCAACTTTCCCATTTGAAATCCTTTTTTTTTTTTACTGCTTTGCAGATGACAGAGATTATTGAAAACTTAGCCAGGTTCACTAAACTCCCTCAGATTGGAAGTGACAATCATCTCCTGGATTAATGTCTGACTTTTGTCACGACTCCAACCTCACCACAGGGGATGCTAGAAAATGTTGGTGAGCACATGGATATCTGATTAGAACTAATGATCTCTTCCACAAGAGTTGAATGAGTATGACCAAGATGCCAGCACATGCCAGATTCAAGACTGGAACTCATGCTCTCTAGCTCCTAGTTCAAGGCTCCCCTCCAGATAGTATGTGGGGGTGATATACTAATGTCTCCAAAGCCTTTGAAATTGACAAAGGGGCAGTTATTTCTCATTATAGTAGCTTGTATTTTATTATGATTTCTTAAAGGAAAAAATAAATTTCCTTCAATCAATATAGAAATATATATCCTTAATTGGCTTTCTAGTGAGGTTAACAAAAAGGCTATAATTCACTGTTTCACATTATTCCAAAAGCTCTATTCCATTCTTCGAAAATATTTTATCAAAGGCAAAATCTAGACTATACCTACTTGATACTCCATCCCCTCCAAGTGAGAGTCCTTAGAGCTGAGAATCTCCTCGTGTGAATGGAACGGACTAATATGTTGAGCTACAAAATACAAAGATTTCTAGAGGTATTTGAAAAAGGTTTGTGACGATTTCTATGCTAAGATGTTTGATTTTAAAGATCCTTTCTTTAAAACCAGAATGTAGGAATAAATTCTATTGTGTTTTGGTGACTCCCTGCTTCTACTCAAGTGTTCTTGGCATTAGTGGTTGATGTTAGAAGCCAGAGAAGCAATTCAGTCTACCGCACATTTTAAGAAAATGCGGTTATCCAAAATCTGGGTTTGAATGAAATCCTGAGTTGAGCCCATGACTTGGCCAAATCTTTCATTTTTTTTAAGAGTAAAGCTTTTTACATAACTACAACCAAGAATAAAAGAGGTTAGGATGATAGTGTGCAGTTGCTTTTCATTTCACTATACTGGTAGGTTGGGAGGAACTTTCTGCTTTTAGAAAACCCAAATTCTACATCCTTCCATTAATCCAGCCAGGAAAATAAGTGGTTGAGTGCATACCTGTGGTGAATTTCATTTCATCCACACCTCTCATTCCTCACAGTTACTCACTAGTGCATTTTCTTTATCCTGATGATCATTACAACTCTTGAAGGCAGCATGCAAGTGAGTAGTTTATGAGATGCACCTCTGACACACTAGTAGAAATGTTGGTCACTACCTTCTTGTTTCTTTTCTTTCAAGAAAAGGAAATTCAGTACACAGTGAGCCTTTCATGTTCAAGTTTATGTTTCGCTATATGTGAAAAGAAATAGTTATATCACTCTCTCTTCTGATAGACATGCTGAAATCTAGCATACATGTTCATTTTCTAAATAAAATGTTTCCATTTTTACTAAAAGAAGTACTATCACTTAGTTTTACCAAACTGAGATAAATTCCACATCAATAAAATTGGGATTTGCTAACAAAAATTTGAACTGATAAATGTTTTATTGCACTGGATTTTATTTGTTTACTTATCTTTCTAGCTAAAAGACTGAATTTAGGGTCAAAGTTCATGTCATATTCATTTTTTAATTTCTCATCCCTAGGATACTAAGGTCTTGACCAGTATCTGGAAAATAAAACAGGAGGCTCTCAAAACACTTTAATGGATTAATAGGCAGTCCTTGGCCTATAGAGAAAATAATATCTGTTCATTTAGAAATAGTAAAATATTGAATCATGTTTACCAGTTTAATTAGTTTTGTTTACTTCAGGATGAATTTAAAAGTTACAAGGTTAAAAATAATTACAAAATTGACAGGGTATCATACTACAAATGTAAAGTCTGTATAATTCTAGGCTGGCCAAAATAAACTAAACTAATAGAATGTTCAACCTGGAAAGAATCATTGAGTACTTCTAGTTCTTTCATTTGAGGAAAGTGAAACACAGAAAGACAATGTAAATTCATGGCAAAACTTAAACCCAAATCTCAGCAGTCTGAATACAAAGTTAGTGCTTTTTTCCCCCATGTTATTTATTTAAATACAATGAAATATGTAAAGACTTTATTCACATGCATGCCAGATGTCATTAATTTTCATTTATGTCACCACATAAGGTATTAATAAACAACTCTCAACGAAAATATGTGTGGAGGCTGTTGATATTTAAATCTTGGAATTCAATATTTCAACAGTGCAATTTTTAAAAAAAACTTGTAAATATGAAATATTTGCTGTGTTAGAATCACAGAATTGGAAGACACTTATTCAAGATGTGATTTGCTCTTAGCTTCAAGGTGGTAAATTTTAAATTTTCTTACATTTTTGAAATTTATTTGCCAATTCTAAATTCTACATACATATTGTTTATGAGCAGAATATTCATATATTCATTAATTTCTTCATTTGATGGTAAGAATATAAAAGAACATTATGATAATGTCCTTAACTTCTAACATCCATTTTTTCTTCCTATGCCCTGTATTTATAACTGCAGTATTTTTGGCATAACCTTAAACAGATGGTGGGGAATTTGACTCTGGGGAGAAATCAATATTATCTGAACCCAGGGAACCATAAATTTAAACAAAGAGAAATTTACATTTTCTATCACCAATAGCACTATTTTTGAGTTTGTTTTGTATTTGTCTATGTTGCTCAACATACAGTTTTTAAAAATCAAATCTTAGGAGACCAAAGGACTTTGTTCAGAGTGAAATAAATGTTTGGAAAATGTAAAAGAACTTACAACCAAGGTTTTTCTCTAAGGACCACATTTCTCTTTTTTAAGGCAAATAATATAATTATAACCTCAAGGTGTGCTGCTTGATGAGCTGTTCTGTCTCCCTTCTCAAATGAATAATATGCATTATTTTAATTAATATCCAGAGATATTACACTGGTAGATTATTTTCTAGGTAATAAAAGACTTAAGTAAATGGTCTCAGACACAATCTATGATCATGTAATACTGAAATAAAGTCTTTTATAAAGCACATGAATTAAAACATTCCCTGAATCCACCAGAACAGCTTCTTATTTCTAAATCAAATTGCTTTCCACAATATGTGGTTAACTATAAAAAGTTTTTATAGTTATATAATTAAATATATCTTGTTATTGCTTTGGAAGCATATGGAGTGATTTTCATTTATCGTCTAAGAACATGAGAGAATCAATATACAAAAACATGAAACTGTTCGATATACAAATATCTCACTCTATGCATCCTGATTATGAAATCTTCTGAAATTATCTTTGAATTGATATTTATTCATTCCAGTGAAGAAAACATTACACTCTTCCACACAAAAGAATTATTTTCTAACTTGAGAAACCCACATTTTTCATGAAAGTCACTGCCCTGTCTCAAGGTTTAATTGAAACCAAATGAAGTCTAGTAAAACTAATCAAAACCAAACAAACCCTTGGGTTATGTGAAGGACTTACTGTTAGTTATAGTTCTTGGAGATTTGGTTAGAGCACTCTAAAATCAAATTTTAAATGTCACCATGCCATGTGAACTAGACATAAAATATTCTTCCAAGAGTTCCATGAATGGCTAAATTACAAATCAACTTTATTACATACAGAGTTATTCCATGACCACCAAGTAAGGCAGAAAATGCAGAATCAAGTCATAGAAAGTAACTGATGTTAAAGAATTAACTTAAGATATTAAAACTTATCTCATGTGCTATATTTATATCAGTCATTAAACAGAAATTTCAGGAAATTTCTCAAAAATGTCAATGCATAATTTGTACAAATCATCCCACAATAGCTGAAATCTCTAATATAATTCAGGGGAAGGCTATAAATCAGTAAAGGTTGGGGAAAAAACAATATAGGGGTCCTGGAGGTAGCACCAGATCTGAATCTGAATGACTATGTGACTCTCAAGTTCTTGCACTGGAGTTTTCTTACTACAAAATGAGAGCAATAATTACAACTCTTAACATACACTTTTCTCCAACGTAGTCATGTAAAGAGTGATGCAAATGCAAGTTATTGTGAAACCATAAAGTAGATATCAGCAAATATCTGGAAGATAAGGAGTAGAAAAGATGATTGCTTACAAATAACTAGCTCATGAATTAGTATTCCCCTTTATATTTGAAGCTATACAAAGAAGAACTGATAGAGAAGAAGTGTCTTCAGCTTTGATATATAAGAGTACAAGTGTTTTGATGTGTCTTATTTCACATTAAATAGTATAAAATTTATTATTCCTCTGAAGAATGCATGTCTTAAGTGAATACCTATTCAATGTTTCAACAGGCAGAATAGTAAGTCGTATGGCCATTTGCTGAATAGAATACAAATGTCATAAATCATAACAGTGATTTAAAAGATTTGGTGTTATAATACTGAATAGGTCCAAGGACCATTTTTCATTCCATGAACCTCAGTTCCTGCCAGGCCACTTTTAAAATTATAGGGTGCTAAAAACCAAATAACATAAAATAGAACAGGACAGTCCTGAGGGAAAATCAAAAGGAAAATTTCCATTCAGTCAGTTAGATAACGTACATTTTTGAAAAAACAGAAGGAGCAAAGAAATATGATTGAGACATATAGTATAGTTTATTATCAATAATTTGATGTGCTTAATTGAACTTTCTTGGTAACTGAGGACATAAAATTATTACTTTTGTTTATAATTTTAAACTGCTGACAATCTAAATATTTTAATAATATATCTGATCACTTTCTCACTGTAGTGAATTATATTTGGTAAGTTAATTTTTGGTAATTTAGAATATTGCCTTTAGCCAATTACCACTGTATGTACCTTGTGGCCAAACCAATTTTCACCAGTTACCTTCCAATTTATAATACCTTACATAAATTAAAAATTGCTAAACAGTCTCTATAGTAATGTACTTGACAAACCCAACTGCATTTGCACATAAAAGGTTCTTTGCTTTTATGATAAACATTAAGCAAGAGAAACAGAAAAAAAGTCTCTAAATATTTTACTGGGAATAATACCATAAGACATAAAATTCACTCTTTCATATGTGGGCAGAATACTGACTTGTTCAACAGCTTTATTTGATCTTAAGCAAAGAGATTTCAAAAGTTAATGTCTTTTCTGAACTCATTATCATCAGTGGGGCTAGGCCTATACCCTAATGTATGCAGACTAAAGAAAATGGCAATGTGCTCCATCCTTCTAACTCCAATGACCACTTCTGTGGATGTGAAATCACACTGAAACTGCAGAATATCAGGAACCTCTGCTGGAGATGGACTAGTTAATTCAGACCAGTCATGTAGTTGGGAACAAATAAAAATAGCTAGATAAAATATTAAGAAGAAATCTTCTTTAATGTATCAAATAACCAAAAAGTCATAAAGAATTACTAGGCTGAGATCCAGGAGAGGACGGAACTCATAAAACAAAACCCAGCACCCAAGACTACTTTTATATTGGGACTATTTAGGAAATGAAAAGAAAGAACTGAGTTACTAAGCTGCAGTTTAACAGCCTTGCAGGGATCAAAATACAAAACCTGGAGTTAAGGACCTAAAAGGTTGGCCTACATTGGGCTTAGAAGTACTCCCTATACTACAACCCCAAAGGACTGCTCCCTCAGAATATGGATGAACAAAAAAGAAACCAGTGATTTTACAGATAAAGAGATAGATAGATAGATAGATAGATAGATGGATATACAGCTCAGTTGTGCATTATCAAGAGCCCAGAAAATATTGTCTTGAAATTGGATTAGCAAATCTAGGATTTCTAGCACTTCTAGACATGTAGCAAAAGCAAACCAAAATTTTCTGTGTAAGAAGATAATATTATTGTGAGCTTCAAAACTTTTCTATGATGTTTTTTTCAAATACAGTGCCTAGTGCACAGTCAAAAATAACTAGATACCTAAAAGAAAGACACCATTTTCAAAACTCAACAGAAACAGACCCATAGATACTTCACATATTGGAATTATCATACTTTAATTGTAAAATAACCATGCTTAGAATTTTCAAGAAGACAAAAGCCAAGCTGGAAAAATGCAACAGAGCATTTTCAAACAATATATTTTTAAAAGGGCCAAATAGAATGTATAGTTCTGAAAAACATAAGAACCAAAATAAGAAACAATAGATTTAAGAGCAAATTAGTACCAAATGAAGAAACTATCTGTGAACTAAAAGATAGATAAGATACCATCAAGAATGAAGCACAGAGAGACAAAAATATTAAATTATGAGAGAAAAGATATTATACTGAAGGATACAGTAAGAAAATCTAACATCCTTTTAACTGCAGTGTCAAAAAGAGAATGAGACACAAGTAGTATTTGAAGAGATAGTGAGAATTTTCCAGGATTGAAAAAGATATCATTCTACAAATTTTAAAATGTAATGAAACCCAAGCAGGGTAAAGATAAAGAGCAGACATATCACAGTGAAACTCAGAAAAACCACAAAGAAATCAGACAGAGAGAGAGAGTGATGTAAGATGAGAGAGAGAGAAAAGATAAATTACTTTCCAAGGATTAATGGCCAACTTCTTAACTGGAAGCCAGAAAACATTAGAATGGTTTTTCAATGTATTGAAATAAGAGAAGTTTCAACTGATAATTTAATATCTAACAAAAAAGTCTTTAAAGAATGAAGGTGATAAAAGGACTATTCAAGCAAAATCCTCAAAGTCAAAAATCTATATTTCAAAGCAAAACTAAAAGACTTTACAACCAACAGATCGATACTAAATGAAATTCTGAATGATATACTTCAGTCATAAGGAAAATAATCCCAAATGGAAGCTCACAGAGGCAAGAAAAAAGCAGCACAAGGAAAAGAATGGAAATGTGAGTAAAACAAACACTGACCCTATGAAACAATAATAAAGGTTATTTATGAAGTTTATAAAAATATATGAAACTAAAACATTCCTACCTCATACTATATAGAACAATCAGTTCCAGACTAATTACCTACATGAGTTTAAAAGACAAAAACAAAATGAATATTCTAATAGATACAGGAGGATATCAACAAGACCTCAGAGTAAGAAAAAGCTTCTTAAACAGTACCAAAAAACCACTAGCTATTAAGTAAAGATTGATTAACTTGATTACATTAAAATTGAGAAGTTATATTTGCCAGAAGACCTCCTTAAGAAAGTGAAAAGTCAAGCCCACAAAGGGAGTTATGTGAGTTTGTAATACATATTAGTAGCAAGTGCTTATATCTGGAATGATATATAATTATAAGTTATATAATAAACTTGTACACATCCATATGGAAAAGTCAGGCAACCAAATTTTGTAAAAAAGGGCAGGAGACTTGAATAGGCACTTTACAAACAGGATATCCAAATAGCTACTAAGCATACTACAAGATACTCATCTTCAATAACAATGAAAAATTTTAATTAAAAACAATGAGATAACTACACCCACCAACACAATACATTGGCTAAGGTGTGAAGCAACAGGAAGTCTCATACACAAATAATCAGACATTATCTAATTAAGAAGATCACTACGAATAGCATTTCCACTCCTACTCATAGGTAAATACCCTCCCCCAAATTATATGCATATGTGGAACAAGAGGCTTCTATAAGAGTGCTTATTGTTATAACACTATAAGAGTGCTTATGATAACAACGTTATTTTAACTAGACATTAACTAGAATACGCATAAACAGTACAACTGACATACTTTGTAGTACCTAACAGCCATGAAAATGAACTAACTACTGCTACACACAGGAATATAGATGACTTTCACAAACATAATATTGAATAAAATAAGCCGGGCACAAAAGAAACTTGGAAAACAGGCAAAATTAACTTTTGATGTATGAAGTAAGGATAGTAGTTACCTTTGGGATTGGGGTTGAAGACAGAGGTAATGACTGATGAGGAACTAAGGAGGGGTTCTGGTGTATGTCTATTTCTCTGGGGTTTTTGTTTTTGTTTTTGTTTCTAACATAGGTGACAGTTACAGGAGTACATTCACTTTGTGACAATTCATTGTTCTGTACTTTAATGATGTGTTTTTCTGATGTGTATTTTATTTCACTAGTCAATAAACATCATACAAACACATACACAAACATAAAGAAACACACATATATTGAATATATATAGTTATATTGAATTAAAAATGTTAAAATGCATGGCAGCAATAGCTCAAAGAATGGCCCAGAACTTTCTGTTCTCCTCAGTGAGTTCTAACAAATATTTAAAGAATAAGTATTTCCAATATTATGTAAAGTCTGCTAGAGATTAGACAAAAAGAACACATTCTACATCTCATTTTGTAAGCCTAGAATACCTTGATATCAAAACCAGAAAAAGAAAATGTGAAAATAAAAATTAGGTCATTCTCATTCAGGAATATAGATGTAAAAATTCAAAACAAAATTTCACAAACCAAAACCAGCAATGCATAATGTGCAAAATATATCATGACCAAGTTAGGTCTATCCCAGGTATACAATGCTGGCTTACATTGGAAAATCAATCAATACAATTTACCACATTAACATTTCAAAGAGAATAATTATATTATTAGCTTATTTAATATAGGAAAAAAACTATTAAAATTCAACATCCCTAAAAAAAAAAAATTCAACATTCCTTCATGATTTAAAAATCAACTTTTAACAAATTAGAAACACAAGCTGTATCCTTCAATTTAACAAAAGATATCTATAAAATAAAAATTTCCACAAACATCATACTTAATGCTAAAACTACAACAGTAAGCACAAAACAAAGATAGCCATTATCACCATTTTTATTCAACATGTCTATATGACAACTGTCAACATTTGTAGATAATATAATTTTTTTACACAGAAAATGAAAATAATCTACAAATTGATGGAATGAATAAGAGTTTAGCAAGGTCATTCTCTATAAAATCAGCATACCAAAATCTTTCATTTTTAAATATCAGCCATTAAAAAATATTTTTATAAGGTATAGCTTATCACAGCGTCAAAAATACTAGGCAATAAGGAATAAATCTAAGAGAAGATATGCAATAAATCTATGGAGCATATGATAGAACCTTACTGAGAGAAATTAAGGATGACCTCTATAAGTGGAAAGATATATCATGTACATGGATTGGAAGACTCATAAATATGTCAATTCTTCACAAGCTGACCACAGATTCAATGTACTACCAACCAACATCACAATACAATTTTCGACTATACAGCTGATTCTAAAGTAAAAATGGAAATTAAAAAGGCCATGAATAGATAATTATCCTGTATGAAAATAAAGCAGGGGAGGACTTTTTCAACTGATATTAAAACTAACCTTAAAGCATATTTATATTAAGCCCTGTGATATTAGCACTGAGAACAACACAAAGATAAACAGAAAAGAACAAAGATCCTGGGAACAGATTGATGCATACATGGACCCTTTATTTAGCTGCCCTTCAGAGTAATACGGAAGGACTGTCTTTCTCAAATCACATTGCTGGAACAAAGTTTAATGCTTAAACTAATATTTTAAGGAATTTTTTTTTGTTTCTTAATGAAAACTTTCTTTACAGAATCTCCTTAGCAAATGCCAGTATGTCAATTATGCTCAGTTTCCTAAAAGAGCTCTTTCACTATGCTGTTAAAATTAGCTACATATTCCAACTTACAACAGCATCGTCAGTTATATTATTTTCAAAGGGTAGAAAATTTTGAAAATCATCATGATGCTATTTGGTATAGATTATTGCTATACAAGTATTTACTGTTACAAAGGTATACTTTGTAAGTGCAGCCTAAAAATTGCTCAATGAACGCAAAACTATCTTTAAAATGCTTTTATCTTTTATCCACAGCTTAGATTCTTATCAAAAAAAAGTTGTTTTGAAAAATTAGATGCTGCATTCTTCTTTCCAATACCTAATGGCCATTATAAGACAACCTGAAATAATGTCTCAACGTTACTCTTTAAAAAAACTTTTTTTTTACGTCTTTATTGGAGTATAATTGCTTTACAATAGTGTGTTAGTTTCTGCTTTATAACAAAGTGAATCAGCTATACATATACATATACCCCCGTATCTCCTCCCTCTTGCGTCTTCCTCCCACTCCCCCATCCCACCCCTTTAGGTGGTCAGGTGGTCACAAAGCACCTAGCTGATCTCCCTGTGCTATGTGGCTGCTTCCCACTAGCTATTTTACATTTGGTAGTATATATAAGTCCATGCCACTCTCTCACTTTGTCCCAGCTTACCCTTCCCTCTCCCCATGTCCTCAAGTCCATTCTCTACATCTGTGTCTTTATTCCTGTCCTGCCCCTACGTTCTTCAGAACATTTTATTTTTTTTTTTAGAATCCATATATATGTGTTAGCATACGGTTTTTGTTTTTCTCTTTCTGACTTACTTCACTCTGTATGACAGACTCAAGGTCCATCCACCTCACTACAAATAACTCAATTTTGTTTCTTTTTATGGCTGAGTAACGCTTTGTTTATAAAACTTTGTAATGAGGTACTTTGAAATTATTAATTGTATTATTAGTCTTTATTAAGGACAAAATATACTGAGCATTAGAGTGGACATGTAGGTATTAGATACAGACACATTTCAAAGAATTGTATTTCCATTTTATTAATATGAATTTGCACATGTGGTGACTCAAGCTAGCAGTTTCAAATGGAATATACATACATATTTTTCAACTATATAACATATATACTACATATAAAAATAAATATTGCATATATACAAATTTTTATTTTAACATAATCAGTTTTTTTCTTTATATTAAGCCATCATGTCAAAATGTTAAAAATTTGGCAAACTTTGCAAACTTACAGAAGTAAACTTCTTTCTTGTTTTGTGTGAACTAAAAACAAATGTGAACCTTTACTTTTTAATATGCACATTCATATTTTTAATTCTTTAGATAAATTCTACTTTCATATTTTCTAAACACAAAGTTACCTATCAGCTTGATTACAAATTTTATTTTTTATATATTTAATTATTAATTAAAATCTATTCATTAAATATACTGTAAGGTAATAATTCTACTAAAAATATTGGAAATTTTTCAGTCAGAAGTTATTTGAATTATAACAAAAACTTTGCTAAGGAGTTGTTGATATTAGAAGTGCTCATTGCAAATATAATGTCCTACTTTTAGGAAAGAAACACTGTTAGAGCTCTCTTTGCATTACAGAATTAGCACAGAAATCTGTTTCCAATTAAAAGAACTGTGGGAGAGCCCAGCTGTATTTGGGATTTGGCAAATGTATTAAACTGTGCTCCACATGCTTTGGTTTCTGCAAAGCCTATAAAGTATTTTCTCATGTCTTTTCCTCCTTAACCTTAAAACACATGTACAGAGAATGGATCTGCAGCCTCTCTCTCCCTCTAGTTACAATGATTAGAAAAAGTTTTAATATTCAATACCTTTAATATTTTTAAGTCTCTAATACACAAAAGGTGAAAAAGAATATTCATGAGGTCACCTGTGTAAACTAAAGGATTTATATCTTGGTCATCAGAGTGTTTAAAAAATGATTCACTTTTGCATAGAACCTAGAAACTCAGTTTTGTCAAAGGCTCATGGCACTCAGGCTTGAAGTGGTCTGGATTTCGTTAGAAATATAAAAGCCAAGCAAGTGAAGAGGTTGTTTCAGGATAGTTTTAAAGTTCCCACAACTACTTCTCATGTTCTGTGCACCAACATTTTGAAAACTAGGGTTCTAAAGCAATTTTGTTATGGGGAGAGTATTTTCTAGGGATATTAAATCAAAGGTGGAGGACAGAGAAATTAGAAGGGTTATGGGAACAGGAATGGATACAATGGATATAGATGGAATATATCCATGGATATAACCATGGAAAACCACTGAAATCAGAGGATTTATTTTAAAAATTGTAGCATGATAGCCATCTTCAATGGTTACATGATCCATTTCCCTCTTAAAAGTAAAATATATTAGTATGTTTCTCTTTCATTAGCTCACTCAGTAACAGTTCTTCCATGTTCAATCCTTAGGCATAGAAAGTTCTAGAAAGACAACATGAAAAGAAAAGTACAAATGGACATAAGACTTTCAATGTCACACCTCCTCCTAGATTTAAAAGACCATCCATAAGAGGAAGTGATGTTCTTTATTTTGAGATAGAAGAGTAAAATACTACAATTAGCAACAACTGACTTACTATATGCCAGGCACTGCTCAGAACCTTTTACATACATCTATGTATTTAATCCTTTCAACAACTCTATGAGACTAGATACTACTATTATCAACATCTTACACACCAAGAAAGTGAGTTACAGAGAAATTAAGTGGAAATTAAATATTGCTTTACAGGTCTAGGATTCAAACCTAAGTAGTAGGCCTTGACAAACGGTGCATTTGATCACTGCACTATACGATACCAGGGAGCATGACAAGATCAGACAGTTTAAAAGCTAAGATTTTGACTTATGTATTAACACTGGGAACTCCAGGATGTGACCTATTGTAACTTTGGTTTTCTCATATGTATAATACCAACTATGGCATAGAATTATTCTAATGTTAAAAGGCTGTAAGTTCCTGGTACATATTAAATACACAAAATATGCCAGTTCCCTGATACAAATTTTGCACGTGCTTATCATTCACAGCTCAGTTATAAAGTAACGCAGGGTTCCTGGTTAAACCTGAAGTAGTGAACATGTTTATTTACCTCCTCTCCCTTTAAAAGTTCCATTACAATTTCTATGAAAAGGTTAAAAAAAGAGGGAGGATTACCCAAGAAGACAAAAAACTGGAAAGAACAAAGTGGCAGATAGGAGAGTTCAATAAAACAAGGAAACTGGAAAGAAGGTAGACAAGTGATTGAAAGCAGCATACAGGAGAAACTGAAAACTAAATATGTGAACGCATAAGAAGCCAAAGCAAATCCATATGCACTCTATACCAAGAAAAGCCTCAAAAATGTGAGACACCACAAACATGCAAAGAGTAGGTAAAATGAAAAATAGCTGACATGGTTGAAACTCTATGTGAGAAGACATGAGAGTCCTAGATATCCCTTCCGTATCCACACATTCAAGCGACGAGGTCTCCTTAACTTCCCCAAAAGAATGGAGGATTGCTCTACAGCAAGGCTGAATCAGAAGGGCACCAGACTCAGACACCACACACAGTAGAAGGCCTGGGTGTCATCTGAAAACAGAGATCAAATAAAATTTCACCTGTTGAATGGTAAGACATGTCCCTTACCTCATCGTGACAAAACTCACTCCTTATTGGGCTTTGAGAAAAGAGGTAGCCTTGCTTATACCACCAGGAAAAAAAAAATCTAAGGATCCATCTTTTAAAACATTGACATTCAAGAAATGGTGCATAGTTTCTCACAGCTGACTCTCAACAAAACTTGATATATCCTTGGCCAATTATTCTAAATTAAAGCTTTTAACAGCAAATATTGCCAGCTGAAAAGCTAGTGACTTGGTAAAAATTAGGCACAGGCAAACTATGATAGCTTTAGAGTAGTGCTGTCTAACAGAACTTTCATATAGATATAGAAAATGTGGAAAATTTCTACATCTATGCTGTTTAGTGCAATAGAAATTAGCCTTGAGTGACTACTGAGCATTTGAAATGTGGCTACTGCAACTGAGGTACTGAATATTAAATTTTGTTTAATTTTTATTGATTTACAGTTAAGCAACCACATATAGTTTGTGGCTACCTCACTGGACTATGAAGCTCTAGAGAAAGTCATTAGAAAAAGTCAAAATGGGGTGCTGTTGGCGCTTCCTTCATTTTAAGAGGCCTAAAAGAAATAAACTTAGCAAGAGTTACTCCATTTCAAAGAAGGGGCTGAATACGGCTTTGCTAAAAATCTTCTGATTCAGTCTGTTACCTTCAAATATATTGACTGAAGATAACTTAACTTGGGCATCATTTAGTTTAGAAAAACTAACCAGTTCTTGTATCTCAAACAGCAGGAAAAGGGGCCCTCAGGCCTCTTTCAGTCACATTCCAATGTTTTCTGAGCAGGAAAGATCAATTTAAAAGGTTGTTCAGATGACTGTTGTTTCAGATGGCTTCAGAGTAGCTTTAATTAAGTTGATTATTTGAATATATTGAATATTACACACATCTCTTACACACTTATTTGATTTCATTTTTACACTCTTTTTTCTCTCCATGATTTTGTTTGGGTGTTTTCTATTGACCTGTCTTCTAGTTTACCTCTTTCTCATTTTCTCCAATCTCCTGTTAAAACCATTCGACATTTTAATTTCAAATACTGATATTTTAATTTCATTTTTCAGCTCTAGAATGTCCACGTGAGTTGTTTCATAGAGAGCAGTTCTGTATTGAAATTGTACATCCTCACATTTTATTTCTAACTTTTCCTCAGTTTTCATAAACATTTTAATTACAGTTAAAGTTGCTGCCAATATCTAGATTATCTGTGCATCTACTTGGATTATCTATTTTTTCTCTTAATTATCAGTCATATTTTCCTGCCTCTTTTCATGTCTAGTAAATTTTCCTGTATGTTGAAAATTGTGATAAAAGAACCACAGAGGGTCCAAATGATATTATCTTCCACCAGAAAGGGTTTCTCCCCTTTTTTCGTTAGACACATTTAATGAGGGGCTGATATCTCAACTAGTTAGAGACTGAATTATTTCAGGGCTGGGTTGAAGTTTTGGTAAGACTTAATATACCTCTTGGCTGATTACTGCTCCTCAGGCATGGCCTCCCTGGTTTTTGGACAGAAAGTCTGGCAATTCTTTCTTCATCCCAGAAAGACTTGGGGGATCAAGCTCTGCTGTCACAGGTTCCAAGGTCAGTTCTTCAGCCACCTGACCTTCCAATCCTGGCACTGCTGTTCATGGGGAGATTAACTGTGTGTTTGAGTAAACCACCCTCTATCTTTGGTGATTTTTTTTTTTCTCTTATTCTCCATAAGTCTGCAGAAAATTTCACACTGCCTTTTGATCTAGCACCTCAACCTCTTGAGTAGTACCAGAACTCAGTGGTGTAAGAACTCTCTCAAGTTTAGTGTTTGTCACTCTAGCTTTCCATGACAATTAAAACTTTTGTTGATTTCCTTTTCCCTGGTAGTAGCTCTCTGTTTAGACTGAGCTGTTTCTCTGCCCTTATTCAGAATTGGCCAGTGCCCTTAGGGAGTTAAAAACAGCTGGCGATCTTCAGATCATTTCAGAATGATTCTGCCTGCCCTGATACCTTTTTCTTATTGCTCTATTATTCCTTTACAAATATTATTTTTGTAATTTACCTTGCTTTTTCTGGTAGCTGTAATGTCAGTTATGGATTGGGGCTCACACAAAACTAGTAAATGGATAGAACATTTCAGGCTTAATATCTATGGTGAGATGAAATCTCGGCTTGTGCTTATGTGCACATGGAACTGACTGAAACTATTACATTTTTACGTAAGTTGTCTTTTCAAAGGAACCACCAGGGAGATTCACAAAAAGTCTGTGACTTTTCAACTGTCAAAGCCACCTTCAGTTCTCTGAATCTATACTCACAGGAAATAGGCTGTGAAATCTGTATTTTTTTCAAAGAAGGGCATACATTCCAACACTCACCTAAAATTTGACTATGGGGAATAATGGACAAAAAACAAACAAAAAACTTCCCAGATGGAAAATCTAGGAGCATGGAGGACAACAGAAAAAAGTAGTTACCCACTAAAAGCAGAATAGTGGCAATTAATTTAGGAAGATCTAGCAATTCTTGCTTAATAAGATTTAATAACTCTAAAGAATCAGTGACTTCAGTTCCTATAATATTCTTGGCTTTTCTGAAAAAGGAAGTTTTATTGTGGTAACCTGACCCACTGTATAAGAGTTTGTATGTGGAGTCAGGAAAGGGGAGATTAATAATTCCTCCTTTAGTTACAGGTTGCCAGATCACAATTAGCTTTATCTAGCCCAAAGGAGAGAACTATACATCCTTTCAGCTGGATCAAGTAACTAAAAGAAACTTTTGAACATCTTATGTGGGAAGGGTGAAGGTATGTTTTAAATGTACCAAAAAATGTTAAAATATAGCTCAGGAGTAAATGGGCAATTGGGCTACAAGAGGATTTGTCAACCAATAACCAGTCTCTCATTCTGTTCTTTTAGTAACAGAATCCCCAAAGATTTAGCTGAAAGCATGACAGCTAGGAGAAGCCATATAAATAAGAAACAGCTTCTTGGATATGAGCAGAAATGGTGTGGATGTCAGCAGAAAAGGACACAGCCTTGAAAGGAAGCTACTTGTCTTCAACTCCCTCTTCCTCCTTTCCCTTGTGCCAGAGTGTAGATGTAGTGGTGAGCCAGTTTTGCTTATATAGACAAGGGAAACACTCAAAGAGATGATAAAGTAAAAATACAAAAGGAACTTGGGACTCCAGGTGACATCAAGGGGCAGAGCTTCTCTCTCCATCCCCTCCCTTCAGCCTTTTTCCCACCCCACCTCCCACCTCAACCCCTCCCTTGCAACCACAACAGATTCTTATCTTGGACTTTCTCATGAGAAAAATAGAAATAAGGCTTCTGACTTGTTTTAGCCATTGTCCATTTGGTCTCTGTTAAAGCAGTGAAACCAGTATCCTACTGAATGCATAAATCTTGTAAAATTATATGCCTTTTAAAAGTGATGTGCAATTTATTATTTTGATAAAAGCTAAAATTATATTATGTTAAAAAAAAGAAATGCTGATCTGAAATATTCTGAATACACTACGTACTTCTAAATTATATATACTTACATTAATGTTATTTTGCTAAACTATATAACATTGTTTTTAGAGATGTAATTCATAAAGCACTTTTACATACACCTACTTTAATGTACATAGTATCATTTATTAAGAACTATAGTACTCATGGTTATATTCAAGACTGAGAGACTTGAGAGAATTCCTTATTCCAAAATATCTAAGCTTCAATTACCTTCAAAGGTTATATGATGTTAGTGGAAAGAGGGAAAGATTTGGAAGTCAAAAGAACCGAGTAAGTCCTAACTCTACCCATCCCACTCCCAACAGCAGTGTGCCCAAAGGCAAGACATAGACTCTCTTTGAACCTCTGTCTCTTTATCTATATATTGAAGATAATAATCTCCTATCTTTTGCACAGGATGAAGTCAGTCAGGTTCAAATGAAATAATATATATGAAAGTAATTTGCAAAGCGTTATAAATCAAACCTACAAAGCCTTAGAAAAGAAATGGATAGTAACTGAACAGATAATGAGTCTAATTATCAGAACAAGTTGCTTCTAGAGTAGAAATGAGAGAATCTTTGGCAGAAGAACAAGAACAAGCAGAAATAAAGTCAGCTCTAAGAGTGAAAAGTAGATAATGTCTAAATTTAGATAAAAGAAGAAAAAAAATTAATATATTTATTCTAAATAACATTTAGCTACATAGAATTAAGTAGCTTTGTTTCTCTAAATAACATGGATAAGATATCTTAATCTGGGCTTCCCTGGTGGCGCAGTGGTTGAGAGTCCGCCTGCCGGTGCAGGGGACATGGGTTCGTGCCCTAGTCCGGGAGGATCCCACATGCTGCGGAGCAGCTGGGCCCATGAGCCATGGCCGCTGGGCCTGCGCATCCGGAGCCTGTGCTCCGCAATGGGAGAGGCCGCAGCAGTGAGAGGCCCGCATAACACACACACACACACACACACACACAAAAGACATCTTAATCAATTTCATTGAATATCAAACAAATATTCTGGGGTTTGGAACTTGCTGGGAAAACCCAGCCACTTCCCTGAAAATCCTTGCTCTAAGACTTGGAGGAAAGTTCTTTCCCAGCAGTTCCTTCCCTCTCTGGATAAATCATGTACTCTTTCTGGAACTGCTTCTGATCCTACAAATAATCACAGTCTTGATGCTGACTCAAGTCGCCTAGCCCAAGAATAACTGCCAATGTTTTCCCACTTCTTCTCCCTTTCTCATCCCACAGTTTTAAAAGCTGATAACTCTGTTGTGATAGCCTTCCTCACAGTCTCACAAGTTCCATTTAAATGGACAAATAGGCATCCTTTTCACTGTTGACTCCACTCTAAGGGTCTCCCAACATTCTCCAACTTAGTGAGAGACTGTCTCAATGCTTGCTGCTGAAAAGTTAAGTCCACAATTGTTGGTACATTTTTCTTCTTAAAGGGTATTTCATAATGACCTGAAGGGATACCGTAGTTGCTTTTAGAAGGTAGGTTAAAAAGGGATTGACATTGGTTTACACTTCCTTGCTTCTTTGGTTCTTTTCTCAACATTTCTTGTTTTCAATTTTGGCCACTGAGCTCTAATAGCTACTTGATAACATGTTAAATGTAACTAAGAAAGAAAAATCTGTCAGGAAACAAAGATTCTGCAGCTAAAAATGTAGTTGCATTTAATTAGCCAAGATAACTCTGGGTTAAAGACTTAGTTAATTCCAACAGATTTTTTTTCCTCACTATAAATATGCTGAAACAAATAAAAAAACATATGAACATGAAGAGAAGAATACAACTTTAGAATGCTGGCAATTATGAAAATCATGTGATAGCCACATAATCCTCTTAATATAAAAAAGAGTCACAATGACCACTGGAGATGAGAGAACAAAAGCAAAGTTAAGACTGTATTTGGTATCTTGTTAAAGTGAAACGTGTAGATTGCATTTAAAAACAAAATGTGAATTGAATAAATAGATGAAAATGACTTTCTCCTAAAAATCACCCCAAGATATTATCTAACAAAAACATATTTTTATTACTTTAAAATGCAAATTCAAATAATGAAATTGAACACTTTAATGGCAGAATTAAAATGGGCAGAAATTACTTTTCAAAGTGCATTCTCTAAGTTATGTAATTATCATTGATTTTTTTTTTTGGACCTTAAAAACAATAAACCTTAATCCATAATGCAAAGAAAGTCTCGACATATTTATTTGGAATGCCTTTGTTCCCTAAAACAGGCTTAATATCTAATAACCAACTAGTTTTCAGGTAATTTTAGTCATGGATAAAGTAAATATACCAGGAAGTCTTAAGACCCATTCTGTACTCACTCATTCCTGAATTTAATTACAGTTTGGGCAGTTAACTTTGATCTCTGCTTAATAGAGAACAATGGAAAACAATATTGAAAAAGAAATAAATCATTTTCCCCTTTATTTAACTCTAAAAACTAAGTTTTCCTAATCAAGTTTTTAAAAATTGGACCCTGAACATTCACATTCTGTGTTATCACAAACAGCATTATCATATTTCCTAAACAACATCATATTTTTACTGATTCCACTGGAAATATTTCAACGGTGTAGGACAGTCTCTTTTTCCTCATACCATAAGATTTTGTTTTTTCTTAAAATATGGCACAACATTTGAATAGTAAGAGAGAACAAAATAAGGGAATATTTACCCATGAAGGCAAACTTCTGTCTTTCTCTCATAAGCCATATCTAATTCTCCAGCAATTCGTCTCAGCTTGACCTTCAAAATATACCCCAAATTCAACCATGTCTCACAAAAGTCCAAGCTACCACCTGGAAAACATGCCTGTTTCCAGCTATTAACATAACTTGCCTGATGTATATTGTACTAGTCTGCCAGGACTGCCATAACAAAATATGACAGACTACATGGCTTAAACAACAGAGATTCATTTTCTCACAGTCCTGCAGGCTGGTAGTCTAAGATCCAGATGCTGGCAGGGTTAGGTTCTTTGAAGACCATTCTCCTTGGTGGAAGATGGCCAAACTCTTGTCACCTCTTCACACATGGTCATTTCCCTATGCACATGCCTCTCTGGTGTCTTCTGTGTGTCCAAATCCTCTATTCTTAAGACACCAGTCAAATTGCATTAGGGCCCACTCTAATGGCCTTAAATTAACTTAATTATCTCTTTAAAGGTCCTAGCTCCAAATACAGTCACATTCTGAGGTACTGGAGGCAAGGACTTCAGCATATGAATCTTGAGGGGACACAATTTAGTCCATAACATAACTAACATACACACACACACACAAAATAAACAAACACACAGAGTTGATTCCCATTTTTGTGATAGTTATATACTAAAAAATGCCATTAAACACTGAATTAGCAAATACGAAACCATTGGTCCTAGGGGAAATACAAGGTTATGTTCCTGCAAACCTCTGGCATATTTTTGTCAATTGATCAATACATACTTTTGTTTTTTGTGTGTTTCTATATAAAGACACCTTATTTAACATATTTTTCTTATAAATAATTACAAGTTTGTTTGCCAATGTCATTGTAAAACCAGTCAGTCACATCAGCACCAAAAACCTACGCTTCCACATAATCTTTTTTCTGTATAACACTTAACAGGTATCTTTTAAATTCCTAAGCCTCCTGATCTGCAGAACTTACCTTGCCTGCAAGTTGAATATTTTTCACACCACATTGCCTTTTGAAATGTGTGCGTCAGCCAGCACTAGCTGAGGAGGGTTTAACATTTTCCTGACCCCAGGTAACGTGACTGTAAATTTCTGTAGCCTTTAGCCTCACAACATTTCTGTCCACTATGCCTTTTTTATTGCCGTCATCTCATGAATCCACAAATGTAGTTACTTTTCTATCTTTTCCATAGCTTCATCATGCACTATAGACGTTACTTTAATGCTTTCCAGAGCTCTCTCCTATACAGATCGGCAAATGCCTCTTCCTTTTTTCTGTATGTATTATTACTGCTGATTCATTAATATTGAACTTGTGACCAACAGCACTATAATTCACGCCTGAACGAAGCTGATCTAACACATATTTTCTCTATAAGGCAGATCACAGCCTTCTTGTGTTTAGGAACAATGGACAGCACTTCAGCATATGCATCCAGGTCATTTTAAACAATAAAATCACTAACAAAAAGCACAGAAATGCAAAAAACATGGCACCAAACAGACCACCAAAAGGACACTTGTTTACTGTATAAGAGCCGAAATGAGAAAGCAGAGCTTTCCTTTGTGGGATCTTAGGTGGGAATGTGCCCTTTGTGCATCTCAAATTTTTACCCACTCTGAATATGCACATGTCTTTGGAAGATTTGGGCCTTACAAATAAATTTTACCAATAGGTAAATTTACAAATAGGAAACCTGCAAATAATGAGGATCAACTATATATATATATATATATATATATATACACATACACACACACACACACACACACACACACATATGTCTTCCTAATTTTACCCAAACCTCTGCCACTGTAGTCTATATTCAGCACAATAACCAGGGTGATTCTTCTAAAATATGTCAGATAATGTCACCCCTCAGAACCCTCCGAATGAAGACCAATTTGCTGCCAGTGGCCTACAGGATCCTCTGAGACTGGACCCTGATTATTGCTTTGAGCCCATTTCCAGTGGCTCTTCCCTGTCATCATGCTGGCCTCCTGCTGTTACTTAAACTTGCCAAGTACCCTCTGGTGTCAGATTCTGTCCTTGCTATTCCCTTTGCCTGCAAAGCCTTTCTCCTGAGAGCTCCATGATTCTCTCTCATCTCTGTTAAGTCTCTACTCAATTCTTTCCAAACTACCCTGTTTGAAACAGCCCCTCACCCCTTACCTCCCTTCTCACTTTCCTGCTTTGTTTTTCTCCAAAGCACTTATTTGAATCTGATTTATTATATGTCTTACTTGTACATTTGGAGATCACAGTTCTTCCTCCCCTTTGCTCCATGAGGGCAAAGAGTTTCCTGATTTGTTTTCCCAGTGCCTAGAACAGTGTCTGGCATATTGTGGGTGCTTAATAAATATTTGTTGCATAAATGACTGAAGAAATGAGATGCATTTAATTACATTAATTTAAAATGTAGATGAAAGAAAAAATACAAAGTTGTGAAAATAGACAACCTCTCATAAATTTTTATCTAAATTCACTTTGCACTTTAAGTTTTGTTTAGATCAAATTTAAATTCCTTTCTGGTTAAGACAGAAATTTAAAAGTCAGGAAAAATTGGCCATAAATTTTTTACTGAGTTGTTGGAAAGGTTTTGCTTTGACTTTCAAATCAAATAGAGTTGACTTTACTTGAAAACGTTATATTCCTCACTCTTCCCCCTTTCCTGTTTTTATTTTTTTTTATTTTTAAAGGTTTTTTTTTATTATGTGTAACATAGGCAAAATTATTTAAGTCAATAAATTTTTAAGGAATTTCACATGTTCTGATTCTTTCCACTACCAATCACCTTAGCTCCTCCAAAGTCATAATCTTCAAGATAAGATAGCCCTTTCAAATAGAAGTTTTGCTCAATCCACAGCTGTCATGTGAGTCAGCCCACAATTCTTTTAGTTAGACTTCTTTGATCTCCAATGGAATACAGACACACTTCAAAATTCCACACCTGAAATCTTTGGGATCCTCCTGTTTGCTTAGGAGGATCACTCCTTCTGACGGACTTGTTCTTATAACCAGTAAGTCAAGCAAGGAGTCTCTCGGTTTGTATTCATAATTAATAAACATAGTTTCCATTTCTCACTGAATTAGTTAATTCCCTAGACTTTTGGAAAAAATATTTTTCAGGGATGGCATAGAATGAGATTTCTCTTATGGTTTGTGACATTATCATTTCCAAAACCATTTTGTTAAATAACCCAACTGTAGCTTCCCTTCAATTAAATTGATAAACATATCTCAGCTAACTTCTCTTCAATTTGATTTCTGTTTTCTTTATTTCAAGCCCTGTAAGATTCAAGGCAACCTATTTTCTTGAGTTCTATTAAAAAACAAACAAAATGAGGTTCTATTTCATAAATTTAGAATAAAAAATAAAGTAGTCAGGATTCAATGTGCTTCATGCAGAAAGAGAACATCATCAAAAGGGGTTCTTAATTATATGTTTGAAGGAAATTGATCTGAAAACTAATACGTATATCTGACGTTGTCTGGACAAGACTTTTAGACTGACATTCTGTGTTCCACTACATTTTTCTGCTACTAATAAATTTTTATTTTAGTTTGGTAGAAGTGTCCATAGCAAGAGGGAGATTTATTTTAATTGTATGACTAATTGTTCATGTATTCATTTTTCAAGAAAAATCAAAAATAATAAAACAGAAAATAAATAATGCTTTGAGATTAGGTGTTTAAATTCTTTTTCAGATAATACTGGTGTGTGATGAGAAAGTTTTAAAAGAAAATAAACTGTATACTTAAAATGTTTTTCCTCATACTATAAAAATTAAAATCTCAAATATTAAAAAAGTATGCAATAAAAAATTTACAGTTTTACCCTTACCTTTATATCAGAAGTCACTGAGCTGTGAAATGAGGAGAAAACAAAGTCAAATGAAGAAAATGATGTGTCAACTTTGCTGCTTTCCTAAACTGAGTATTTAATGAAAACAATCAGACCTTGTGACAACACAGGCCACTACACTGTAGAATGAGAATGATTAAAGAAGGTGGGGGAAGTGATGGCCCAAATTCTTACCTGTGACCTAATTTTGACCACTTTTTAGCTGGCGAAATAAAATAAATATGAATTTTTGGCTAAAGCTGTTATGTCATCTTAGGTTTTATGTTATTCAAGAAGGGAAAGATTCATTCATTTCATAATTATGACTATATGCCAAAGATTGTACTTGTATCTTTGAAGTAGAAAACTATTACTAACCCCATGCATTGGTGTGGAAATTCAGGCTGACAGAAGTTCAGTGACTAGTGTAAAGGAATAGAAACAGGATTTCAACTTAGCTCTGCCTGACCTCAGAGACAAGGTCTATCCCTAGAGCATCCTGCATCCACTGCCTTTGTGTACCAGTATTACCCTTGATGTCAAGCACAGAAGGATGATCATGTTAAAATCCTGACTTCAAAAACTCAGTTTGACAAGGAATATTGTAGTCATTGTGATCTAAATTTCAGGAAGATACTTAATCATTATATTCTTGTGGACAACACTGGTGGTGGAGCTTAATAAGAAAATAGGTAGGCAAAGAGAGAAATGATGGGAAAAACTCAAAATAACTACTATACACCAGGCATTTTACTAACATTTAATCCTAATAGTAGCATTTCAAGCTTCATGATATGATTCTCCTTTAAAGACCAAAAGCCAAAGAGCTATAGATAACACACACAGCGAACCAGATGCAGTTCATTAACTCAATCCGCACACTGCTTTTTATACCAGCAAATGTGTAAATGGCTGGATGATCACTCCCACAAGTGTAGAACCAATGGGCAGTCAATGAGACATCGCTAGTAGCATACTGCCAGACTTCTTCTGTTTTGGTACATTTAAGGATTAATTAGTCCCATGAAATAGGAATGAAAGAGAGCTTGAAAAAGAGGGAAAAGGGAGATACCAAAATTGTTTATTTAATGAGTCAGGGCATACTTAGATTCAACAGTCAGAACAATCATTCAAATCTAAAAAGATAAAATTTAACAGAAAAAGTTGCAAAATTCAGCTATAAGAATTTGACAAAGAAAACTGCAAGGGTGTAGAAGGGCACAGTAGAATGAGCATGAATGACAGAGTTTTAAGTGGATTTCAAGTTGTATATTGGTCAATAACATAATGTGTGATAAAGGGGCAAAAATATCTAGTAAAAATGTAAGCTAGGGTGGCCAGAATAGGGAAGGGAAAAACTCCATTTCATAGGCCTTTTTAAATCACAAAGGAAACATTTGTTCAATTTGGGACATTTTGGCAAATTGGAATGATCCTTTGCTGTTATAGAAGAGATTTGTGGGCTTCCCTGGTGGCGCAGTGGTTGAGAGTCCGCCTGCTGATGCAGGGGACATAGGTTCGTGCCCCGGTCCAGGAGGATCCCACATGCCATGGAGCGGCTGGGCCCGTGAGCCATGGCCGCTGAGCCTGTGCGTCTGGAGCCTGTGCTCCGCAACAGGAGAGGCCACAACAGTGAGAGGCCCGCGTTCTGCTTAAAAAAAAAAAAAAAAAGAGAGATTTGTGCATTCTGAGGTTTCTTGCAACTCAGTTGTGTGAAACCCTTATCCTGTGGGAAATTCTCTATTGTTATTATTATACTCACCAAAATTTAAAATGTTCCTTCTACAACTCTAGCCTGATGGCCTCTAAGTAAGTTTTTGTTCAGTTTCAAGCCACTCTTCAATCACTCTGGATCTAAATGAGACATAAGAGAGGGAAATCCTACCACCTAACAATCTGTGCAGGTCAATTTGGGGAAAAGACTTGTGTTATAAGCCTATATATCAGTTATCATCTGAAGAAGATGAATGATGACACTTGACAAAGATGATAGCAAGATGGGTTTTTTCTTTAATGTTATACTTAAGGTCTCACTATAAGTAAAGAAGCAAAGAGAAATTAGTTTCATCTTTAATCTTGTATAGTAAAACAATATTTTAAAAAATAGACACATTCTTCAAGTCTTCACTCAAATATCACAAACCCTGATCACCCTATTTAATGCTACAAACACCCTCTCCAATTCTTTTCTCTTAGGTCTTATCACCTCCTGACATGGTATAAAATGTATTTACTTTTTTCTGTTTATTGATTATTGTCTTTCTCATTTCACTAGCATGTAAATTCCATAAGAGCATGCTTTCTGTCTGTTTACCAATGACTCTCAAGCACATTTAAATGAATGAATACATTTATAATATCACCTAATACATTTTGAGTGCTTGCAATGCAACAAGCAGTGTTCTTTACTTATTTGTTATTGGTTCAGTTGCAGGGAACAGAATCCACACTTTGCATTTTGAGCCTCAAATGACTTATTACAGGGTGTTAGATGGCTTATGGAATTACTGGGAGGGCTGGAAAAGAAAACACTCTAAACTGAACTTTCAGGAAGTACTCCTAAAGCCACAATTCAGAACTAGGCCACGGTGAAAACTAATGCTTCTACAATGGGAAGCTGCCTGGCAAATTGGAAAGCTTCCAGTATAGCAGCTAGCCCCAGAACCACATCATCACTGACATTAATATGCTAGCCACCAAGATTTATAAACTGACAAGATCACAGTCATCACCAACAGGAAACCACATCTACTACTGTTGAATTAAAGATCATGTCTTATTTACTACATTATCCGCATCACAACCAGGGACTCATTCTTCTTTTCTGAATTTTTAATACTGCTCATTTCTTCTCCTTTCTACTCATCTGCGTTATGCTCCTTTTTGCTGCAGAATGACTTTTCTGTCCCCAATTCACCTAGAAACTATAGCTTATACCAAAAATTCACAGAACTCAATATCAAAAAACCAAAAAAACAATTAAAAAATGGGCAGAGGATCTGGATAGACATTTCTCTGAAGAAGACATACAGATGGCCAACAGGCACGTTAAAAGATGCTCAACAACACTAACCATCAGGGAAATGCAAATCAAATCCACAGTGAGATACCACCTCACACCTGTCAGAATGGTTACTATCAAAAAGACAATAAATAACAAGTGTTGGGGAGGACGTGGGGAGAAGGGAATCCTCGTGCCCTGTTGGTGGAATTAGTTGCAAACTGGTGCAGCCACTGTGGAAACCAGTATGAGATTCCTCAAAAAATTAAAAATAGAACTACCACATGATCCAGCAATTTCACTCCTGGCTATTTACCTGAAGAAAACAAAAACTAATTTGAAAAAATACTTGCACCCCTATGGTCATTGCAGCATTATTTACAATAGCCAAGATACGGTAGCAACCTAAGTGTCCATCCATAGATGAATGGATAAAGATGTGCTGTTTAAGTGTGTGTATGTGTGCATGCATACATATACATACATACGCACACACACACATATACACACACACACTGGAATATTACTCAGTCATAAAAAGAACGAAATCTTGCCATTTTTGACAACACAGATGGACATAGAGGGTATTATACTAAGTAAAGTAAGTCAGACAGAGAAAGACAAATATTGTCTGGTTTCACTTACATGTGAAATCTAGAAAGCAAAACAAACGAACAAACATAACAAAACACAAGAAAATCATAGATACAGAGAAAAATCACATGGTTGCCAGAGGAGAGAGATAGGTGAGGGAGATTAAGAGGTACAGACTACTAGTTGCAGAATAAATGAGTCACAGATATGTACAATGTGGGGAATATAGCTAATAATTATGTAATATCTTTATAGGATGATACATGGTAACCAGATTCATCATGGTGATCATTTTGAAATGTATAGAAATCTCAAGTCACTATATTGTGTAAGCAGAACTAAAACAGTGTTGTAGGTCAATTAAACTTCAAAAGCAAACAAACAAACTCACAGAAAGATAAATCAGATTTGTGGTTGCCAGAGGCGAGGGTGGGCGGGGAGAGAGGGGTTTGGATGAAGGCAGTTAAAAGGTACAAACTTCTAGTTATAAGATAAAAAAGTACTAGGGATGTAATATAAAACATAAATATAATTAACATTGCTGTATGTTATATATGCAAGTTATTAAGAGAGTAAATCCTAAGAGTTCTCATCACAAGGAAAAAAATTTTTTTTCTATTTTTTTATTTTCGTATTTATATGAACTGATGGCTGTTCACTAAACTTATAGTGGTTTAGTGAACATTTCATGATGTATGCAAGTCAAAACATTATGCTGTACACCTTAAATTCATATAGTACTGTATGTCAATTATATCTCAATAAAACTGGAAGAAAAAGAAAAAGAAACTATAGCATTTGACAGCTCCTCAGTTTTACGTGTCCCAACCCAGGCACTCAGAAAAACTTAAGCTGACTCACAATCCCAGTTTCAAAATGGAAGAGAATGAACTTGATTGGGTAAGATGCTCATTACTGATTAACATTCACCCCTGTATTAATAGAGGCCATATAGAGAGCCAGATTATGTTTTACTAAGACGCCAATATGAACAGAGAGGAGTAGAAGGGGGAGCTTCAAAGACAAGAAGGTACAGTGGTAGATATAGGAAAAATATGGACGTCTACTACAATGACATTTGCCAGAAACTGCCCGATCCTACTTATTGAAGCCACTGGCTGCAGAGATAAAGTCTTGCATACCTTCAAATAGCAATACTTGAACTTTTGAATCCTTTTTTCTTCAGATTATGAGTTGCCTTGTCCTTTCTATAAATGACTTCGCCCAAGTTCATCTTCTAACACTAAATGGCCAAGACTTCTACATGGTTCCAAAGATACCACTAACAACACAGTCTAACCCAGGAGACGGTCATAAATATAAGGAATGTGACTGGAAAAAAAATTATCATGCCTATACCTTCCTAAGAAAGAAAGATTAAAACCATCATTGTGAAATAGAAGTTTAAAGGCTGGGCAACAAATTAAAAAAGCACACAATAAACACTTTCAATTCACCTAGAAAATTTTTAAAAGTAACTTTTATTGAGAATTCTTTAAAATTTTCATAATTATTTTAAAATTCCACTGCAACTCGGTCGATACCTCACTAATAAGTGATTGTAAGAAGGACACGTTATCGAATCATATGAGTTCAAGGGTTGAATAGTAACATGTAAGGACTGGACTGCAACCATTATCGCCTTTTGAGTCTGTTTTCCTCTCCATTTTTTTTTTAATTATAAAAAGCACTAATATTTGTTTTAAAGGGGAGAAAAAAGAACACTAAGAATTAACCTTGTTTTCCTTTTGAGTGATCTCAGAAGAGATAATAACCACAGTTGGTATCAAGAAATGCAATAGATGGCGTGTGATTGGCTGACGCAGGGCACAGAAGTGGTGCTGGGCGTGTTAGGGGGTAGGCTCTGTGTCAGCCATCTTTCAATTGTGTTCACAGCCTCCACTGCACCACAGTTGCTCTCTAAGTACGTCTCTGTACCAAGGATACAAACAGACCAGTGGTAAAGCAAGGAAGAAGCAACTGGCTACAAACGCTACTCATAAGAGTCTGCCCTCTTCTGGAGGGGTGAAGAAACCTCATCATTACAGGCCTGATACTGTGGCACTCCATGAAATTAGATGTTATCAGAAGTCCACTGAACTCCTGATTCGCAAACTTCCCTTCCAGCATCTGGTACAAGAAGTTTCTCAGGACTTCAAAACAGATCTGTGCTTCCAGAGCACAGCGATTAGAGCTTCGCAAAGAGAAAAAAAATGCAAATAATACATGACTTTAGGAAATCGATCTCAGCATCTGCTGTGTTGGTATCTCTGAAGATTAATGTACTTCTGCCTCCATTCAAGTCCTGGTCTAAAGCTGGACTGTATTAGGACCACCAAACAGTTAATATGTGGAATCATTTGGTTTAGTGCTTGAGGCTAATATAAATTATAACCAGCAATGAAAGCTAAAAGGTTCAATAGCCAGCTCAAATATCTTAGGAAGGAAGTTTATCTATGCTATCCCACACCAATTACAAATACTGGATGTCTTTAGCAACAATCATGATGAATCTACCTTAAAGCCGACTCCAATCATGATGAATCTACCTTAAAGCCGACTCCAGTATGTCCTCAAATTTAATAAACCCTACCTGTTCAGCGTGGATCCCCACTTCTTCAGATTTGCAAACATCTTCTATTAACACCTAAAGCTTTTAGACGCTCAGTTACTGCTTAATGGACTTTTTAAAATGTTGAATCTCATCTAATAAATGAAAATATATGTCTGCCTAGAGGCAGAAGAAATGTGATGTTCTACTTTAAACAAAGAAACACATAGATTTTTAATTGTAACTTGTTTCCCTATATCTTATAGTATACATTAAAATGTCTAATATGTGAAACTGTCACTGAAATAGCTACTATTACAGATTTTTAAAGGAAAATTAAAACAAGTGTGAATTCCTTGTAGTTAATGCATAAAATGGTTATATCCATAAGTAGAAACAGGAAATATTTTCTGAGCTTTATTTTTCCTATAGAAAACTATTTAATTTCAAACAACAGAAAAAACTTTTCTATAACATGCTTTTACAGACATAGCATTAGTTTACAGCTCCTATTTAAAATATAATATTGAAAACTAGGGGGACTTCCCTGGTGGTGCAGTGGTTAAGAATCCACCTGCCAATGCAGGGGACACGGGTTCAAGCCCTGGTCCAGGAAGATCCCACGTGCCGCGGAGCAACTAAGCCCATGCATCACAACGACTGACCCTGTGCTCTACAGCCCGTGAGCCAAAACTACTGAGCACAAGTGCCGCAAATACTGAAGCCCGCGCGCTTAGATCCTGTGCTCCACAACAAGAGAAGTCACTGCAATGAGAAGCCCGCCCACTGCAACGAAGAGTAGCCCCTGCTCACCCCAACTAGGGAAAGCCCACGCGTAGCAACGAAGACCCAACACAGCCAAAAATAAATTTATTTAAGAAAAAAACCTAGGGAAAAAGATTCTTTATATGTTAACTGTAATTCCAAACAACGTTCTTTAAAAATGAAATAGAAAGAATAAAAGCTACTAATGGACTTTGTTATACAAATTCCAAAAGCAACTGACAGTGAGCTTGCTAAGATACATTTTGACAAAGACCTTCACCAAATTAAAATTCAAAGTTCAGAACAAATATTCTTGATTCATAGAAACATCAGAGAAAGAAATAAATTTAACTCTATGGTTTTTCTTGATAAGTTCTACTTAGCAATTATTTTACCTAAATATCAGAACTTATAAACCAAATCAGCATCACTAAGTAGTATTTTGGAGATAATTGTTTCTCAATAAAGTTCAAACATTAATATGTATTCACTCAACAAATATACCCTGAGTAACTATTCTGTATATAGCACTATTCCAGGTTCTGGACATAAGGTAATGCTCAAGTAGAACATATTCCCTGGTCTCATGCAGTAAGGGAGAATACATAAAAAATTCACCCATGCACAGTACACGTCACATATGTATGTGTGTGTGTGCATGTGTGTAGAAAAGCTAAGTATTTTTTGTGAAACTTTTGTTTTAGGCACATATGTGTGTGTATTTATGTGTGTACATATGTACTGAATGATGATGCAAAATACATTTCTTACTGTGATCAAAACACAAAAGCTATTTATCTGGTAAATGAATGTGATTGCATATGTTTGCAGGAGCAAGGTCATGAAAAGTAGACATTATGAATTTCAGGCAGGCATCAAATGTTTTTAAGCAGGAGGCAATATCACGATCAGATTTTCATTCTGAAAACATCCTTTGGATGTTGTGTGGGGGATGGATACAGAAACAAGAGCAGAAGTGGAAACACCAATGAAGAGGTTATCCATCAGGCTGAAATAAGTAGGGACAGAAGAGATGAAGAGATGGATAAATTCCAGCTACAATAGGGAGGTTGAGATGAAAGGACTATGTTATGAGATGTGCACACATTGAAACTGACACAGACACAGACCCACACACACACTCACATATCCCCCAGGAAGGAAATGGGGGGAGGAAAGCAGAAAGATAGTAAGTAAAAGAGGAAGCATCACTGTACCTCCCAACTTTTTTAGGTGAGACTATGATCAAGATCACCCACAGTAAACATCCTCTGATTATGGAGATGTAGTATGAATTAGTAGCTATGGGATAAGCACAGTGAGGGAATTCTTTTCAACTCTGTCAGAAGTGACCTATTTTGGATCACAATGGAAAATATCTATCCTTCCATTCCATGTAAAGAGAGTGATAACTATAGCTTTTGCCATAGCTTTCTCCATCACAGACAAACCCATACAACGAAAAATGTAGCTCCCAAGAGGGTTAGAAAGAAAAAATGAAAATATGCATAATCACTGCTATTTTCACATTGTCCTCACTACAAACAAGAGCATTAAGAATCAAAAAAGTACTGGACGAAACCCCAAACGTTTTCCTTTCCTATTGCCTCTGAAAAGAGAATCCAAAGAGATGTGAGGACCCAAGCCTTACTAACTGGGAGGAAGAAGAGCATTAGAGGGATTGATCTTTCCAAGGACTGGGCCTAACAGTTATGAAACAATTCTTTGTCTCTGAGACTATGCATTGCAGAATTTGAAATGGAAGGCGTCATGACTGGAAAAATATTGAACAGGCTGATCACTATGATAATCCTAATGAAAAGCAATCTGATCAAAGAAAAAATTTCAATCATATTATATAACCAAACACTGTGTACCAAGAGTTGTAACCAATATGGTCACTAAATTGATTTGTTCACGTGGCTAAAATAAAGGTACTCTAAATTAGTGATTAGGACTGTGGATTCTGGAGACAAGTTATCTAGGTTAATCCTCTGACCAGTTGTGTGACCTTGGGCAAGACAGTGTTTCTAAGCCTCAGTTTCCTTATCTTTAAAATGGGGATAAAAATCATTCCTCCATTATGGTTTGTTGTGAGAACTAAATGAAGCTCATTCATAAACACAGAGTCTAGAGCTTGGTCTAGAGTAAGCACCCAGTAAATGTTAGTTGTTATTATTAGTGTCATAGTTGCTTTTATTACGATTAAAATAGAATATGCCATTTGTTCATTTAATTATTATTTATCAAGAATCTGCTACTGGGAAGAAAGCTAAAAATATGTGTGCCTTTAAAAAATATTCAGATAGGTTTACCAGGTATGAATTGTTCTATGATACCAGCAAAACAAGTAATGATGTTTATATAAATTATTTTTTAATAACGTTAACTCCAAATCGTAACCACAATAGCTGAGTTTGTGGAAAGTTCAATATTAATCCACTTTTGAGGCTTTCCCCAAGTGCTCTGTGCTCATATAAGATCATATAAGGATCTCAGCCCTATGTGGTCCAAGAAGTAGGGAGACCCATGGCTCTTAGACTATAGCATTCATTACTGCCAGAATTCTTAAAAAAAAAAAAAAAAAAAAAAAAACTTTTATTTTTTAATTAATTAAGGTATCATTGATATAACATTATGTTAGTTTCAGGTGCACAGTGCAATGATTCTATATTTGTATATATTGCAAAATGATGGAGCCATTGGAAGGTTTTAAGCAGGGGAGGGGCATGACCATATTTGCGTTTATAAAAAACCATTTTTACAGCTATATGGATACAGACTGCAGGGAAGAAACATGGAAACCGAAACCCTGGTTATGAGGATGTACCACTTATAAGGCATCATTCACAAAGTATAATATGGATGATAGTACAGGAGTTTACAGTTTATAAAACTATTTTACAGGACTTTAGTTTCTGCCCAAGATAAAAGGAACTTAATTTGCTGTCCCAAATTAAACAACTAGAAAGCCAGAAAAAATATATACAACAATTTTCATATGTTGGACAACAGGTAATATGAGAGTGTGATATAATATAGAAGGGAAACATTCAAGGTGAGACCTAAGATTGTTGCAGCTTACTGCTTTGAGGTGGTTTCCAGGCCACGGAGCAAAGAGGGTAGATCCAAGTAGAGCCTGGCAGTTTCTCTGAGTTGAGGAGCCAGGAACTGAAATTGAAGAGATCACAGACACTGAAATTTGTGGAAGGAGTTATATCCAGAGAGAGATCTGGAGTGTGTAGAGGGGATCCCCTTAAATCTTTGGCTAAGTACTGATACATGCATGCATGAGAGGAAACTATGAGAGACTGGAAAAAGTACCACCACAAAGGATTAGGCAGAACAATTTCTGGAGCTCACAGAGGGCTGGGAATAAATTACGTTCCCACAAGTCAGAGTGAACATTCCTTATAATACACATGAACCGGGTAAAATCCTCAGAATAATATCTGTCACCACTTTAGTGGTGACACTATTGGTCCAGAAATAAAGTATATAACAGCTTAAAAGCATACCTAGATAGGGTCCAACTGATTCTAAGTAACTTAATTCTACAGAAAATAAAAAGTTACACTGTTTAAAGAACTACAGCAAAATCAAGTCACAAACAACATAACTTTACAGTCAGCCCTCTGTATATTCGGTTCCACATCTGTGGATTCAACCAACTACAGATCATGTAGTACTGTAGTATGTATTTATGAAAATAAACCTGTGTATAAGTAGACCTGCACAATTCAAACCCGTGGTGTTCAAGGGTTAACTGTATTCTATATGTTCAAGAAGATAAAGAAAAAGAAAATATAAGCCTTATAACAAGAGAAGTGGAAGATGTAAAAAAGACATGAATGGGATTCTAGAGATGGAAAATACTACATCTGAAATGAAAATACAGTGGGTGTGATTAATAGCAGATTATACATTGCAGAAGAAAGAAAAAACAGTGAAATTGAGGACATAGAAATAGAAACCATACAAAATGAAGCACAGAGAGGAACAAGACTAAAAAAATAAATAAATGAACAAAAAAGTGGCCAGTGAGAAAACATCATATTGTATCCCTTACATCTAATTGGAGTACCAGGAGAAGAGAGAGAGGGAATAGAAAATACTTTTTGAAGAAATAAAGGCCAAAACTTTTCTGAATTTGATAATATTTACCAAACCACAGATTCAAAAAGCTCACCAAATTCCAAACAGAATAAAAGTGAAGAAAAGTAAAATTAGTATAATAACATCAAATCACTGAAAATCACTGATAAAGTGAAAGTCTTAAAATCAGCCATAGAAAAAATACAGTTTACACACTGAGGAACAAAGATAAGAATTATAGCAGACTTCTCCTCAAAAATTACTTAAATCAAACACAATGGAGTGAAATATTTAAAGTACTGAATGAGAAAAAGAAACTGCTAACCCATAATTCTTTACCCAGAAAAGATGTCTTCAAAACTGAGGTAAAATTAAGACTTTTTTCAAAGAAACAACCACCAAGGGAATGAATCATCAGCTAACTATACTACAAGAAATGTCATAGAATGACCTTTAGGGAGAAGGAAAATCATATCAGAAAAAAATCTGTAACTGGCCAAAGGAATGAAGAGCACTGGAAATGGCAATCGGGTGGGTAAATATAAACTCCTTATATTTTAATTAATTTTCAATTACTACAGAAAGTAATTCAATGCTTTAAAAGGCCACTGTGTTGTTTATAGCATATGGAGACGTAAAATGTTCAACACAAACTGCACAAAGGATAAAGTTGGGGAATAGAAGTATACTGTTACAAGGTTCTTACTATGCCCATAAACTGGTATAATATTATTTCAAAGTGTGTTGTAACGTAAAGATTTATATTATAAATCCTAGGGAAACGATTCAAAAATAAAACAAAAAGATAAAACCAATAGTGGAAATAAAAATAATTCTCAACAATTACTTAACCCAAATAAAGGAAGAGGAAAAGGGAAAAAAGGAATAAACAACAGATGAGACAAGTAGAAAAACAAATAGTAACATCATAAATATAAACCCAATTATATTAAAATTATACTAAACATAAATTGAACACTTCAATTAAAAGTAATGAAAAAGCAGATTGTCAGACTGAATCAAAAATCAAAACCCGACTGTGGTATAGTCTAGCAGAAACCTACTTTAAATATAAAGACATATATAGTTTTAAAGCAAAAGGATTAAAATAAATATACCAAGCAGACAAATATTTTAAAGACGTTATAGTAGCTATATTCATATGAGACACACAAAGCAGAGTTTATAAGGAATGTAACTTAAAGATTGTCATTCATAATGATAAAGGGATCAATTCATCAGCATATATATAAAAGCCTAAATGTGGATAGACTAATAACAGAACTAAAATACATGAAGAATAATATGTAGAAATGAAAAGAAAAATAAGTAGATCCAAAATCATATTTGGAGATATACACATATACCTCAGTAACAATAAAAGAAAAGCAACCAGAAAAATCAGTAAGAGATTAAAAACCCTCCCAAATAACAAATTAAGCAGTCTCAATAAATGTAAGAAAACTGATATCATACAAAGTTCTCTGACAATAATGGAATTAATTTAGAAATAAATAATATTTTTAAAATTTTCAAATACGTGGAAATTAAATAACACATCACTAAATAAACCATGGGTAAAAAATAAACTAGATAAATTTTTAAGCAAAAACATAACATAAAAATTTGTGGGATGCAGCTAAAGCAGTGCTTACAGGGAAATGTATAGCATTAAGAAAGCTATAAAATCAATTATTTATAGCATTAAGAAAGAGCTAAAATCAATTATCTAAGCTTCCATTGTACAAAACAAAAATTAGATAGGCAAAATAAACCCAAAGTAAATGGAAGGGAGAAAACAATAAAGGTATGTGCAAAAATCAGGAAAAAGAGTGTTACATTTAGAATGGATAAACAACAAGGTCCTAATATATAGCACAGGGAACTATATTGAATATACTGTGATAAACTATAGTGAAAAAAAGAATATAGGGCTTCCCTGGTGGTGCAGTGGTTGAGAGTCCGCCTGCCGATGCAGGGGACATGGGTTCGTGCCCCGGTCTGGGAAGATCCCACATGCCGCAGAGCGGCTAGGCCTGTGAGCCATGGTCACTGAGCCTGTGCGTCCGGAGCCTGTGCTCCGCAACGGGAGAGGCCACAACAGTGAGAGGCCCATGTACTGCAAAAAAAAAAGAATATAAAAAAAGAATGTATATATGTGTATAACTGAGTGACTTTGCTGTACAGCAGAGATTGACACAAGATTGTAAATCAACTATACTTGGAAATAAAATATTTTAAAAAAGAAAAGGAAAAGAGGAAAACATACAGGAAATCAATGAACTCAAAATCTGGTTCTTTGAACAGAGAAATAAAGTTAAAGCATTAACCACAGTGATCAGGAAACAAGAGAAAATACAGAAATAATCATATCAATAATAAAAATATAGACATACATATAGGTCCTGCTGATATTAAAATGACAAAAAGAGAATATTATGAACCAACTACACGTTTATGAACATCTTGGATGAAATGGAATAATTCCTTGAAAATACAAACAACCAAAGCTCCCTCAGCAAGGAATAGGTAACCGGGTAGCCTTATAACTATTAAAGGAATTGAAGTCATAATAAAATCCTTCTCACAAAGGAAGTTCCATGACTAGATGATGTCATTGGTAAATTGTCCAAATAAATTTTATGTAAGGAAGAAGTAACACCAATTTTGCACAAACTCTTCCAGGAAATAGAGGAGGAGAGAATATTTGCTAACTCATTTTATGATGCCAAAATTATCTGATATAAAAACCAAAGATAATTTTTAAATAAGTGAATACATACATACATAAAACAGATCAGTAAGCTTTCTGGGGACTTCCCTGGTGGCTCAGTGGTTAAGAATCTTCCTGTCAATGCAGGGGATGCAGGTTCAGTCACTGGTCCGGGAAGATCCCACATGCCGCGGAGCAACTAAGCCCGTGCACCACAACTACTGAGCCCGCACGCCTAGAGCCCATGCTCCCCAACCAGAGAAGCCACTGCAATGAGAAGCCCATGCACTGCAAGGAAGAGTAGCCCCCGCTGGCCACAACTAGAAAAAGCCCACGTGCGGCAACAAAGACCGAACGCAGCCAATAATAAATTAAGTAATTTAAAAAATTTTTCTGAACACAGATGCAAAAACCTCAAAGAAAATATTAGCAAGCACTTGAACAGGTTGTAAGCAATTTGCCAAAGAAAATCCTTTATGCTTTCTTTCACTACTAATCAAGAAAAGGCAATTAAACAATGTGTTAGCTTTCTAAACCCATCAAAATTTGGCCAAAACACAAATATTTCTCTGATTATTGGTAAGGCTATGAGGAAGAAGGAAGATTAATATACTGCTGTTGAGTGCATAGCTTGTGCAAACATTTTGGATGGTACTCTGATAATATCTAATAAAGGTGAAGATGAACTTATTCTATAACCTACTTCTAGATATATACTCTGGAGATATATCCATGTCTAAGCATATACTCTAGATATAATCTTGGGTGTGCACATGAAAATATGTGAAATGATAGATATTGCAGAATTTTTGTTAACAAAATGGAAATATACAATATCTATCATTGGGAGATTGGATAAACAAATTAAAAAAACCCAAAATATTAGCAAACAACATCTAACAATACATAGAAAGAAAAACACATTATTCTAGTACTGTTAAGATTGGTTCAATATCAGTAATCTAACAATTTATTAAATAATAGAAAAAAGATCATATGCTCATCCTAACATATGTGTAATAGAGCAATTGATACATTCAAAATCCAACCATAATAAAAATTACCTTCAAGCTATGAGTGGAAGTTACCCTGTTATCAATCTGATAAAAATACCCACCAAAACATTGCAACTGATATCACTCCTATGAAAGACTGAATGCTTTCCTCTAAGATCAGGAGCAAAGCAGTCTGTTCTTACCCCTTTTGTTCAGCTTTGTGCAAACATTGCACAACACTGCAGTGCGATGAAGCAAAAAGAGTGCAACTGATAATAAAGTAAATTAAAAATGTCATATATATTGGAAAGGAAAAAATGAAACTTTTTATGTACAGATGACATGATCATTTATGTAGACCAATCAAAGAAATCTGCAAAAAAATGCTACTGGAACTAAGAAGTGAGTGTAGTAAAGGCAGATGATTCCAGATAAATATACAAAAATCAGTTATATATTTCTATATACTAATAACAAACAACTAAATAATAAAATTAAAATGTTCTTTACAGTAGCACTAATGAAAATGAAACATATAGGTCTACAAATTATATTTACCAAAATGCATGTTAAATCTGTATCTTGAAATCTCTAAAATATTGCTGAGTGGATTTAAAAGACAGCTGAATAAACGATGGGAAGAGATGCCACGTTCATGAATCAAAACACATAACACTACAAAGGTTTTAATTTTCTCTGTATATATCTATGGCACCATGAACTCTAACGAAAAACTAAGTAGTTATTTATGTAGAAATTGACAAGGTGATTCTAAAATTAAACGGCAAAGCATTGAACCTAGAATAACCTTAATTTTAAAAGAGGACAATTTACACTGCTTCATTTCAAGAATTACTATAAAGTTACAATTATCCAAACATTGTGGTATTGGTGTCAAAACTGACATATAAATTAATTCAACAGGAAATAGGGTGTCCATATAATCAATTGATTTTTGACAAAGCTGCCTAGGTTATTCAACAGGAAAATATTGTCTTCAACAAATGGTTCTGGAACAAATACATACATCTGTGCAAAAAAATGAACCTTGACCCTGACTTAACACCATACACAAAAACTAACTTCAAATGGTTCATAGAACTAAATAAAACTGCTAAAATTATTCAACTTTTAGAAGAAAATATAAGTGAAGGTCTTGGTGGTACTGGGTTAGGCAAAGAATTTTCACAATGCAAAAAAATACAAACTATAAAATACAAATTGTTTAATTGGACTTCATCAACATGAAAATCTCTTATTCTTCAAAAAACACGTAAGGAAATAAGACAAGCCTCAGATAGGGAGCAACATTTGCAAACATACATGATAAAGGATTTATATCATGTATATTTAAAGAATTCTTAAACCTCAACAGGAAGAAGAAAAGATGTGATAAAAATGGGCAAAAGATTCTAACAGACACATAACAAAAGAAGATAAATGGACAATAAACACAAGGAAGTATGCTAAAGATATTAGTCCTTTGGAGTAATGCAATTAAAACCATGATGATATAGCACTACACGTACACTTGAAGGGCTAAAATTTTTAAAATGACTGACAATACCAAGTATAAATGAGAATTTGGAGTCGTTAATATATTCATTACTGGAGGGATTGCCAATGGTATAGCGACTTTAAAGAGGTAACGCTTTTGAGTTACTTAATAAGTTAATTATGGACTTACCATACAACCCAACAATGTCATTTCTATGCATTTACCTATGATAAATAAAAACTATGTCCACATAAATATCTGTAAGTGAATATTCACAGAAGCTTTATTCCTAATTGTCCCAAACTGGAAACAATCCAAATGTCCATCAAGTGATTGTATATTCATTTAATACAGAATAGCACTTAGCAATAAATAAGAATGGTCTATTCATATCCTTAACGAAGTGGATAAATCTCAAAAGCATTATGCTGAGTAAAAAAAGCCAGACATGAATTACCACATACCCACATGATTCCATTTATATGAAATTTCAGAAAATGCAAACCTGTAAGGACAGAATACAAATCAGTGGTTGACAGAAGCTGAAGGTGAGTGGAGAGGACTGACTATAAAGGGCCATGAGAGAACTTTTGGAGGTGAAGGAAATGTTCTCTATCATGATTATGACGTTGGTCACATGAATGTATAGGTTTGTCAAAAAAACAAATTGTACATTTAAAATTTTAGTATTATATATAAATACAAAAATAGATCCAAATTAAAAAAAAAAACTATATAGATGACCCCATTTAATCCTTTCAGTACCTTTATAGATTAAAAATGTTATTAGTATCATTACATAATTAGACAGTCAAGGTTTGACCTTGGGTATAAGGCTACTAAATAGTAGAAACAGGACTGTTCCCTTTAATATGCTGCTTACACCTGCATTGGAATCTAAATCAAATGCTTAAATTAAGGTAAATGCCATCTACATGTCATTGATACAAGAGGTGAAAAAAGGAAAACTAGTAATCCAGTTAGGTGAACCCTATTTCCAATCCTCCCTCCCCCCACAAATAAGCAACACTACTTCTATCTTCTTAGTCATTTTATATCATTTGCATATAAACAAAAATATATATATGAGTCAAGGAAATTGGTACAATATATAAATAATCTGTTGCAGTCAGCCAAATTTCTCTAATTTTACTAAAAATATAATCTGTACCAAATAAATTCCCTTCTTTTTTCTTCTAATTACATATTTGATAAATAAAGGAAAAACTTGTTTTGGCTTTCTCTTTTTAAACAAATCAGAAATACAGCTTAATTACGTCCTGAAATATGAAACAGAAAGGCAATAATTTTCATTTCCTACAAATCCTGCAAAGTACATAAAAAGATTATGCAGGAATGGTTTTAGCACAAAGAAAATAAGATTTGTTTATAACATGCTGCTAGTTTATAAGATTTGTTTATAACATGCTGCTAGTCTCAATAAATAGGTCAGCAAAAGCCATTTTTCAGTCCTCTTAACATTTACTCCGTAAGTTCCATTTATTAGGATTACCTTTCTTGAAGTTAACCTGTCAAGCTAAGGTATTCACCTCTTCTTTGAAGAGTAGACTGCTCAGTTCCCTGGAAACCTGAGTTATACTGTTATCTGAAGTGTCAGAGCAGAGAACTTCAAAGGGAGACAGCTGCAGAACACATCTTCACAGCCCCTTGATCTCTGGATTGGAGTGTGTACATATACTTCTAAATTGTCTAAAGGGAAATTTAGAGTTTACTTTTGGAATGTTTAAAGGTAATTTGTTCTGATAAAGGTGAAATGGGGAGACTGTTAGTCCAAGAGATAGTATCCATTTAATGTGGCTAAATGGTGACATGTTACTCTTCAACCCAAACCTATTTTGACACACATTTGTTAAACACATACTATTATATGATAACCACATAATACCATGTTTATCGAAGAGTACTTACCATTTGGAGATAAAAGTTGAAATGTATGAGGCTAAAATGATATGATGTCTGGATTTACTTGAAAATAATACAGGAGGAAAAAATTAGTTGGGGGTATGGATAGGATAGCATTGGCCATTTGTCGGTGGTTGTTCGGACTGGGGTAATAGCTGCATAGCGGTTTACTATACTATTACTTACTTTTTGTGTCTCCAAAATTTTCCATGATAAAAAATAAAATATTAATACTACTAATAATGAAAGCTGCATATAAAAACCACTGTTTATGCCCAAATGAAAAGTGGCTATGTTCTAAACTCCTTGGTAAGTTAGTTATTGGAAACTAGACCACATTTTTCATTTAATGCAATGTTTTACATACATGATGATTAGGAGCCTAAGCCAATCCACAAGAACCTATAAAATTTTATTTTGCATTTACTAATCACTATGGCTTGGCTCAGTTATGAATTTAAAAAATTCTGTGGGCTGGCCTGGGCACCTAACAATCTCATATAACGTTATTTTCATGCAATGATATGTTCCACAGAACTAAGAAAGAAGAAAATTTAGCTGCACTACACACGTTTTCCAAACTATCCCTGATGAGTCTGGTCCCATAGACATACATACAATGTATCATCCAATTCAGCACAATCTTTGAATGAAGAGGACACTATTATGAATTACCAGACAGCGTACATAAACTGAGACTGTCCCAAGCAAAGCAGGACACAGCTGCATATCTATAACGTGAACATTTATATGTTCTTATGCTGAACCAGTTTATGTGTCTTAGAAACTTTATTTTTCTAGTTCTGCAACACTATTACTTTACAAATAAAAACTGAGAACTATAAAATTATAAATTGATCTTTTAAACCACAAACCATAGAATATTATAGATTTTGTCTTCCCCTCTTATAAGGATTCTTCCTACAGATTATATTTGTTGGCTAAAATAATCCTACATGTTTTGGATAATTTCCCACATTTTACTTAAATTAAAAATTATTTATATGAAAGTCTAATTTCATGTTTTCTTTACTTCAGAGTGATGACTTGTCTTAATACTTGCTTGAAACAAATTCAGTCATGGCAAAGACTATCCAAGTCAGGAAAAAAAAATTAAATTGTAAAACTAAACTTCCCTATAAGCCCTATGTTAGTCAAAACAGGCTGGGTTACACTGTGATAACAAACCTGAAATTTCAGAGACTTATGACATATAATTATTTCTTTTTCATTTAGTATTTAGAATATTTCACTTCACTCTATTTTACTTCCGCATAGCTCCTTTGTAATCAGAGTCTTGAAAATCCAGGCTGTCTCTGCCCTAGGGCTCTGCTGGCTCAGTACATGATCCCACTGCCACTGTGATTGGAAGAACAAGGAGGGTGGGCTCCTCAAGGCTCTTCCAGGAAGTGATCACATTTCATTGGCCAGAACTAGTCACATGGTGCCACCTAACTTCTAAGGGGTTAAGGAATTTACTCTTTCTTTGCACTCAAGAGGAAGAAAAAGAAATGGGATTATTTGGTGAACAGAAGTGAATCTTTCAGAAGGACATAGGAGATTTTCAACCCAACAAGTAGCTATTTCTATACTTTATCTACTCAAAGTAATACAGTAACATTTGTGAGAACATTATGTTCACTGCCCTTCAACTCAGTATGATAATGTCCAAAATACCACAAGTGAAATAAATGACTTTCAGAGAAAAAGCTTTGCACAAATGTCTTTATGGGCCTATTCTGATAGCTGGAAAATAAAGATTCCTGAAGTTATTCTAAACAACATGTCCCAAGTTATCATTTAATCTCTTTCTGTGTTCTACATGGAGATAAGCAAAAAGCTCATCACAGCCCTCCCTGAAAAAACATCTCTTTACATTTTGAAAAACAACGCCCCTCAGTCTCTGGGCAAAACATTTCAAACTGTCCCTTAGCATTTGTTCATTATAAACCTGTTCTGAGGGCAAAAATAGATTTTGCAGTGCATGATTTGCTGTATTAAATCTATTCAATTAAAATGATAGAGGAGTAATGCAAGGGAAAAAGTATTTAAAGATATGATTATTAAAGAGAATTTTGGGTAATGACTTAGGTGGAAAGATAACTACTTCCCATACATTTAGTGGTGATGTTAATTATTATTAAGAGTGATAATTAAAAGACTTAATCTACCATTTATGCATGAGAGATTGTGAATTCACCATCTTTAAGGCTCTAATTTTGGAATTTTCTCTGATATTTATAATGTAATACACGCGAAGTATCACAAAGGTACTTAAGGCAAACCACTTAAATTCTTTGCTAGCTTTATAATTTTCCTTATTAATGAAAATCATATTCTTGTTTCCACAGTGCATTAGAAAGAGACTGCATCTAGCAGATAAAATTGAACTAATGAGATAGAAGCTTGAATTTAAAGTTAGCTTTCTTCTTTAAATTCTCTTTTCGTTTATTCTAAGGACTGCACAACTGGTAGTCCACACAACTCTAAATGTCTGTGCCCCATAGCTGCTTCCTAAGTAAGTAGTCTCAGGCAGTGCTTTTCTCATTAGCCAAGTCTTATGCCACATAACCCTGGCCTAAAGAGCAGGAATTAGCTCAAGACAAAGATGACTATGTATTCAGGTAATCATGTAATTTATCATCCTGAGTGGGACAATCCTGGGAGTAAAATAGGGAGCTATTACTAATTTCATCTAGAAAACGGGCCAAAACTTTGATCTTTTCCCTTGACCATTCTACGTATAAACTGCCTTCAATGGGATCCAACCAGATTTAAGGTAACTTAGAGACTGCATATGAGGGGTGCTCTACTGTCAAATGACAAAATGAAAACAATAAGAGTAATAAGTTTAATGTTCTTTATTCAAGGGAAAACAATCCATGGATTGGGGGAGAACATTGCCTCACAAGCAGTGAAGCCCTGTTCCTGAGGGATTTAGGGCTAGAGTGAGTTTTATAGGTTTCATAGAGTTACAGAAGAGGCAACAAAAAACAGGGCATGATTAGCTGAGAGGTTGAGGATTTCCTTATAAGGCTAGCAGGTCTTATTTTTAGGGTAAGGTGAACTAGCTAAAGCTGAGCTGGAGGATTGTGATTGATGTATGTTAGGTTTTCTAGGCTGACTTAGGTTTAGATTTCTTATGTGGGCTGGGCCACTGGGGCAGCTTCCATTTTCTGGATCCCAATATATAAATTAACTTTATCACTATGTAAGATTACAACAAATTCACTCAATCAGTTCTCTCCTGGAGAGTATAAATAAATGATGCCAAAAAAGAAAACCAGGTAGCAACTTCTGGGGGGCTCAGTGTTGGCATGAAGTTACCAGAACTGTTGAGTCTGAGAAAACCGGCTGAATCCTGAAGGAAAGAGTCATTGTTCTATCTTCCATGAGGCTGCAGTACTTTAAATGTTGGAAGCATCGAGCAGCGTCCTGGGCTACCTCACTTGCTTGGTTACCCTTATCATGATCTCCCATCACCTAGTATAACCTGACAGCATCTCCTTCTTGAAACATCAGTACACAACACAATGCAGCCTACCATTATCATGGGAAGCTCAGTGCTGTGCAATGGAGCAGATGGTATGAGACAGGAAAGATAAGCAACCAGGTCACCATCATTCTGGGTTAAAGACTGGCTTCTAGTAAAGCTGGAAAATCAAGTGGGTATTACAAATAAATTTAAATGCTCATGGACATGTATTTATTTGAATATTTTGCAATTAAAATAAAATTCCCATGACCAGAGCAAGTCATAAAGACTGTTTGGACTAACCAATAATTCTACAATGTCTTGAAAATGGGACACCAAGTGAAAATAAATTGAGAGGCTGAAGAATTTCAAAATATAAACTGTGATAAAATGGAATTATTCTGAAAGTTTTGTAAGTAATCCAAATATGTACTTAAATATTGGACTGTAAGATTGTCAGCTGAAACTATTAGAACAAAGATTTGATCTACTGCCATCTAGTGGATATTTTATTTATATTTATTTATTAGCAGCTGACAAAAGCACAAACAAGAATGAAAATTACTGTCAGTCTAAGTTCAAACTCCACGGAACCTAGATGATTACCTACTCCAGTGGCTTCAGCCTCATGGAGTTCCGAGGCTTCACCAAGGCACCTTGGGCACCACGTGAGGTGTGAGAGGGGTGAAAGGTTATGGCTCCGAGGTTCCACCTCTAATCCAATAGAGCACTGCAATTTTATCCTATATTTTGGGCTTCTAACTCAATTTCACTTGAAGAAAGGATTTCACTTCTAAAAAGGAAAAGTAATGGTGAAAGACCTTATCTGGTCTCATGTTCATCACTGTATAAATAGATATGCCATTATTTTTCTAATGTCACACAAATGGCTAGTGGCATAGCTAGCAGTAGAACAGAGATATTTTGATTCCTATTCTCATTCAAATAATTTTGGGGGTAACTTCAAGTCCAATAGACTTCAAGTCCAGTGCTCTTTTTCAGTAGCACAAAGAGCTTATTTCATTTAAAAATAGAGTATTTCCTTGATCCTTATTTAAAATAACTTGACTCTACTATCTCCCTTACACCGTTAGAAACCTGAGTGGGGACAGAATCTCAAAACACATCAATGCAAATGAAATCATGGCTGTAAATTGTAGTTATACTATGAATAAGTAGCTTCTGTGGGGTATTGCCTCTCTTCTCCCTTAGAATCATTTAATTTTAGAGGTCAAAGAGATATCACAAATCATTTAATAAAACCATCTTTTAAAAAATTATGTCAGGTTTTATAAAACATAAAACTATTAACTCTGCTGGCATGCAGAGAAGTTACACTACTTGTCCCAGGTTAGTTACAATGTTTCTCCACTCTCCTGACCTCCTGTCCAGCAATAGGATGCAAGAGTGAGAGATAAAGAGGAGACAGGTTTATGGGAGGCAGTCGTTACTGTTTTGTTTGTCTATGATGGGTGAAAATTGGGGATTTTTGTGTGCTGGGAAGGAGTTGGTTGAAAGGGAAATGATGATACAAGGGAAAGAAGGATCATCAGTGGCACAAGTTCCTTGAGGACTTAAAGAGAATATATATATTCCAGAATGCATGTGGAGAGAAGAGACACCACTCTCCAGGAGCGAGATGGAGTGTCCACATCTGTAGTAGCATTGTCACTTTGATATATCTCCCTTGAATTTGCCACAAAACAAGTAGTTTTATCAAATACGTTGATGTATTTATATTTACTTCTACATCTATCCTGTATCATCTCATTATAATTTGTAAATTCGTAATTCAAAACTACAGGGTTTTTTCTATATCTATCTTAAAAGCTACTTCCGCCTTTATTTATTTTTTATTTTGTTTTACTTTTTTTTTTTTGCGGTACGCAGGCCTCTCACTGTTGTGGCCTCTCCCTTAGCAGAGCACAGGCTCTGGATGTGCAGGCTCAGCGGCCACAGCTCACGGGCCCAGCCACTCCGCGGCATGTGGGATCTTCCCGGACCTGGGCACGAACCCATGTCCCCTGCATCAGCAGGCAGACTCTCAACCACTGCGCCACCAGGGGAAGCCCCCTCCTTTATTTTTAATCCAAATGTACATCCCTCATATGACACCACATAATATCATGTGTCTTTTAGCATTTAAAAGAAAGATATAAAGTTGTTTATAAGGAATAACTTCAATATTATTCAAAAGATGTAAATTATTCATTTAAATATTTATTATTTAAATAGCAAGTCTGTGTAACCACAGTAATTTACATGCAGTAAGTTAACTAGACATTTTACTTTTTTCCATATTCTTCTTGAATTTTTCAAATTTATAATTTTACTCTTATAATCAGAAATGTTATATATTAGAGAAAAATATATTACTCTTAAAATCAGAAATTTTTTAAAAAAGCAAAAAAAAAAAAAATCTTGGATCTTTTTTCCGAGTCTGCCACAAACTATTCTGTGAACTTGGGCGAGTCAAATACCATTTCCTTGCCGTACTTCCTGCACCCATTTGAAAAATAAGGGAATTAAGCTAGATCATTTTAAGTCTGTTTCAAACACTTAAATGATTCTGATTTTACTATATGATTGTTCTCATTTTGAATAAGTATGTGTTGTTATATAAACTGCTGATTATTTCTTTTATGCCCATAAGTCAATAAAATTTTTAAATATTCAAGGGCTTTATGAAGAACCAAATAACAAGAGAAGGTGCTTTCTCCAAAGAGAAAACATTTGAAAAGCTCCAGGACACATTTTAAAAATGAATTATATACATGGTGGTAGAAAATGACAAAGGTCTCTCCTTCTCAGTAAGGAAAACTGAAAATTTTCAAAGACAGATGAAGTAATAAATTATCCATGTACATTTATTTACATGTTGGCTAGAACATAGAAGATATCAAGACTGCTAGAAATTTGATTTTCTGTGCTTCTTTTTATTAAATTATAATACAAATATCACAGGCAACTGGCACCATCAACTCCAGGAGGGCCTAAGGTGTTAGGTAAGCTATTGAGTGAACGAAAGAAGAATGTACCCAGTAGGAATTCATTGTATAAAGTTAGCCTACAGCATGAAGCAGTCTTATTAAGAACAGGCTGGGTTTAAAATACATCTTTCCTTTTATCAAAGCAATTTGTATCAGAGAGCAGAATCTCATCAGTATAACATATTATTACCCTGTAGAGGACCTCAAGAACAAAATCTTCATGAGAGCATGGGACTTTGTCTACTTGTTTTACTGCTGTGTCCTTCAGCGCTGATAGCAGATTGGCACATACATGGTACTTAACCAATATCTGTCAAAAAAATTAACATCCTGGACTCCTTCCTGCTCTTAGTGTAGACCAGAATATTAATGATACCTGATGTTCGAATGAGAGAATTTAATTCATCAATTACTCACTGAGTGTCCAACACATGTCAACAAAATTATCTATCACTATTGCAACTACACTTTCAAAACAAAAACTCAGTTTGAATGATCTGCAAAGTATAAATTACCTTATGAATGCAACAGAATATGTTGCTGAAAATATAAATTTGGCAAAAAAATTCAGGAGTTAACTTTATATTATAGAAGGGCCACATAATTTCTAATCTAAAATGGGTCATTATGGAAATGAAAGAGCACATCCTTAGTAATTACCCCAGGATATCAGACATTAACTTGAAGTGTCCCTGGGGAAACAGTATGTATGGTCTCTTTTACAGACACCATGCTAAAGTCTATACCTCGTGAAAGGGCATGTTTCTACAGTAGTAAAAATCCCAGTCAGTCAATTCTAGAAAATCGATTATTAAATAAGAACGGTAAAAAATAATTGAAGACATTTTGAAGAATCTGAGACCATCACTGCTGGGAAGGTACTGGCAAAATTTAACTCCATAGCAAAATGAATAGCTTTCAAGAACTGAAAAGCCAAATAGAACCTAATGCACAATGACACTGACATTCAAGACTATTTTGTGTGATGTTTAATAGGATGTTAGCTAATTGCTGTGTATAAGAAAAATGGGAACAGGGATTATTGAAAGACAACATTACTATAAGATACCCCAAACAATGTGTAATTTCTTTGCTCTTCTTATACTCATAGTTTAACCAGTAACTATACTTCCAAGATACCATGACAGAGTTCTTTCAATCACCATCATCATTATTGACACCATGAAAAAACATGCACAGAGCTTGAAGGAAGGAGTAACAAACCTTAATAGATAAGATGAAGTTGTAAAACATCAAAAAACTGGCACATAGGAGTTCATATATGATATTGAGTACAGCATATTATTTCTGCACCTTAATGATACTCCTGAAAATTGGTTGCAACTCCAAACCTGTATGCCTTTGAACATCTCTCTGCCTCAATCATCAGAAACCTTTTCTGATTCGTCTACTTAAATATGTTAAGTCCTTGGGAGGGGGGAGAAAGAGAGAGGTTCTTGTACCTCTTTTAAAAATGCCAACTATGTTTAGTCTCAGTCATTCCCAAGTTAAGATTTTTAAAAACCTGATTTAATTAAGTTGCGCTCACAATCCCCTCAAATCATCCAAATTAATGGCGGTTTTGATTTGAATTGCAAATAAAAGCAATCTTATTCCCTATTCTATAGAGAATTCTATTCTATAGTTCTATAGGACACATAATACTAGAGATCTCCTTAGAGGCTGGCATTTATTGAAATCATATTGCTCTTATTGACATTTAAACACACACTTGAACAGGCTTTACAATACCTAAAGAGAAAAGAGAAAACCTAACATCATTCCACAGGTCTTCTTATTTCACCCACACAATTATTTTTTTTTTGGTAGTCATTATAACTATCCCTATCTTATAATAAGAAAAGTGAGGCTTAGAGAATTTACACAGGGTTCTAACCCAGGTCTTCTGATTACAATATTTTTTTCTTCCTGATCATTACAGAGACTGCTATAGGGAAGTCCATAGGTATCAATTATCTGATTCATGAACATTAGACACTTGGACTGTGGGTTAAGTTTCTGTACAGAATGTCGTTGATTAGGGACTTATCACTGGTCATTCTAGGGTATCATAGTCTGAAAAAAGTTAAAATAAGTGCCTTCATGCATTTTTACATGTCTTAGGACATTTTTTTTCTGGCAACTCCAATCAGTAAGGAAGGAAAAAGTAGAATACATGAATTACATATTATTAGTTGCCTGGATTTTCAAAATTATACCAATATCAATAAAAGATTATACAGTCTTTTAAAAAACTTTTAAAATCAAACTGATATTTGATGGGATAAAACTGATAATTATAACAATAGTTTGATAACTTGTTCAAATAAAAGGAAAAGCTAATTGAATAGGTAGAGTAGAATCAATAAACAAAAGTATTTACACAAGCAAGGACACATCTCTGTTGCACTATATTGAACTATACCATATTACTACTTATTTAAATATACACACACATACTCATTCACTCACACTCCCCAACTATATTCTGCACTTTGAAAAACAGAAACCATGAATTTATCCATCTTTATATCACCATCCTTTGCAAAAATGTACAGGATCCTCACAACCTTATAAGGTAGGTGCTATTATACAAATGAGAAAAACCAAGGCACAGAGAACTTACATAACTTGTCCAAGGTTATATATATAGTAAGAATTGGAATCTAGATTCAGAACCGGGCATTCGACCAGAGATCCCTCTGTTCCTAACCACTTCTAAACTGCCCCACAGAGTTAAGGGATAATTAAGTAGTAATTGACATAGTTTTCTTTATTATTAGCTCTGCTTTTCATTGTGTAAAAATAAACATTCTGAAAATAAACACCTTAAATACTTTGCTAGTGATACACTTTCTGGGCAGGTTCAGAAAGCAATGAGAGAGACTGCTACATTGACCTTCATTCTTGCCCACAAAGAAAATTGTTAGTAACATTAAAATAAAGAAACCTTGGGAGAAAAAAATAATTATCAAGCTCTAACTGTAGAGGAGGATAATGCAGGGCATAGGAAATCACAATGTGACCCTGAAAACTGCTAATGAGCCTTTAGACCACAAGAGTGGGCCTAGTGTTTTCAGAGCACAGATTTAGCCCTGCTTCTGCCTGCGTTCCTTAGACCTTCCAAGGAGCAGTCTCTTAAATTCTAGGTGTCAGGGTTGTAACACCACAGATAAAGGGGAATAAACTCAAATGAGAATCATAGGGCTCAAAACTACTGCTTTTCTAGGTTTTTTGAGGAGATGTGACCATACATTATGCAATAAGACTAAACACTTAAACTCTAATTTTATACTAATATATAGTGATATATAGCATTTCCATAATGAACATTAATAAGAATGTTGAACTAGAGTTCAAGAGTATAGGTTTATTGTCTGCATATGGTAAGTGCACGACACGTGTTTGAGAAAGAAACAGTAAGAAAACTGAAGGAGAAACTGGACAATAACGCATCCCGAAAAGGAAAAACTAACCATCCTTCTGCTTTTACTCTTTTGCCTTCCCAAAACTGAACTGATTCTGTAAATTCAACAACTTGTTGACTATGTCCCTTAGTTCTGACCACTAAGTAAAAGCTAGAAAATCTAGCATTAGGTACAGGATTTATTAGCAAATAGTAGCTGCAAGATCCTTCTCTTTCAGCATCCCATGGATTTCAGTGGGTTGTAAACAGGAGATGTGTAACCAGGACTGAAGAAACTGAAATACCTTAAGTGTCAGGATAGTCAGGATCTAGTGAGACTGTTAAGCAACATTCTGCAATTGCCAAATCAATAAGCATTAATTTCCACATAAAATAGGTGACATATTTAATAATATACCTAGAGGAAACGGAAACATTTAGTCTAATAATAATTTTTAGTGACTCACACTTACAAAGGCATTTTAATAATGTCAAGACCCTACATTCATCTAGTACTTTACTGTTTTAGAATTGCTTTTGCATGCATTACCCTAAGTGATCTGTATTGTTACATAAATAGAAAAATATAGGGAAAATATTAATCTAGGTATTATAGCTAGGTCAGTAACTTTCAGAGTGATTTATAAAATACTAAAGTAAAACTATGTGTGCATATCTAAAAAATGAACCAGATAAACTACTTATGGGCATAATATACGGAAAAACATTCTATTCCTACAGCCAAACAGCAATAGCATGTGTAGTGATTATTCAATTTGGGCACAGTGATTAAGAACATGGGCTCTCAAGTCAGAATCTTTGGATTGAATCCCATTTTTGCTCCTTCTTAGTCATGTGACTTTGACAAAATGAAGATAATAATACCAAAGGATTGATTTGAAGATTAAATGAAATAATGCCTGCATAGTACATAGTGTAGCACATGGCATATAAGTCATTACCCAGTGAATATTAGCCATTAATCCTCATCATTTTGTTCCTCTTTTTGTATCAGTAACCAGTTATAAAGCCATGTCATTGCTCATTAACAGTAAGACACGTTATCATCAATGTTATGAAAATACTCATTAAGTTCCTAAATGTACTTGATATTGCTCTTGATATTGAGCATGTTTTAAGAGTTAAGTTTAAAAAAATGTTAGAATATGCAAACTTTTTAGGCCAGTTTCATCTATTCCTTTGCCATTTTACAAATAAGTGATTCTCAATCAAAACCTTATAGTTTTATTGTGTAAGAATAGATCCCAATATTTAACCCCCTTTTGCTAATCAAGAGTTAATTTTGGAACAAGAATCATACGATTATGATATCAAAAATTGTCAGCATGAAGGAGAATGCTTCATTGCTTTTATCTAATTTATCACTGTTATTCAGATGCAAATGGCTTTCAGTTACCATGTCTCAAACCATGATGCTAAAGAAACATTTTTTCTTTAATTAAGATGTTCCACATTTACTCATTCACTCTCTAGCTCTTAAAAATCATTTTCTGAACAGAAGAAGCTGGACAGACCCTATTTTTACTGTATTTGAGAAACATTTATTCCTTAAGTGGGCATAATTCATCTCTCAGTATTTGTAAGATTCAGAAATCTCTTTTTAAATACTGGGTTAGAAGAAGATACCATCATTGAGATAACTGGAGACTTCAGCAGGGAAAAAAACTGGTCAATTATAACAGCACAATACATTGGCTAAAAAAAAAAAAAAAAAATTCAAACTGGCCCTACCCAAATCTACGTAACCAATCCTGTAATTTAAGATACAATATTTGTGTTAATTAAATTCAAAACCACTACAATGTGAACTCAGATATCAGGTTTCCATTTTTTCTTCATCAAAACCAAAATTATTTTAAAGAATACTAATATAAATGATAATTTATTAGTAGTTGATTACATCCTTATTGGGTAGTGGAAAAAAAATACACCTCACTAAGTCCAGTCCCCTTGTTTTCAACCATAAAATAGGAATCCTACATACACACAGTGTTGGATCACGTAAGTGAATTTAATTTATGTTAGCCCTGTAAAATTGTATAATCCTATCTGGCTGATTTTAAAAGTACCGATTATTTGGTGGACTGGAAAAATTATTGAACCAGTCTTTCTGAATTCCAGATACCAGTCTCAGCTGTCCCAGAAAACTGATAGAACATACTCTTGGGTAAGATATTTTTCCCCTCTAAGACTTTTACAAAATATGGACTTTAGCTGATTTCCAGTACTAAAATTTCTATTTTCCTAGTTATAAAAAGCAAAGATGTATATATTTTCTAGTTATTCCATTCCTTTCTAATAACATGTACTGGGCAAACACTATGAAATATAATTTTTAAAATCTAAACACAGCTTGCAAACATATTAACAAGAATATCATTGTTTGCAAAGAAATTAATTTCCACTTAGCAGTAAGTACAGTAGCCAAAAGTGTAAACTTAAATAGATGAGTAGCATAAAATCAACCATATTTTGGCATAATGTTATCAGATTATATCAAAATCACATAGAAATACACTCTTAAAAGATTACTATACTAGTTTGTAGATTAAAAATACATATCTCAAAGAATAACACTAAGACTCAGGATTCCATATTTCCTGATTTATTATGCTTTATAGAGCATTTCAACATTAATTGCTTACCTCTTCCAAGTAATTAATTCTTTCATATCATTAACAGTAGAGCTTGATACTGTAATTTGCTTATCCTAGCTGCTTTACAATTAATCTACATCAATTTCATTTATTTTTAAGTTTTAAAACACCAGGCTAAGTTGGCTTAATTCCACACTTGATGAATAAAAGAATTTACAATTCCCTACAACTGGTTATTTAAGAAAAATAATGCAACAAGCATTTACTCTGAGCTTGATAGTGAAGGGCCAGTGAAATGAAAGACATAAGACTGACAAGGCAAAACTGACATCATCTGGAACACGGTGGTAATCGTTGACAACAATAGTAACTGGAATTTGTTAACCCTCCCTCTACAACTTACAATGCACTTTTAACTCATTAATTAGAACACTGATTTAAAACTTAGGAGCATAATGTTATTCTTAGAGCTAGAGGTGGAGGGTGAATTCAACATGGTCTCTGTCCCCAGGGGGCTTTCAGTCTAGTGGTAAAGATATGCACACATGTGGCCCTACAGCAATGTTGACTGCCACACATGCAATAATGGAAGCACAAAGAGAAGGATGGAAAAGTGAAAGGTTCTGGCCACAATGATTTGAAAAGATTTCATAGAAGAGGGAACATTTAACCTGGTCCCTGAAGCAAAGAAGGATTTCAAATGTTTAAAGAAGGGGGCGGGGGGGGGGGTGATGGAGGAGTATTCCATACATCTCTGTGCTGGCAGTGTATTGAATTTTCACAGATAAGAAAAAATAGAGACATTAACATGATCTGACCAAGGTTAGAACAAGAGAAAGAATCAGAGGCACTCCTTGAACTTTTCACTCCTGGGTCAAATGGTTCCTGCTCTATCAAATTGCTTCCTTCCTGAGGTAAGACAAGGTTTCTCTGTCTTCACAACCATCTCCACCCTCCATTTATTCCCTTATGTTGCCACACCCTTTGCAGGACCTTGCTAAGATGTCCAGAGAAAAACACAGAGGCAGCCACGTCTTCATAAAACACATTCCATTTCAGCTTGTGTCTCAAAACAAAATGAACACATCTAGGTCTATTTGGGGGCACCCTTTCCTCACCATTCTCCAACATTTCAAAGGAAAGGGAACTGTGCTTTCGCCACATGGCAGCCTCAATAAAATTGTGCTCCATTCCTCTAAACCTTCCGTTTTTCTCTTTCAGTTTTGTCAAGTGTTCCCAATTCCAAGAAATCGTAATTCAGAACATGGGGGAGGTTGAAGCGTTTTGGCGCAGGAGGTCGTGCAGATGTTATTCCTTAAGGAAGATGATCATGATTGCCTATGAGACTAATGGCTGTGAGTCGGCTAGGAGCCAAAAGTTCTCTTACAGCAGAATGTATAAACCATTCTCCTACTGAAAGAAGGCCCCCAGTAGGATAATATATTATTACACATGATTCAAATTACAGGATCTGCAGCAGGGGAGCTCATGACTGATTCAGGACAGTCGCTCCCTGAATGCTGATGATGGGATGATGGAATGCCTCATGAATTAAAAGGGCCGTGGTTTAGTGTCTAAATCCTTCACATGCTTTAAAAAGTGTCTCTGCCTATCATGGTACTCTTTAAGCTTCTTAAACGAATCATGCACTGTTATGAAACCCTTGTCGATGTTTTTAAAATTCCATGTCTCTGAATAATTATATTCAAAATATTCTTTGAAAAATAAGACAATGAAACTACCTTCTCTGCTAGAAAACTCTATCCCTTTAATGCCAATATGCAATAAAGATATGGCTTAAGAGAAATCACATTTAAGTGTGACCCAGTTTCCGCTCTTTGGGATTCTCTAAAGCAACCTGAAAATCTTCACATGTCATATGTTCCAGCCTTTTTAAGTTATCTATAGAACAAATGAGTTTATCTCTGACAAACAAGACAAAATTGTGTTTCCAAAGGTTTTCTGATGATTATATGAACTCATTGCTGAATATTATTTCACTTGGTCTATTTTGGTTATATAACAAAGCAATACATTTGCTAAAGGTATTACACTGGGAATGGAGATCAAGCATTTTTATAGAAACACTAAGGTAGATGTTACATATTACGCATTCTGAAAAACAAACTGCTGCGATATAGTCTGAAATAATATGTGAACTGGTCCCTTAACTTCTTTTCAAACTGGTTCTTGCATTCAGTTTTTCTAGTAAATGGATGCAAATCAGGTGCATTGTGCTAAGATGGGAAGAGAGAGATTTGTCCAGAAATGACCTCAGTTCTATTCATTAATAAAATGACACATTGGCTGAGAGCAGTGAAGAATAAAATATAACAAGAGTTGAACTTTCCTCCCTGGAACAGATGCACATAAGCACTTTTTGGAAAAAACACTATATGTAAAAATGGCCACTGCAGCATAATACATGGAAACATTAAAGGAAGCTCTAAGATGCAGATTGCTCGGAAAAATTGCAACTTCCATGGCAATGCACCCTCTTATTCTCCATTACCTTGCACAATTCTGAATCCCAACTTGCCGAAAGCATGCTATTCTTAAGGGGGGAGTGGGGTTCAGATACAATAAGCAAAGGTTTAATTTTTTCTAAGGTTTTTTAGAAGAAGGTAATATTGCAAGGTCAAAACAAAATAGAATTGTACCCAGAATCACTTTCAGTGACAGCAGACACCAATGGGGGGGAAAAAACGTGGAGGCTGTCAGAGAGAATACAGCCACATTTTTGCATAGCGGTTTAAATTATGCCGGCAGAATAATTAATGGAAGGACCTAATATGGGGAGGGGGGTAACAGGAAAGGGGGGAGGCTATGTTAAACAAAGTTCATTACTGCATGATGTAAATGAGTTTCTCACCAGTGATGTCACTGATTGGCTGAGCTGCAAAGCTGGCTTCGAGCATGGCCGGATTGGCTGCTAGCTCTTCTGGTGCCTGCCTGCTTGGGCAGCGGTTGAACCAGATACTTTCTGTCTCTCTTGTTGTCGTTTGAAGCAAATCTTGTTCAGCCCAGCTGTGTCTCCATAGTAGTGGCACCCTAAGAGAGTCTCCCTCCTGCTTCCCACAGCCCGTGTGAGGCGGTCGCCGCTGTGAAATACCAGCACTTGGCACCAAGCCCAGACAGCGTTCTCAGATCCATCTATAACACACACATACAAAAAGAAAAATAAAAAAAAAAAAGCAGTTCTTTCATCTGAATTGCATCCTAAGGAGGATTAAGAAGGCTTCTATTGCTACTGATTTGTGTCCTTTCAATTTGATGGCTAAAACAGGTTTTGAAATACAGTATCCTCTCATCTGAAGTAGAACACCATTGGTTCAAATTAGTTTAAAAAGATAGGGGGAACCCCCCTCTCCCATGTTTACCTTGATTACAGAAAAATAATTCTTCATTTCCCTCCTAAGCACCGTAACTGATGTTTTTGGTCCTCTCCCAGAATTTTAAACTCTCATCAGATTTCTAATTATATCCGAGTCATTATTTTCAGGTTAAGACAAGGGATCTTAATTAGCATTCTTTTTTAGCTATGCGAAATGAGACAGGGCATGAAACAGAAACGATCTATGGAGAGGCAGAGAGAAAGAGAAAGAAAAAAAATCTGTGCAGCTTTTACAGTTGAGCTGACATCCCCACCTTCCCCACTCTCCCTCCACCCCCCTTGCAAAAAAGAATGCAGTCATATGAACTTTACCAGACAATGGAGTACCTACAGGCTCTCCCCTAGACAAGTCCTTTATAACCAGCCAGTGCTATGTGCTGCAGACAGTGGCCAATCGGCAGCCTCCTTTCTGCAGCAGGGACACAATAGGTGCATTGGCCACACTGTCCTCCTAGCCCCTGACAGCAGTTCAGGTTCATTTATTGTACACTGGAAGGCACATATGTCTTTAATATTCACTGTGAAATTATCAGTGAGGCTGTCTTTATTTCGCCATAATTACATCAACCTAATTACCGCGCCTGAGCTGCAATAGCACTGTTTGCACGGAGTGGCGCATGGGCATGCAAGCCGTAAAAATATGCATGAACATGCTTGCTTATTTCAGTAATAAAATCCCCCAATTATTTCTTTCCCAGAGCTTAATGCTTCCCCCAGAACACTCTCGTGGATATAGTCATCACTTCTTCCTTTCAGAAGAAAAAAAGTGTTCATATACATTCATGTGTGTGTATGTGTATATGCATATGCGTATAATTTAAACACTGTTTTAGTCATTTATTGGGGTAAGGTATGGGAGTGGAACCTAGTCAGCAAATAAAAGGTTATTGAGCATCTAAGGCATTTTCCCCCTTATCACTAGGCATTAGAGTGAAATAATAAGTGTATCTGCACGCATCACCACAGCTGTGCCTAGATGCCGATTTATTTGGAGTCCAACTGTCTTGAGCATCTGCATATGTCTCATTTATGAATTTCCATGTTACATAATTACAGCGTTTTTGGCAACACTGACTCAAATGCTTGAAAAATTAAATCTTTGCTTTTCGTGTATTAGTCGAACGGAGATGGGTACAGTCTGAAGTGGGAACCGCCTGCTGATTTTTTTAATATATAATGCATGTTGCATTTACATATTCATGAACAGAATAGCTGTTATGACCGCTGATTCTGCAGCAGGAGATGAAAAGGCAGGATTCAGCATACAGAGTGTATTAATTTCTAGGGGAAGAACGGCAGCATATGATGACCAGGAAGAGAAGATGCTTGGGGTTTCATTTGGGGGTTACCTCATTGTATAATAAAGGATCTGGGTAGACAACCTATCAAACAATGTGTAAGTATAATGAACCTAGAAAGTAAAACCAATTTGCATTGTTCATGGTCATTCAGCCACACAGTAAAGAAATAAGCATTTTGAAATGGAGATTTCTGGCTTGAGTGTTTGCAAGTAAATAAAATTGTATTTTGTTTTCTGCCTACTAATTTTAATAGAATATTATTAAAATGATGTGTGCTCAGCAACTCTGTATTTTCTCATTATTTTATAATTTACATATTTCTTGTTCCATATCAAAAAGCTAAGCTTTAAGCATTGATTATATTCTAGGATGGAATTTTACCAATTTTTACCTATTTTTATTGATATATTTTTATTTTTAGCTCATGATTCTCTAATTAGGAATGGAATTCATAATTACAGTGGGTATATTAGGAGAAACAGTAACTCATCTATATCCATATAGATACATGTATATAACATATAATCCACCACATTAGAGAGAAAGAATCCCAATAATGTTATTATCAATTTATAATTTATCATCCCCTTATTATTAATGTTTGCAAGATTTGTATTATAAAATGTATTCATGCTGACTTTGTATTTTATAAGGTTTTTTTTTTTTTTTTTAAAGTACAGCTCTTCTATCTACACTTTCCCAAAATCAAGTTTTGGTAGGAGGGATAAGTAAGGCAAATTCCTAACTAGACCAGTAAGAGATCAAAAGGCTCGATTATAAAAAACACAAACAATATAAGAAAATGCAACATCTATAATTCTGAACTGCTACATATATTGAAATCAAAACACCTAAACTCAAAGATGTAATTTGATTACTTGATATATAAAGTAAGCTGCTTCTTCTCTAAGTGATTGCAAAAAAACTTAAGAAGCTACTTGCCGCACCTTGTTGATGGTTTTCCTATCAAAAGCCAGTCTTTCTAAATCTTCAAGTAAATCATGAAAATTTTACTGGTAATCAAATTAAAATATGTAAACCTCATCTACACCTCTCTCTCTTGTCCCCTTCTCCCTCCTTCCCTCTCTCTCTTTCTCCCTCCCTCCCTCCCTCTCTCTCTCTCTCTCTCTCTCCCTCACACACACACACACACACACACACACACACACACAAACAGAAATACACATATATAAAATCATGACTGTCCTTTTATTGTAAGAATTAGCAATTCTTCTACCTAGTTATCTCAATTTTTGATCTGTCATTGCACAAAAAAGCTTACAAAAATCAAAAAGGTAATACTTAATTGCTTGTTATCCATTTTGCTAAGTAAAAATCAAAACATAGGAGAAGCTCTCATAATATCACATACATTTAGATTCCACTAACACAGAATGCACTTGGAAATTCACTGTTATACAAAGGATTTTGATGAATATATTAATTTTATTAACTAGTTTAGTGGATAGTCCATATCTGACCTCCTTAAATAAATAGGGATTTGCAAACAATGATCACTAGAAATAAAAGAGGCCTTTCTTAAGTACTACAATTCATTAAACCACGCAAGGCTTCCTACTCCCTATTATAACATTCTGTCGTGGTTTGAGTTACTAGATATATTTGAAGACAAGGTTGCGTTTTTTATAATATTTTAGTATTAGGCTTTACTATTCTCATACTTAAAATACAAAATGTAACTGTGAGATATTAACATACTACCCAAACCAAAGTAATTTTGCAATAAAATCTTATCCGGAATCATTGAATGAGAGAACTTAGACCTAAGCTGTATCTTAGAGATTGAATCCATTAATTTTAGACATGACAACTAAAGAAAATTAGTAACTAGTTAGTGTATTTCCACCCATCACACTGCCATCCTATATTAAAAATATGGTTCTGGGGCTTCCCTGGTGGCGCAGTGGTTGAGAGTCTGCCTGCCGATGCAGGGACACGGGTTCGTGCCCCGGTCCGGGAGGATCCCACATGCCGCGGAGCGGCTGGGCCCGTGAGCCATGGCCGCTGAGCCTGCGCGTCCGGAGCCTGTGCTCCGCAACGGGAGAGGCCACAGCAGTGAGAGGCCCGCGTACCACAAAAAAAAAAAAAATATGGTTCTGACCTGCTGACAGGATATTCTTAATTAGTTGAGTTTTACCAAAGATAAGGAATTTATGGTATCCTCCCATAAGATCAAAGCCATGCATTTATAACATAACGAATGGAGAATATGATTGTCATCTGTGTTCCGACAATGGAATTAAGTTAACTTCTTTATAAAGATCAAAAGCATAACCTTAGACTTATAATCACAATGATCTCACCAAGAGAGTCAACTCAGCACAAACTGGCTGTAAGAATGTGAAATAGCAGCCAATCACATTAACCTTATAAATAATAAAGGGCATTCTATATGCAGAGCCAACTTAGAGAGAGATGCAAAAATAATACATTAAAAAGTAACTTGTCAATCTCCTGATGTGACTCATTCTTTTTAAAAAATTAAGCCATTTTAATAAGTATGGAAAATATTCATAGTGTAATCAACGTCAAGAAACCACTGTTTATGTCTTTGTCTACACATGACAAGCATCCAGATGCCAAAACAAGATGCAGTTAACCATCAGAATAGTTCTAAATATCTGGCTGTTTTTGTGCCCATAAACTCACAACTTAAAATGTCAGTGTTTATATGCTGGATTCAAAATGAGTATTCTTGAAGTCTTTAATAATGATCATCTTTATGGGATATGAGAAACACAGGATTTTTAAAGGTGCCAATTTTGGATCACGCAGTGCATAAATCTGTTTCCAAATAATACTTTTTAGAGCTTAGTTATGATTAATCTCATTTATATTGACCTCAAAAATGTTAGCAGTGCATACCCTACGAAGAAAATACTTAATACCTCAGTTTTTAAAACTTGTTTCTCTTGCAACATTTCCATTTGTTTTTTAACATCTTTATTGGAGTATAATTGCTTTACAATGGTATGTTAGTTTCTGCTGTATAACAAAGTGAATCAGCTATACATATACATATATCCCCATATCCCCTCCCTCTTGCGTCTCCCTCCCACCCTCCCTATCCCACCCCTCTAGGTGGTCACAAAGCACCAAGCTGATCTCCCTGTGCTATGTGGCTGCTTCCCACTAGCTATCTATTTTACATTTGGGAGTGTATATATGTCCATGCCACTCTCTCCCTTCATCCCAGCTTACCCTTCCATTTCCCTGCATCCTCAAGTCCATTCTCCACATCTGTGTCTTTATTCCTGTCCTGCCCCTAGGTTCTTCAGAACCTTTTTTTTTTTCTAGATTCTGTATATATGTGTTAACATACAGTATTTGTTTTTCTTTTTCTGACTTACTTCACTCTGTATGACAGTCTCTAGGTCCAACCACATCACTACAAATAACTCAATTTCGTTTCTCTTTATGGCTAAGTAATATTCCACTGTATATATGTGCCACATCTTCTTTATCCATTCATCTGTCGATGAACACTTTTAGGTTGTTTTCATGTCCTGGCTATTGTAAATAGAGCTGCAGTGACATTGGACTCTTTCTGAATTAAGGTGCACTTCATGAAGAAAACATAACAAATTATGACATCTAAATACCCAAAAGAAAAGAAAAGCTTCAAGCAGATTAATCACCTAAGAGAAATGTTCTATTAGAAAAAAACAGCCACAGATTTCAGCAACTGTTAGCATGATGCTTTATAATTATTATTTTTTGGCTTCTATTTACAAGGAATAGCAGAAGTCTTGGAAAGAGAAATGAAAATCTTTCATCTGAGAAGTTGTCACCAAGCATCTAGAATTATCTCACAGTCTTTGGATAATGATTTTCTTCTAAGTAAAGATTGTTTTTAACATCTAGGAAGAATAACAAATGTTCCACTCAAGCCATGAGATAAATCCAAAATTATATTATGCAGTGGTTGCCTAATCTGTCATTAATAAAAAAGGTATCAAATTGTATCTCATAATATAAATGTAGTGAAGTAAAAAAATTATGTGTACTACAGCACAGATGTCCAAAGAAAACATGATTTCTCCATTTTAAAAGTGATCTAGGGGAGACCTTCAAGATGGCGGAGGAGAAAGACGTGGAGATCAACTTTCTCCCCACACATACATCAGAAATACATCTACATGTGGAACGACTCTTACAGAACACCTACTGAACCCTGGCAGAAGACCTCAGACTTCCCAAAAGGCAAGAAAATCCCCATGTACCTCAGTAGGGCAAAAGAAAAAAGAATAAACAAACAAAGAATAGGGACGGGACCTGCAACAGTGGCAGGGAGCTGTGAAGGAGGAAAGGTTTCCACACACTAGGAAGGCCCTTCGCGGGTGAAGACTGCGGGTGGCGGAGGGGGGAAGCTTCGAAGCCACGGGGAGAGCACAGCAACAGGGGCGCGGAGGGCAAAGCAGAGAGATTCCCGCACAGAGGATCGGTGCCGACCAGCACTCACCAGCCCGAGAGGCTTGTCTGCTCACCCGCCAGGGCGGGCGGGACTGGGAGCTGAGGCTTGGGCTTTGGTCAGAGCGCAGGGAGAGGACTGGGGCTGGCTGCGTGAACACAGCCTGAAGGGGCTAGTGTGCCACAGCTAGCCGGGAGGGAGTCCGGGAAAAAGTCTGTACCTGCCTAAGAGGCAAGAAACCATTGTTTCAGGGTGCATGAGGAGGGGATTCAGAGCACCACCTAAATGAGCTCCAGAGACGGGTGCGAGCCGCGGCTATCAGCATGGACCCCAGAGACGGGCATGAGACGCTAAGGCTGCTGCTGCAGCCACCAAGAAGCCTGTGTGCAAGCACAGGTCACTAACCACACCTCCCTTCCGGGGAGCCTGTGCAGCCCGCCACTGCCAGGGTCCCGTGATCCAGGGACAACTGCCCTGGGAGAACGCAGCACGATTCACCTCACACTGGTGCAACGTCCCGCCGGCCTCTGCCGCCCCGCACTCCATACCCCTCCCTCCCCCCGGCCTGAGTGAGCCAGAATCCCCAAAGCAGCTGCTACTTTAACTCCATCCCGTCTGAGCGAAGAACAGATGCCCTCCAGCGACCTACACGCAGAGGCGGGGCCAAATCCAAAGGTAAGCCGGGGAGCTGTGAGAACAAAGAAGAGAAAAGGAAATCTCTCCCAGCTGCCTCAGAAGCAGCGGATTAAAGCTCCACAATCAACTTGATGTACCCCGCATCTGTGGAATACACGAATAGACAACGAATCATCCCAAATTGAGGAGGTGGACTGTGAGAGCAAGATTTATTATTTTTTCCCCTTTTCCTCTTTTTGTGAGTGTGTATGTGTACACTTCTGTGTGAGATTTTGTCTGTATAGCTTTGCTTCCACCATTTGTCCTAGGGTTCTATCTGTCCGTTTTAGGGTTTTTGTTTGTTTGTTTGTTTTGTTTTGTTTTTTAAAATTTTTTTCTTAATAATTATTTATTATTTTAATAACTTTATTTTATCTTACTGTATTTTATTTTATCTTCGTTCTTTCCTTTTTCCGTCCTTCCCTCCTCCCCCCTCCTTTCTTTCTTTCTTTCTTTTCTTTCTTTTTTCTTTCTTTCTTACTTTTTCTCCCTTTTATTCTGAGCCATGTTGATGAAAGGCTCTTGGTGCTACACCCATGAGTCAGTGCTGTGCCTCTGAGGTGGGAGAGCCAACTTCAGGACATTGGTCCACAAGAGACCTCCCAGCTCCAAATAATATCAAACAGCGAAAATCTCCCAGAGATCTCCATCTCAACACCAGCACCAAGCTTCACTCAACGACCAGCAAGCTACAGTGCTGGACCCCTATGCCAAACAACTAGCAAGACAGGAACACAACCCCACCCATTAACAGAGAGGCTGCCAAAAATCATAATGAGTCCACAGACACCCCAAAACACACCACCAGACGTGAACCTGCCTACCAGGAAGACAAGATCCAGCTTCATCCACCAGAACACAGGCACTAGTCCCCTCCACAAGGAAGCCTACATAACCCACTGAACCAACTTTAGCCACTGGGGACAGACACCAAAAACAATGGGAACTATGAACCTGCAGCCTGCAAAAAGGAGACCCCAAACACAGTAAGATGAGCAAAATGAGAAGACAGAAAAACACACAGCAGATGAAGGAGCAAGATAAAAACCCACCAGACCTAACAAATGAAGAGGAAATAGGCAGTCTACCCGAAAAAGAATTCAGAATAATGATAGTACAGATGATCCAAAATCTTGGAAATAGAATAGACAAAATGCAAGAAACATTTAACAAGGATCTAGAAGAATTAAAGATGAAACAAGCAATGATGAACAACACAATAAATGAAATTAAAAATACTCTAGATGGGATCAATAGCAGAATAACTGAGGCAGAAGAACAGATAAGTGACCTGGAAGATAAAATAGTGGAAATAACTACTGCAGAGCAGAATGAAGAAAAAAGAATGAAAAGAACTGAGGACAGTCTCAGAGACCTCTGGGACAACATTAAACACACCAACATTCGAATTATAGGGGTTCCAGAAGAAGAAGAAAAAAGAAAGGGACTGAGAAAATGTTTGAAGAGATTATAGTTGAAAACCTCCCTAATACGGGAAAGGAAATAGTTAATCAAGTCCAGGAAGCACAGAGAGTCCCATACAGGATAAATCCAGGAGAAATGCACCAAGACACATATTAATCAACCTGTCAAAAATTAAACACAAAGAAAACATATTAAAAGCAGTAAGGGAAAAACAACAAATAACACATAAGGGAATCCCCATAAGGTTAACAGCTGATCTTTCAGCAGAAACTGTGCAAGCCAGAAGGGAGTGGCAGGACATATTTAAAGTGATGAAGGAGAAAAACCTACAACTAGATTACTCTACCCAGCAAGGATCTCATTCAGATTTGATGGAGAAATTAAAACCTTTACAGACAAGCAGAAGCTGAGAGAGTTCAGCACCACCAAACCAGCTTTACAACAAATGCTAAAGGAACTTCTCTAGGCAGGAAACACAAGAGAAGGAAAAAACCTACAATAACGAACCCAAAACAATTAAGAAAATGGGAATAGGAACATACATATAGATAATTACCTTAAATGTAAATGAACTAAATGCTCCCACCAAAAGACACAGGTTGGCTGAATGGATACAAAAAAAAGACCCATATATATTCTGTCTGCAAGAGACCCACTTCACACCTAGAGACACACACAGGCTGAAAGTAAGGGAATGGAAAAAGATATACCATGCAAATGGAAACCAAAAGAAAGCTGGAGTAGCAATTCTCATATCAGACAAAATAGACTTTAAAACAAACACTATTACAAGAGACAAAGAAGGAGACTACATAATGATCAAGGGATCGATCCAAGAAGAAGATATAACAATTGTAAATATTTATGCACCCAACATAGGAGCACTTCAATGCATAAGGCAAATACTAACAGCCATAAAAGGGGAAATAGACAGTAACACATTTATAGTAGGGGACTTTAACACCCCACTTTCACCAATGGACAGATCATGCAAAACAAAAATAAATAAGGAAACACAAGCTTTAAATGATACATTAAACAAGATGGACTTAATTGATATTTATAGGACATTCCATCCAAAAACAATACAATACACATTTTTCTCAAGTGCTCATGGAACATTCTCCAGGATAGATCATATCTTGGGTCACAAATGAAGCCTTGGCAAATTTAAGAAAATTGAAATTGTTATCAAGTATCTTTTCCGACCACAACGCTATGAGACTCGATATCAATTACAGGAAAATACCTGTAAAAAATACAAACACATGGAGGCTAAACAATACACTACTTAATAACGAAGTGATCACTGAAGAAATCAAAGAGGAAATCAAAAAATACCTAGAAACAAATGACAATGCAGACACGACGACCCAAAACCCATGAGATGCAGCAAAGCAGTTCTAAGAGGGAAGTTTATAGAAATACGATCCTACCTTAGGACACAGGAAACATCTCGAATAAACAACCTAACCTTGCACCTAAAGCAATTAGAGAAAGAAGAACAAAAAAAACCCCAAAGTTAGCAGAAGGAAAGAAATCATAAAAATCAGATCAGAAATAAATGAAAAAGAAATGAAGGAAACGATAGCAAAGATCAATAAAACTAAAAGCTGGTTCTTTGAGAAGATAAACAAAATTGATAAACCATTAGCCAGACTCATCAAGAAAAACAGGGAGAAGACTTAAATCAACAGAATTAGAAATGAAAAAGGAGAAGTAACAACTGACACTGCAGAAATACAAAAGATCATGAGAGATTACTACAAGCAACATTATGCCAATAAAATGGACAACTTGGAAGAAATGGACAAATTCTTAGAAATGTACAACCTGCCAAGACTGAATCAGGAAGACATAGAAAATATGAACAGACCAATCAGAAGCACTGAAATTGAAACTGTGATTAAAAATCTTCCAACAAACAAAAGCCCAGGACCAGATGGCTTCACAGGCGAATTCTATCAAACATTTAGAGAAGAGCTAACATCTATCCTTCTCAAACTCTTCCAAAATATAGCAGAGGGAGGAACACTTCCAAACTCATTCTACGAGGCCACCATCACCCTGATACCAAAACCAGACAATGAGGTCACAAAGAAAGAAGACTACAGGCCAATATCACTGATGAACACAGACGCAAAAATCCTCAACAAAATACCAGCAAACAGAATCCAACAGCATATTAAAAGGATCATACACCATGATCAAGTGGGGTTTACCCCAGGACTGCAAGGATTCTTCAAATTACGCAAATCAATCAACATGATACACCATATTAACAAACTGAAGGAGAAAAACCATATGATCATCTCAATAGATGCAGAGAAAGCTTCTGACAAAAGTCAACACCCATTTACGATAAAAACCCTACAGAAAGTAGGCATAGAGGGAACTTTCCTCAACATAATAAAGGCCATATATGACAAACCCACAGCCAACATCATCCTCATTTGTGAAAAACTGAAAGCATTTCCACTAAGATCAGGAAGAAGACAAGGTTGCCCACTCTCACCACTTTTATTCAACATAATTTTGGAAGTTTTAGCCACAGGAATCAGAGAAGAAAAGAAAATAAAAGGAATACAAATTGGAAAAGAAGAAGTAAAGCTGTCACTGTTTGCAGATGACATGATACTATACATAGAGAATCCTAAAGATGCTACCAGAAAACTACTAGAGCTAACCAATGAATTTGGTAAAGTAGCAGGATACAAAATGAATGCACAGAAATCTCTTGCATTCCTATACACTAATGATGAAAAATCTGAAAGTGAAATCAAGAAAACACTCCCATTTACCATTGCAACATAAAGAATAAAATATCTAGGAATAAACCTACCTAAAGAGACAAAAGACCTGTATGCAGAAAATTATAAGACACTGATGAAAGAAATTAAAGATGATACAAATACAGGGAGAGATATACCATGTTCTTGGATTGGAAGAATCAACATCGTGAAAATGACTCTACTACCCAAAGCAATCTACAGATTCAATGCAATTCCTATCAAACTACCACTGGCATTTTTCACAGAACTACAACAAAAAATTTCACAATTTGTATGGAAACACAAAAGACCCCGAATAGCCAAAGCAATCTTGAGAGCGGAAAACAGAGCTGGAGGAATCAGGCTCCCTGACTTCAGGCTATACTACAGAGCTACAGTAATCAAGACAGTATGGTACTGGCACAAAAACAGAAATATAGATCAATGGAACAGGATAGAAAGCCCATAGATAAACCCACGCACATACGGTCACCTTATCTTTGATAAAGGAGGCAGGAATGTACAGTGGAGAAAGGACAGCCTCTTCAATAAGTGGTGCTGGGAAAACTGGACAGCTACATGTAAAAGTATGAGATTAGATCACTTATTAACACCATACACAAAAATAAGTTCAAAATGGATTAAGGACCTAAATGTAAGGCCAGAAACTATCAAACGCTTAGAGGAAAACATAGGCAGAACACTCTATGACATAAATCACAGCAAGATCCTTTTTGACCCACCTCCTAGGGAAATGGAAATAAAAACAAAAATAAACAAATGGGACCTAATGAAACGTCAAAGCTTTTGCACAGCAAAGGAAACCATAAACAAGACCAAAAGACAACCCTCAGAATGGGAGAAAATATTTGCAAATGAAGCAACTGACAAAGGATTAATCTCCAAAATTTACAAGCAGCTCATGCAGCTCAATATCCAAAAAACAAACAACGCAATCCAAAAATGGGCAGAAGACCTAAATAGACATTTCTCCAAAAAAGATATACAGACTGCCAACAAACACATGAAAGAATGCTCAACATTATTAATCATTAGAGAAATGCAAATCAAAACTACAATGAGATATCATCTCACACCAGTCAGAATGGCCATCATCAAAAAATCTAGAAACAATAAATGCTGGAGAGGGTGTGGAGAAAAGGGAACACTCTTGCACTGCTGGCGGGAATGTGAATTGGTATAGCCACTATGGAGAACAGTATGGAGGTTCCTTAAAAATCTAAAAAGAGAACTACCATATGACCCAGCAATCCCACTACTGGGCATATACCCTGAGGAAACCATAATTCAAAAACAGTCATCTATCAAAATGTTCATTGCAGCTCTATTTACAATAGCCTGGAGATGGAAACAACCTAAATGTCCATCATCGGATGAAGGGATAAAGAAGATGTGGCACATATATACAATGGAATATTACTCAGCCATAAAAAGAAACGAAATTGAGCTATTTGTAATGAGGTGGATGGACCTAGAGTCTGTCATACAGAGTGAAGTAAGTCAGAAAGAGAAAGACAAATACCGTATGCTAACACACATATATGGAATTTAAGAAAAAAAAATGTCATGAAGAACCTAGGGGTAAGACAGTAATAAAGACACATACCTACTAGAGAATGGACTTGAGGATATGGGGAGGGGGAAGGGTAAGCTGTGACAAAGCAAGAGAGTGGCATGGACATATATACACTACCAAACGCAAAATAGATAGCTAGTGGGAAGCTGCATAGCACAGGGAGATCCGCTCGGTGCTTTGTGACCACCTAGAGGGGTGGGATATCGAGGGTGGGAGGGAGGCAGACGCAAGAGGGAAGAGATATGGGAACATATGTATATGTGTAACTGATTCACTTTGTTATTAAGCAGAAACTAACACACCATTGTAAAGCAATTATACTCCAATAAAGATGTTAAAAACAAAAAAACAGCAAAACAAGACACATATATATGCTGTCTACAAGACACCCACTTCAGGCCTAGGGACACATACAGACTGAAAGTGAGGGGATGGAAAAAGATATTCCATGCAAATGGAAATCAAAAGAAAGCTGGAGTAGCAGTTCTCATATCAGACAAATAGACTTTAAAATAAACACTATTACAAGAGACAAAGAAGGACACAATATAATGATTAAGGGACCAATCCAAGAAGAAGATGTAAAAATTGTAAATATTTATGCACCCCAACATAGGAGCACCTCAATACATAAGGCAAATACTAACAGCCAAAAAAGGGGAAATCAACAGTAACACAATCATAGTAGGGGACTTTAACACCCCACTTTCACCAATGGACAGATCATCCAAAATGAAAATAAATAAGGAAACCAAAGCTTTAAATGTTACATTAAACATGATGGACTTAACTGATATTTATAGTACATTCCATCCTAAAACAGCAGAATACACTTTCTTCTCAAGTGCTCATGGGACATTCTCCAAGATAGATCCTATCTTGGGTCACAAATCTAGCCTTGGTAAATTTAAGAATATTGAAATCATAACAAGTATCTGTTCCAACCACAACACTTTAAGACTAGATATCAATTAAAGGAAAAAATTCTGTAAAAAATACAAACTCATGGAGGCTAAACATTACGCTTCTAAATAACCAAGAGATCACTGAAGAAATCAAAGAAGAAATCATAAAATACCTAGAAACAAATGACAATGAAAACACGGCCACCCAAAAACGTGTAGAATGCAGCAAAAGCAGTTCTAAGACGGAAGTTTATAGCAATACAATCCTACCTTAGGAAACAAGAAACATCTCAAATAAACAACCAAACCTTTCACCTAAAGCAATTAGAGAAAGAAGAACAAAAAAAAAACCCCAAAGTTAGCAGGAGGAAAGAAATCATAAAGATCAGATCAGAAATAAAAGAAAAAGAAATGAAGGAAATGATAGCAAAGATCAATAAAACTAAAAGCTGGTTCTTTGAGAAAATAAACAAAATTGATAAACCATTAGCCAGACTCATCAAGAAAAAAAGGGAGAAGATTCAATTCAATAGAAGTAGAAAGGAAAAAGGATAAGTAACAACTGACATTGCAGAAACACAAAGGATCATGAGAGATTACTGCAAGCAACTATATGACATAAAAAGGACAACCACGAAGAAATGGACAAATTCTTAGAAAAGCACAACCTTCTGAGACTCAACCAACAAAAAACAGAAAATATAAACCAACCAATCATAAGCACTGAAATTGAGACTGTGACTAAAAATCTTCCAATCAACGGAAGTCCAGGACCAGGTGGCTTCACAGGCAAATTCTATCAAACACTGAGAGAAGAGTATCCTTCTCAAACTCTTCCAAAATATAGCAGAGGCAGAAACACTCCCAAACTCATTCTGTGAGGCCACCATCACCCTGATATGAAAACCAGAGAAAGCTGTCACAAGAAAGAAAACTACAGTCCAATATCACTGATGAACATAGATGCAAAAATCCTCAACAAAATACTACAAAACAGAATCCAACAGCACATTAAAAGGATCATAAACCAAGATCAAGTGGGGTTTATCCCAGGAATACAAGGACTCTTCAATATATGCAAATCAATCAATGTGATAAACCGTATTAACAAACTGAAGGAGAAAAACCATATGATCATCTCAATAGATGCAGAAAAAGCTTTCGACAAAATTCAACACCCATTTATGATAACAACCCTCGAGAAAGCAGGCATAGAGGGAACTTATCTCAACATAATAAAGGCCATATATGACAAAACCACAGCCAACATCGTTCTCCATGGTGAAAAACTGAAACCCTTTCCTCTAAGATCAGGAACAAGACAAGGTTGTCCACTGTCACCACTACTATCCAACATAATTTTGGAAGCTTTAGCCACAGCAATCAGAGAAGAAAAAGAAATAAAAGGAGTTCAAATCAGAAAAGAAGTAAAGCTGTCACTGTTTGCAGATGACATGATACTATACATAGAGAATCCTAAAGATGCTACCAGAAAACTACGAGAGCTAATCAATGAATTTGGTAAAGTAGCAGGATACAAAATGAATGCACAGTAATCTCTTGCATTCCTATACACTAATGATGAAAAATCTGAAAGAGAAATTAAAGAAACACTCCCATTTACCATTGCAACAAAAAGAATAAAATACCTAGGAATAAACCTACCTAAGGAGACAAAAGACCTGTATGCAGTAAACTATAAGACACTGATGAAAGAAATTAAAGATGTTACAAACAGATGGAGAGATATACCATGTTCTTGGATTGGAAGAATCAACATTGTGAAAATGACTCTACTACCCAAAGCAATCTACAGATTCAGTGCAATCCCTGTCAAACTGCCAATGGCATTTTTCACAGAATTAGAACAAAAAATTTCACAATTTGTACGGAAACACAAAAGATCCCGTATAGCCAAAGCAATCTTGAGAAAGAAAAACTGAGCTGGAGGAATCAGGCTGCAGGACTTCACACTATTACTACAAGGCTACAGTAATCCAGACAGTATGGTGGTGGCATAAAAACAGAAATATAGATCAATGGAACAGGACAGAAAACCCAGAGATAAACCCACTCACACATGGTTACCTTATTTTTGATGAAGGAGGCAAGAATATACAATGGAGAAAAGACAGTCTCTTCAATAAGTGGTGCTGGGAAAACTGGACAGCTACACATAAAAGAACGAAATTAGAACACTCCCTAACACCATACACAAAAATAAACTCAAAATGGATTAAAGACCTAAATGTAAGGCCAGACACCATAAAACTCTTGGAGGAAAACATAGACCGAACACTGTATGACATAAATCACAGCAAGATCATTTTTGACCCATCTCATAGAGAAATGGAAATAAAAACAAAAAAAACCCAAATGGGACCTAAAGAAACTTAAAAGCTTTTGCACAGCAAAGGAAAATATAAACAAGAGGAAAAGACAACCCTCAGAATGGAAGAAAATATTTGCGAAGGAAGCAACTGACAAAGAATTAATCTCCAAAATTTACAAGCAGTTCCTGCAGCTCAGTATCGAAAAAACAAACAACCCAATCCAAAAATGGGCGGAAGAACTAAATAGACATTTCTCCAAAGAAGATATACAGATTGCCAACAAACACATGATAGGATGCTCAATGTCACTAATCATTAGAGAAATGCAAATCAAAACTACAATGAGGTATCACCTCACACCAGTCAGAATGGCCATCATCAAAAAATCTACAAACAATAAATGCCAGAGAGGGTGTGGAGAATAGGGAACCCTCTTGCACTTTTGTTGGGAATGTAAATTGATACAGCCACTATGGAGAACACTATGGAGGTTCCTTAAAAAACTATAAATAGAACTACCATACGACCCAGCAATCCCACTACTGGGCATATACCCTGAGAAAACCATAATTCAAAAGGAGTCATGGACCACAATGTTCAATGCAGCTCGATTAACAAGAGCCAGGACAGGGAAGCAACCTAAGTGTCCATCGAGAGATGAATGGAGAAAGAAGATGTGGCTCATATACACAATGGAATATTACTCAGCCATAAAAAGAAACAAATTTGAGTTATTTGTAGTGAGGTGGATGGACCTAGAGTCTGTCATACAGAGTGAAGTAAGTCAGAAAGAGAAAAACAAATACCGTATGCTAACACATATATATGGAATCTAAAAAAAAGAAGGGGGGTTCTGAAAAACCTAGGGGCAGGAGAGGAATAAAGATGCAGATGTAGAGAATGGACTTGAGAACATGGGGAGGGGAAATGGTAAGCTGGGATGAAGTGAGAGAGTGGCATGGACATATATACACTACCAAATGTAAAACAGAGAGCTAGTGGGAAGCAGCCGCATAGCACAGGGAGATCAGCTTGGTGCTTTGTGACCACCTGGAGGGGTGGGATAGGGAGGGTGGGAGGGAGATGCAAGAGGGAGGAGATATGGGGATATATACACACCATTGTAAAGCAATTATACTCCAATAAAGATGTTTTAAAAAAAGAATAAAGAAGGAGAACAAAACAAAATTTTGCAAAGTAGAACAAAATTTTGAGAGTTTGATAACTGGTGACTGACGTACAGGATCCGAGAAAACTAGATCCTAAGCCAGCAGTAGATAAAGACAAAAGAAATTTTAAAGAAGCAGATGCATTAGATGCTTTGGGAAATGTGGACAGAGAGGGATAGAGCTTAAAAAAAAAGGTTAGATTATGTTTACAAACAAGTTAAATCCCTATACCTCTTCCTTTACTCCATGTTTGTGTGCAAATTCCCCTTTCTCACTACACATACGACTGAAGCCTTATTATCTAAAGAAGGTGAAAAAAAGTTGACATACTTGAGGATGGATTCCCATACTCTAAGGAGGTGCTTTAAGTCAAGGTATATATTCTAGAGACTGAGACTCTTCCCACACTATTTTCTTCCCTAACTAGGTTGGGTCTCAAAGTGCTAGCTTCTATACCTTCTCTTCTGAGCAATCTGACTTAGCAATAAAATAAAATAAAATATACATACAATGTGGAAGTGATAACTAGGTATATAACAAAAATTATCATCTGCTTCCATAGATTTGCCATTGGGAAGGGGCTGTCCAGCCAGAGTCATATTTCTCATCATCTTACAAATGTATATGCAAAATGATGGTGATGAAACATGAGTGGAACCAATGTGCACCTCTTCTAGGCCTGGCAGGTCCATAAAACCTTTTCAGGTAGCTTTCCTGCATGTTCCTTTCTCTTTTGACCTGGTTGAAATATAGACAAGCTCCAAGGTGACCTTGAACAGCATGTATTAAAAATGGCAAAGCCTCTGTTGGTATAGGCCACTAAATAATTGTGTGGAGAAGGGATGTTCTCCAAAATAATTTTGGGTTCAATACTATTATATGAGCAAGAAATAATTTTCATGTGTATTTTAGTCATTAAACACTTTGGCTTTACTAGGTACAGTAGATAGCATACCTAAGTAATATACACACTTTCACCAGCCATATTATATATAGTGAAAATCACAGTTAATAAGCCTCATTCCTGAACTCAGAGATTCTTTCAGCTTTATAGTCACTATCTCTTAATCTTAAGTAGAAAAGAAATACACAGGACACTGAAAGTATAGCATGGAAGACAGTAAATAAAACAAGTAACAAGAAAAAAGGCAAAATGGAGGCAATAAGACTATATAAGAAGAATAAAACTTTTTAAAGGACTATCATTAATGTTGTCAGAAAAATATTAAAAAAACTATTATGTCCATGAGATAATAACAAGATGCTACAAAAAGAACATCTATATAATCAGAAAAATTAATTTAATTGAAAATTAAATTAATGTCATAATAATGAAAATAAAAAGCTAAAAAAGTTGGAAGTTAAACTTGAGAAAATGCTTTCATAAAGTAGAGAAAAAGACAAATGTACAACAGAAGAGAAACTATGAGAAAGAAGAGAAATTTAGGAAATGCAAAATTCAAACAACTGGAGTCCATGGAAAGAGAAATAAAGAAGATTAAGAAGGAAATTCATCAATGACATAATTCAAGGAAATATTCTGGAACTAAAGAACATGAGTCTCCAGAAAGAGTTCCCTGAGAAATCCATGAGTATGGATTCACACCACAGCATATTAGTGCAGAATTCCAAACACTTGAGATAGGAACTTCTAGCTCTGGTTACAGATGGAGTAACTAGCATGGAACAATGCTCCTGCTGAAAACAATTATAAAGTTGGATAAAATATAAAAATTAACTATTTTTAAGAACAACATAACCAAGTAAAACATTAAAAAATAAATGACACCAAGCATAAGCATATGCATCATTTAACTAGATGATACCAAATGTACAGGTATTTGGAAACATTTTATTCACTTTTTTTTTTCAGATTCTTCCAGATGGTTAAGATCATGTAGACATTTCCTCAGTTAATATTTAAGAAATGTTAAAATTTGTAGCATCCTCCTCCTTCAATATGGAGGTATAGAAATTAGAGTATTTACCTACGCTTATTTCTCCCTAAAATAATTAGCAATGATATTTCTGAGGTGGAAATTAAGTAAAATAAATAGTAAAGTAAAACAATGGGAAAAGCACAGGTATGGGAAGGAAGCATAGGTTTGAATGTTGGCTTTGAGGTGGCACATTCATCTATAAAACAGAGAAAATAAACCTATTTTAGAATGTTATTGTGATGATTAAATGAAATATGTTAAAATATCTTCCTTAATGTCCAGCCTAACATATATACTTGATGTATGTCATTTCCCTCAGTCTCCCTGATAATCGATATCCTAATCCAGACAGCTTTTAGAATAATTTTTTTTCTATTTAATTCAGAATTTTGAAGATAAATATACCAGGGTGGTGAAGAAGTATGATAAAAGCTCAGAAAATTTTAAAATCCTTTTTAGGGTTAAAAGAAGAGATGAATTAGTCCCTTCCATGAATTCATCTAAAGCATATGTAGGTCAGGAAAACGATGCAGTCTGGCTCTTACATTGAGAACCTCCTTTCAGTCTTAGAGAAAACATGATTCTCACCTGAATCAACAAAGTAGAATTTGGACAAAGATGATCTTATCAACATCTGAATTTTGAGAATGATATTAACTCTTCAAGGACTTATTTTTTTAACCTTTTATCTTAATAAGAGGTTGCTGATGTAACAGCCCATCCAATTGTCTTAATCAAAAGTCACCACTGTGTAAGTCAACTTGCCTTTTTCAGGTCTTCAGACTCCGGCCTAGAGTAGATAAAGCCTATAGAATTATATATTAAAGCAGATAAATTTATAGCTTTGTTTTACCCACTGGGACTTGCTGCTGAAAGTTTTGTCCCTACTCTATACATAGAAAAGGAACCATGGTTGTGGGCAACATCCCGACTCCTGGCAATGGCTGTTCAGGCTACCTTGCCTGAAGTGATGAGGAATTGCACCTTCATCTTTGTTGGGGGAGGGGAACCCTTACCTTTCTTCCTCAGTGGGATTTGCCAAGAGCAGGTGTTCACATTCATTAAGGCTGTCTCTGTCTAAAAGACTTCTTTTCCAAAGGAGAAAGCACCTGATTTACTCTCCTAAACCAAACATTGATTTTTCATCAGCTGAATCAACTTTTCTTTCAGCTACGCTTTCCAGAAGGTATCGCCACATTAAGTAAGGCTTTCAAAAAGCGAAGTCCCTGAAAACGTAATATTGGAACCTCCCTGAGATGCCTTCATGATCCACAACAGAGACTTTGCTCCCTTAGGACCCAATGGGAAAAGTCTCTTTTTATCTTTTCCGAAACCGTGGTTAAAAGAATGGTCTTCTGTATTCCTCAGTGTCTTCTAAGCAAAGTCACTTCAATAAATCCCAAAGCTAGCACAGTCTAAAGTAAAATGTTATATCTTCGAATGTACTTAGATGCTGTCATCAGAATATAAAAACTATGTAGTCAAAAATGTTTCTCTTTTTGCGTTTGATGTCAGAAATAGTGAAGCAAAATGTGTTTTGCCAGTTTTGTAGTTTGTACTTGCTCTGCTTCCCTCAGTGGGATATTTGTACCTTTAAATGTCTCCTTTTGTTCAGTGCTTTAACTTCTAAACTTTTGAGTCTTTTCTTAAATAGATGGGGCAATGTATTCATTTCTTATTGCTGCTGTCACAAATTACCACAAATTTAGTGGCTTAAAACAATTTATCATCTTGCAGTTCTGGAGTTGAGAAGTTCAAAGTGGGTCTCAGCGAGCTAAAACCAAGGTGCTGGCTGGGTTGTTTCTCCTGGAGGCTCTAGGGGAGAATCTGGGTTTTGTTTTGTTTTGTTCTGTTTCTGTCTTTTCCAGCTTCTAGAGGCCACCCACCCACATTCCCTGCTTCATGGCCTCTACCTCCCTTTTCAAAGCCAGCAAACAACACTATATCTCTCTGACCATTCTTCCCGAATCACATCTCCCTAAGACTCTGAAAACTTCTACCTCCCTCTTCACTTTTAAGGACCCTGGTGATTACATTGGGTCCAACCAGATAATCCAGGATAACCTCAGCATCTGTTGATCAGCATCCTCAATTCCATTTGCAATCATAATATCTCTTTGTGATGAAATGTAACATATTTCCAGGTTTTGGGAACTGGGACATGGACACCTTTGGGGGCCCATTATTCTGCCTACCACATGGAACACGTCTTAAATTAACAATGCAGAATTAACACTCACCAAATATATAAAATCTGGGTTGGGGAACAGTCTAGGCTCAAAAATAATAACCCAAATCCCCCTCAAAAAGGAGTGAGTAGCATTTGAAGTAAGATTACTAGATAGAAATCATCAGCCTGGGGATGGGCATGGGAATGGATAGTTCAGTCAGACAGACAGCAGGAGTGGCCTGGGAAGCAGACCTTCGGCCACTAATAAAAAGGGCCAGGGGCTTCCCTGGTGGCGCAGTGGTTGAGAGTCTACCTGCCGATGCAGGGGACACGGGTTCGTGCCCCGGTCCAGGAGGATCCCACATGCCGCGGAGTGGCTGGGCCCATGAGCCATGGCCGCTGAACCTGCGCGTCCGGAGCCTGTGCTCCGCAACGGAAGAGGCCACACAGTGAGAGGCCTGCGTACCACACACAAAAAAAGGGCCAGGATGTCAAACTCCATGCCACTCCCTGGTCTTCCTCATCTTCCTCACCAGACCCAAGTCTTTTGTTTTTCACTGGCCACAGCTCTCTCTCAGGCCCTCATTCTAAGTCTTAGTACCTGATTGGCTGATGCTGGGATTCAGGAATGTAAAGGCAAATATTAAACAGAGCACCTGAGGAAGGTCTTTACCCACAGCACTAGTGGCTGCATAATTGATGTACTTAATTACCAAACATTTAATCCTAACCTAAATATTCAGGCTACCAGATTAGAATATTTATTCATTTACCAATGACATGGACTGCTGAATCCAAACATAAAAAGAATTCAGATAGATCCGGGGATCAAAAATATGGACATGTCACTGAAAATGTATGGCAGACAGCTAATGGACCTAATATCCATTCCCGTCTTTTTCCTTAGTAAGTATGGTAGTTTCCTTTTGCTGCTGTACATATTTACTACAAACTTGGTGGCTTAAAACAACACAAATTTATTCTCTTATGGTTCTGGAGGTCAGAAGTTGACATGAATTTTAAGGGGCTTAAAGTGTTTGCATGACTGGCTCCTTCTGGAGGCTCCAAGGGAAATTCTATTTCCTGTCTTTTCCCACTTCCAGAGTCCACCTGCATTCTTTAGGTCCTCACCCCTTATTCATTTTCAAACACTTCAACCTCTGCTTCCACTACCCATTTCCTTCTTTGAACTTGCAGCACACATTCCAGGACCATTGTGATTACATTGAGCCCAACTGGATAACCCCAGATAATCATCTCATCTGAAGATTCATCTAAAGTAGTATATTTGCAGGTTATGGGGATTAGGACATTAATATATTTGGGGGTCGGGGATAGTATTCTGTCTAGCACAGTAAAATAATCCTGACTTTTAGCTTAGTACAAGGCTAGAGGCAATAAAGATTACATACCACAGTCTCATTTGTGATTAGGTATGACTATATGACTAAGTTTTGCCTAATGAGATATAAGCTGAAGTGCTCTGTGAAAATTTCAGGAAGTTTGCCTAAGGGAAATTGGTATGCTCTCTGACTTCCTCCATCCTGATGGCTGGAATACAAATACAATGGCTGGAACATCAGCAGCCATCTTGGATCAAAGAGTCAACCTTTGCAATGGAAGCCATGTATAGTGTAACAACAAGATAGAAAAACTTGGGCTCTGTGAAAATTTCAGGAAGTTTGCCTAAGGGAAATTGGTATGCTCTCTGACTTCCTCCATCCTGATGGCTGGAATACAAATACAATGGCTGGAACATCAGCAGCCATCTTGGATCAAAGAGTCAACCTTTGCAATGGAAGCCATGTATAGTGTAACAACAAGATAGAAAAACTTGGGGCTTCCCTGGTGGCGCAGTGGTTGAGAGTCCGCCTGCCGATGCGGGGGACGCGGGTTTGTGCCCCGGTCTGGGAGGATCCCACATGCCGCGGAGCGGCTGGGCCCGTGAGCCATGGCCACTGAGCCTGTGCACCCGGAGCCTGTGCTCCGCGACGGTGAGAGGCCCACGTACCGCAAAAAAAAAAAAAAAAAAAAAAAAAGAGATTGAAAAACTTGGAGTCTCTTTTGGAACAATGAAACAAGCTTGAACTCACTTCTAGACTTCTTGAATATGAGATAAAAATATATTTCTGTCTGTTTAAGCCATGATTATTTGAAATTTCCCATTATACCCAGATTTAATGCTAACTAATACAAATGTATTTTTGCATTATATAAACTAGTATTAAACTTTCATATTTTAAAAAACTTATATCATTGGCTCTGTGTGTACAAAATATTTTTTGTAAGTAGAGGAACTTTATGATAATGACAGCTAATGTGTTTATATGCAAGGAGCCAAAAGGAAGTCTCTAGATAAAGTTGGATTTAGAAGATTAAACATAAATTTATATCATTGGTTCACTTCATTATCACTACAATGAGTAAAGTAAAATCTTTTTTTTTTTTTTTTAGGCCACAGCTTGCAGAATCTTAGTTCCCCCACCAGGGACTGAACCTGGGCCAAGGCAGTGAAAGCGCCAAGTCCTAACCAATGGAGCCAGGGAATTTCCGGTAAACTCTTAACAAATTCATAGCTTCAAATGATTGGTCTAAATGCTAGCAACAAATACTGACCAAAGAACAATACCAACTGAAAAAAAATTCCTTTATGGGCCTTTGCATAGGTCTTCTGTCTCCTTGATGAGGACCAGCCTAATCTATCTTTTTAATCTGTGTACTAGAAAAAAAAAAAAAAAGCTATGATTAAAAAATTTTAAAAGAAGAAGCACACCAGGACTGATATATATATATTTTATCTTCCCTTTACCTAGTGGGATCTTGAATATATACTGCCTCTAGACTTTTACACTCAAATTTATGAGCTCATAAAAAGAAAAATTATTTATTTGAACATGTCAACTTAGTACACATGTATTCCCAGATAGAACTTCTCAAGCCAATTATTTCTATATTCAATTATATATGTTTCTATATTTAATTATATATGTATGTGTATATGTATATACACACACACTTCACTGAAATATGTAGTATCCCCAAGTAAAATACAAAAGCATAACGAAATTCTGTCTGCCATACATGTATCCCATTCCTACTCATTGTAGCATCGTTGGAGGGAGAGCAGCTGGTTACCAATTTCTTAGTAATGTTTAATTTGTATATCTGTATATAATAGGCATAATATATTTCATACATGTGATATATATATATACATTTATAGTAATAGTATTTGTGAAAGTTATACTTTTGCTTCTCTATATATAAATTCTTCAAGTGTTACATCTACATATGAATAAAATTTTAAAAGCAAATAATACAGAAGATGATATTTAGGAGAAAATGTAATAAAATATTGTATTTAACTCACAGGAACAAACTTAGAGTCAAGATGACCAAAAGCATAAGAAATAAACCATTACAAGTTACAGATTGACTGGAATAATCCCTAAAATTTGATTATTTTGCATCTACATAGATTATACCAGAGAAAACAGAATTCTAAAATGAATAGTAGTGGAACATACGCTGACACATCCACCAACTTACAAAGAATTGATGCTCCAAAAGTTTATCTGTAAGGTGGCAACCCAAAACTCAGAGCATGTTTTTGTTGTTTTTCCCTAACACTGTACCATAAAACATTTCAAGGTTTCAACAAAGTTGAAAGAATTTTACAATGAGTAAGTGTGTTCTCCCCCACCAATATTCTCTCATTAACATTTACTATATTCACTATATCATGTATCTCAAAATAATTAAATAATTACATTTTCCTTCTAATGGCAGGCTGCTGTTCTAAGTCACATAAATTGAATTAAGCTTACAGCATGGCACTAATTTACATTAAGTTGTTTAACCTTCTCCAAGATAGAGTTTAAGGGGTAGTGTTACATTTGTGTAATAGAAAACTGGGAAATGAAAGAAAATAGAAGAAATAGACTATCCATAATTATATCACCAAAGATAACCACAGTAACAGTTTTAAAAATTTTTAAACACTTAAATTTGCTTCCATAGATCTCATTTTTATATATTAGTAATTATATTTAGCAATTTTCATAACTCTGGTTGTCACTTTAAATTAGTAACAAATAGCATACCGAATGTATGTCCCAAAATTTACTTAGCCATTATTTAACAATTCACTTGTAATGTAATATTTGGGTGGTTTTCAATTCTTGTTATCATAAAAATGCTGCAATGAAGAAGTATTTTGTGCTTTTTCTCCCTCATCTGTTCTTCCTTAGATTCAGAAGTGGAATTACGGTTATTAATAAAAAGCATTCTGGGTCCTGGATACATTTATCCATCCAAGGACATAATGCAACTTGTGAAAATCCTCTCAGTGACTATCATCAGAGAAACAGAAAGCTTATTTTACACCTGGCTGACAGGGAAGGATCTCCTCCCATTCCAGGGTCACACATGCAGGCTCGATATAGAATATTACATCATGAAATATTACATTAAAGTCTGGACATTGCCTGTATATGTCTATCCTCAGCCCCAAGACACATCATTAAAATTCAGCCATCACTACCTAAAACCTAAATATATCTTTTTAAACAAGTTTATGAATACATCACATTGACCGGCTGTTAATCACCTTCTCTATGTGCTACATTTTCTCATTCTTAATGGAAATTCTCATCGATTACTTAATCTTGTTATGCTTTCGCTAAGTGAATTAATATGCTTAGGATATTAAATTGAAGGATCCCTGCTCATCTGCTCAAACTCTGTATTTTCACCAGGGTGACAGATTAATTTCTAAGAAAAAAACATTAGCAATAGTCTCCTCCTTGCTATTAAACATGACATATGAAATGAAAATAATTTGAAACAGCTGAAGCAGGACGTTCCAGGGAAATATGTAAGGACTATGGTCCGTGAAATATGAATTCATATTATTATGTTGAAATAAGGTTTGCTATGTAGTTTAAAGTTCGACGTAACTTTTGGAGAATTGTCCCATAATCACTAGAATGGAATGCATAGCAGTGGAAACAAGTTGCAGCTCTCCACTGATCTGAGCCAAGCACAGAAAAAGGAGACTAGAAACAGGAGAAGTGACTAAAAGGTTAAGAAAAATATATCTGATACATTTTAATTATAATTGCCTTTTCACTACAAATCATTGCCATTTTTCTAAAATCAATTAAATTTTAGTTTTTATGTTTGGAAATCGCTGAGGATACTAGCCTATGTCTAAAGAGTATTAGAAATTCATTTTCTAATATTTAAATTATTACAAACCAAATTGACTTTTTAAAAGGAAGCACCAAATCCTTAAATATTAGAGCTGCATACTGAAATATTTACAGATAAATTGATATGATATCTAAGATTTGTTCAATTTAAATAATCCAACAAGGTGGGGGAATTGAGAGGAGTAGAGAAGACCAAATTAGCCATTGTTAATAATTGTGGAAACTGGGAAATGAGTACAGGAGGGTTTTTATATTCTCCTCTCTATCTCATATACTCATCACTCATAAAATAGTTCTTTTCTTTTTAAGGAAGCAACTCTAGAGCATTTATTTAAACCACCTCCAGTGATAACATATGTAAACATATGTGAGAGAGAGAAACAAGGAAAGAATATCCAAAATGCTGAAAGTGTTTAGTTTCCTAATAGACAAGAATGCACTCACTCAAGAAAGCAACACTAAAGACAGGAAAGGAAACACTCCACAGATGTCCCGATCAACAGGAAGAACCTAGAGAACAATGGGAAAACTTTAGAAGTAGTTGGGACTTCAGGAATTCTCTATTCTGATTCCTTCTGAGCAAACTGTACCCAAGAATTGAAAGGTGACTTGTACTCCACATAGTTGGTGGTTAGTTTATTGATTAACGAAAGCTGTTGAGCACGTATTATGTGCCAACCACAAAACCAGGTGCTGAGGACACCAAGAAAAGGAGAACAAAATCATCCCCTTTTGTGAGGGGGACACATATTCAAACCAATAATTACAGTATGTGTATCAAGTAATGTAGCAGGGCTATGAATAATACTAGGGGAAACAGGAAAGAAAAACCTAATTCTTCAGAGTAAGATCATAGCAAATTTATGAAAAGGCTGGAACTAGAATACATGATTTCTTATTTCTAGTGTAACGTTATCTTTGTCATAAACCATTTGGTCCAGAAAGAAAAAAAATCTTACTCAAATTAGATTTTCAAAAAGATATATCATAAGGGTACAGAGAACACAACTGCAAAAAAATACAGAAACAATTGCAGAAAATATAGAAACACAATTGCAGAAAATATTTTAAAACTATAGGAATTTATCAAACAGTAACTCTGGGGCTATCTACTTTCTCATCTCCACATCATTTTTTCTGCATTTGCTCCCATTTCTTTCTACAAACCAGCTCTCAGCTCACTTATACACTTTTATACGAACCGTATCATGGCTACCCTGAAATGAAGGGAAACGTGTAATTCTAGTCCAATCTGCTATAATTAATGGACTTAGTTACTACCTGATTCCAAATTCCCTTGAGAGGAAATTTTATTAGTCATATTGGCATCAAGCCCCGACCCTAAAATAATCTGCTGTGGGACGGGAAGGTGAGGTCATTGGAGCTAAGCCCTTTTAGGCTGTGGGTGAGGTGTGGTCTCTCAGAAAGGAGCCCTATGATGACGACTATCTTGTGCTGAAGGGCTGTTTCCACTACTTCCTTGAGAAGTGTATTATGGGAATTAATACAACGCTAACAAAAAACACTCTGAAACTGCTAAAAAGGAAAGTTCTCTTGTAATATTAAGTTATACAATGCTAGCATAAGGTTGTCTTTTAGGGAAAAAATCAAATAATAAAACACCATAATTTAAGAGAGAGATTATATCCATTGACTTTGACAAAAGATATTGGTTGATATTTTTTGAAAGGTGATCCAAAATAAAAACAAAGGGAAAAACAACAAAAATAGCACAAAAAGAGGAGGAAGTTTTGACTCATTTTAATGAAATTTCTCCAACCCCAATTCCTTAGTGTTCATAAAGAATAAGAAAATAATAAAATAAAGATACAAAAGCCCTTGTGCTATTACACTTAATCTTTCATAAATCTATGGAATTACATGATATTGTATTCAGAAAAGACAATGATCTTCAACACAGAAAAAAGTCACTAATGGTGCCTAGCCTATCCCATATATTGATTTCAACAAAAATCAATCTATGTGAGCAGGAAAGGGAAAAAAATTTTTAAAGCATATTCAAAATCAAATGTACTTCATTTTCTTTACCAGGAGCAGTTCGGTTGACACTTCTCTAATACGTCAGACTATAAAATATATACTCGAAAATAGTTTGCAGCAGACATAGAGAATGGACTTGAGGACACGGGGAGGGGAAGGGTAAGCTGGGATGAAGTGAGACAGTGGCATGAACATATATACACTACCAAATGTAAAATAGATAGCTGGTGGGAAGCAGCCGCATAGCACAGGGAGATCAGTCCAGTGCTTTGTGTCCACCTAGAGGGGTGGGATAGGGAGGATGGGAGGAAGACGAAAGAGGGAGGGAATATGGGGTTATATGTATATGTATAGCTGAGTCACTTTGTTATACAGCAAAAACTAACACACCATTGTAAAGCAATTATACTCCAATAAAGATGTTTAAAAAATTAATAAAATAAAATAGTTTGCAGCAATAATGAAACCACAGGAGGGCTTATGTGTGCAATAAGTAATCTCAGACTAGCAGAGAGAGAATTAGGAATTAGGGATAATCTCGTGCTGGGGGAGAGATAACCCTGAAATTTTGTCTTGCCCATAGAATATGGGAATGAAGTGATAATTGCACATATTTTTTTCTTATTTATTCCACCTTTTTCATTTCTATTCATTCATTTTTACAACTAGTAGTAATTGCAAAATAGTTATTACAGCAAAACAAACTGGGTCAAAAAGGACACCAAAAAATAAGAACACGAAGGAAACATTTGTGACAAGACATCATTTACACATGTCAAGTTACAAGTTTCAGAAGATTGTTCCCGCAACTCATGAAAGGGAATTCTGGGAAAAACAGAAATTTAAGAACTGGCTGACAGAAAACTCTCTGCCAAAAATGAAATGAAAAGACCAAATAAAACCTAGAAGAGAGGGAAACCCCTCCAATACTGAACCTAGTGAAGTATTAAAGTCACATGCCACAAACTTAAATGGAATTTTATCAGATACAGCACAATTCGGGCTGAACTGAAAAAAAAAATAATGTAACCTGAAACACACCCCCTTTCCTTAAGAAAGCATTTTATTTTATGATAAAATAACTGGAGAAAGTCCCAATGAATCTCACTAATTACTCACCCCCCCACCCCAGCTTGGAAAAACAAGAAAAGGGGATGTTACACTTGACATGGGAGAGAAAGTCTCCCTGTTACCCACCACTGATCAACAGCCTTCCAAGGCCATGGCACCTGAGCGTGTGCCCATCCTCTAACCCATAATCCCATCAGAAGGCTGGATTTGTCCCATGATTGTCAAAGACCCATGCTTAACTAGAAAGGCAAGATGTGGGGGTGAGCTGAAGTTATTATAAATAAGAACAAACCAGGAGTGATTTTACACTTAAGAAAATAATTTAAGAAAGTTAAAAAAAAAAAAAAAAACCTGTATCAGAACTGAAAATGGCCATAGAAGTGGAAAAATGCAGAGTCAATACTGCAGAAAACCTAATCCATAGAGTGAAATCCTCCACAACACAGAGGGGAACAAAAATGAAAAACTAAAAATGTTCTATGAGAAGATATGAAAATGAAAGACATAATGGTGATGGAACCTACAATGACTGTTTTTGAAAAAAAAAAAAACATGACAAATGGAACTGAAAAAAATAGTCCATTAAATAATAGATGAAATCGTGAAGAAAGTGAAAATGTGAATCTTCAGATCAAAAGCGTTCATTACGTGGTAGGCAAAATTGATAAAATACAAAATCTAGAGAGTCTGGTAAAATATTCAAATTTAAGGATACATTAAGGATTCTACAAGCTTCTGCTCATCAGTATGACTTACTAGAAGTCTACGTTCACCTACGTTTCCTTGGAAACTTGGCAGAATAAAAAGACACTCATAAGAACAAAAATCAATCAGGTGCCAAACTTCCCCATGTACAATATTAGATGCCAGAAGACAAAATAACTAACAGCTAGAGATAATTGACAGGGTGTGATTCCAGAATTCTACTCTCATTCCTGTTGACATTTATTTAATAAAGCAACAAAAAGATTGAAATATACAAGAAATTAGAAGTTATATATCTGCATTGTTTCCTTTCTATGGAGGAAAAAAAAACTCTCTGAAGAAATCTAAGAATGAGTCCAAATATAAAACTAATGATTTTTGAAGTTGATATAAAATTTTTTCTATAATAATTTGCTACATGGAATTGTTAGTTTGGATTTTAAGACAAGAGTCTTGGTAAATTAAATCAGATCTTTAGTATAAATTATGTTGTTTTATATATAAATTGAGAAAAACTTAATTCAGTAGTATCAAATGGTGGGGGAGGGGGTCACTCGGGAGAGGTTGGAAAGAAAAATGAGCTTGTTGCAACTGTGTCTACTTCAGCTTAGTAGACACAGTTGCAACTTCAGCTCACTTCCAGGGAATTTTGATCTTAGTAGACACAGGATGCAACTTCAGCTTACTTCCAGGGAATTTGATCTTCAAATTCTGAATATGTTGGTAGTTGTGCCACAGGTGATTTGCAGCAGGAGATAATTTCCTGGGATGTCTATAGTTTCATGGCTTGAGGGCAACCTCTATTTAAATAATAATAATGATAAGAAGAAAAAGTAGTAGTAGTAATAGTAGCAGCAATAGTAGTGGTAGTAATGGTAATAACGATGGTAGTAGTAGTAATGGTAGTAGCAGTAATGGTGGTAGTAGCAGTAGAGTAATGGTAGTAGTAGTGGTGGTAGTAGTAGTAATAGTAGTAGTAATGATGGTAGTAATAGAGTAATGGTAGTAGTAGTAGTGGTCATAGTAGTGATAGTAGTAGTAGTAGTAGAGTAATGGTAGTAGTAGTGGTGGTAGTAGTAGTAGTAGCAGTAGTAGTAGTCACCCCCGGTCATAAAGCTCCATGACTTATAGAAGAGTGGCAGTGACCATCTTCCCTCCTGCCCTGTGCCTGCACCACAGCTCTGCTCCCTTTATCATCTAATTATCACAGATACCTCTCAACAGATATGTCTTATTTCTGCCTTATCATCTGAGTAAATATATTTACAGTGGCAACCAAGTATTGAACTCACTTTTTTAAAGTAATACACATGTAAAAAAGGTTATACTCTAAAATGCCAGCATTAAAATATTACACCATATATTATAAAATTCAATGTAAAAATGATCATTTTAATTAAATAAACTGAGGCCCAAATCTCAGAGCATATCAACAAAACTTGAGATGTTGAGGGAGGGAGGGGAAGAAAAGAGGAAATATAAATGTGCTAATTGTCTAAAATTCCATAGAGGAAATTAATATTTTTAATTTCTGAAGTTGACAGGTTGCTAAATACAAGTTTGAGCATGTTACTAAAATCTATAAAAATAGCCTTTATAGAACAACAATAACATCAAAAGGCTGTGCATCTTCCATTAATAGATGACACAGATCTGTAGCAGTTGTGCTGGGTTACCAGAAGATAAGGCAGGTTATTTCTATACTCCTAAACCTATCTCACGGGAAAACGCATGAAAGACTCGGGGGAGCAATATTTAAATCTCAGAAATATTCATTAATCTGACATAACTGGTGAGAAAGTAGAGTCACTTTAACTATAAAAAGAACAAATACTGCTCACAAATCAATATATATACCTATATAAAAGGGATGTGATGTGAAATATTTGCTTGTGGCAAACACCCAGGACAGGGAATGATTTGGACCATCTTCTGTCTCCTCCTGACCACATTTCCCCACCAAAACATAAAATGCAGATTACAAAAAAAAAAAAAAAAAAAAAAAAAAAAAAAAAAAATCAAAACTCTGATTTCCAATTCAATAGATTTCAAGGAGAGTTTTCCCCAAACTCTGCCCAAGTAAATCATTAACTTTCAAAGAACCAGAGTTCTCCTTTGCAATTTCCACAGTAAACTACAAGAGAAAATAATCAGCAGTAGAATAAAAGAGTGGAGTCCTTGAGCCAAATGGCCATTAGAGGAGTCCTCTGTCTCCCAGGAAGGACACTGACTTTGTATTCACTTTGTGTCCTTATCAGTCACTGACTGGGAACAGCTCATAGGAAGTGTGGCTCTATCACAAACATGCAGGAGATTTTGCAGGAGCCAGGGCCCTTAGTGAGTTACACTTCCTATGATTGGAGATCTGTGAATCCATGATCACCAAGCATTTAAGGCTCTGAGGAATAAATAAGTTGCATTAATAAAAATTTAGAATGATATTTCCAAAAACTTCTTCTGTTAGAAAATTATTTTAAAATATGAGTTTAAGCATCTCTCTCTCTTTCTCTCTCTGTCACACACACACACACACACACACACACACACACACACACACATTGTTCTGACATTATATCAACCACTGAAACATTAGCCCCTGAGGAAGAGTGGAAAGGAAGTGGATCTCATTCTATAACTTTACCATCCATAAAAGGATTATACTAATACAAATATGTAGATTGCTTGCCCTTACCCTAAGGTTATTTGAAATCTAAAGGGGAAATGGACCTAACATTTTTTCTAGATGTATTACATATGTTATCTCATACCTCCTCGTAACACTATTCTGATATATGTATAATTATCTCTATTTTCAGAAATGAGGAATTGGATCTCCAATGATTTTTTAAATTGGCTTAACACAGTCATTAGGTTTTGAATCTAGGTCTTTTGGGCACCCTTTAAATTTATTCTACTGTACTCCCTTGGAATCTTCCAAACAGTTTTAGACTTAGAAGAAATAGAATTCAAATTAAGAAGGAAGTGAAATTTTACTAAGCAATATAATTTACATTTCTAAAAGACATAAGAAAACTTCAGATAAGCATTTTGCTGTAAAAATTCTCAGAGAAAGGAGTTCATTACATAAGCTATGAAAAAGAGATGAAATGTAATAGTTAGCAATTATCAACAGGTTATTGATCCCAGAATCCTTATTAACCTGTGTAAAAACAAGAATAAAATCTCCACACCATGGAAATATTAAGAGATTGAATAGGTATATGTGCAATGACTTGACACTAACTACCTGGAGTTAGACCAAACTTCACAGGGCAGGGACGCAGTTCTCCACACACCTGCCCTCGCTTCAGAAGCCAGCCACAAGCCTGAGAGTTCCCAACCCACCCACACTTCTGACCAACTGGCTAAACTTTGGGGGGTTTCCGCTACCCCCTCAGGTTCAATAATTTTCTAGAGAAACTCACAGAATTCAGGAAAGCAATATACTTAAAATTACAGTTTTATTATAGCAAAAAGGATACAAATCAGGACCTTCACAAAGAAGAGGCACATGTGGGAAGTCTAGGAGGGTCCATCCCCACAGAAAAGTGAAGCTTCTAGTGTCACCTCCCCATGGAATCAGGACACATCACTCTCCCAGCACATGACGAGTAACACTACACAAAGAGTATCACTAACCAAAGAATCTCATATGAACATCAATATCCAGAAATTTTATTGGGTTTTCATTGTGTAAGCATAATGATTGAATCATTGGCCATATACTTAGACTGAATCTCCAGTTCTTCCTCCCCTCCCTGGAGGTCAGGCTGATATGATGTGGCTCAAAACCCCAACCCTCTAATCACATTGTTGGTCTTTCTGGAGTAGCCAGCTCCTACCCTGAGTCATCTTGTTAGCACAAATTATCTAGGGGCTCTCCACAAGTCACATCAATATCATAAACTACCAGGACCCATCACGAATAACAAAGACACTCCTATCACTCAGGAACTTCCAAGTCATTAGAGATTGCCTCCCAAGAACAAGGGCCAGCCATGTTTCTTGTTTTTTGTTCTTTTAACATTATACAACAATATGTATATATATCACTCTACTTTGTATCCAGCAAATACTGTTGTTGTTATTGTTGTTGCTGTTAATATTCATAGGATACTAATTTGAAGGAGAAAGTTTAAAACAGATCTATGATTTCTCTTTTAGCCTCAGGGACAGTTGAGGGATTGACCTTTGTTAAAATCCTCTTTGCACATAAACTCAAGGAATCATAGTAGTATACTAGACCCAAGTTAATAAGAATTTATCTGAGGTTACTATTTTCCAGACTATACACTTGCACATCTTTATTGATACTGTTTATTGAGTAACACATAAAAGTATTGAGATTCTGCTGCACTGGAGAACGGGGGCCAGTCATGTACATTCGAGGAAGATGTCATGTACATCTTCAAGGTATAAAAGATGAAAGAACTCACAGAGCCTGACTTTCCTGAGTTGAGGTGGTTCATACTTGGCTTATTTTGTCTCATGTGACCATATTCATCTCAACAATGAAGTAAGGATATCAGGAGACATACCTAGGAATCCCAAGACCTCTGATTTGTTGTTGTCATTACTGCAGGATATGTTGGCCGCCACATATCCTGTCCTAATGCTAAGAAAACTTAGACCTGGATAAAACTTATTTTGACTTGTGAATTTAAGAGTCAACTGGAAGCCCAAAGCACTGCTACTGCTCAAGCAGACTGGGCATTACCCTAATGTTCTGTGAAACACTGTGAACTAACCTTTTCACGAATGTGAAAATCCTATAGAAATCCTAGACAAGCAAATTCAACAGTTCTATAATGTGTTTAATGGTGAGAAACCATCTCAAATTGGCTCAAACATAAAAAGAAATTTATTAGCCTACATAAATTAAAAGTCTAGAAGTAGTGTGAACTTCAAGTGGAATTCCATCTGGGTCTGTCTTAGTTCTCTGATCTAAATTCCTCTTTTTTTGTACTGGCTGGTTTTGTCATGGGTATAAACTAGTTGCAGTTGTTCTCAGTGTGACATCTTTTCATAAAACCAACCAGAGTAAGGTCGACATCTCTTAAGTAAAAATACCAAATGAAATCCATGGTCTTCACTATACAGATGCTTAGATGCTACCCAACTCTGAACAGTCGCCAGTCAAAAGGGTGCTATGCACTGATAGTTTAGACCCAGCCTTCACGTTTATCACTAAACCAAACATTGCTGCACTGGGGATAGAATTAAGCTTGTTGGGTTACTTTGTTTGTTTGTTTCAAGGATAGGGGTGAGAGTAGACATAATAAATAATAGCTCTTTATTTCCTTCCCAAGTTCAGAAACAAATGAAAAATAACACATAAGGGATAGACATATGGAGAGCAAAATGTCAATCCTTTTACTCATATAGATTGAATGGAGAATATGGCTGGGGCTGGGGCCCAATGGGTTTGCTCACATTTCAACCAAAGATCTCTGGAGACCCTCATTAAGGCAAAACCTCTACTACAAAGGTTATCCATGCTGCCTTGCTGAGGGGGAGAATATCTAACAAGAAAGAGAAAGGGTGAGATGAGAACACTGGATTTCTCCTTCCAACTCACAATCAGCTATTATCTTTTTCCATAGGGAAGACTGAGTGAGGAGTGAAGAGTGTTACTCCACCTGAAATCTCTCCATATGGAAAAATGAAGTCAAGAACTGGGAGATTCTTGACCCTCCACCCCAGCCATGGTGATGATTACCTGGGGTCAGTAAGGGCCTTCTCCTTCAAAACCACATAGCTGTTAAATCTGAAGTCCTGTTAACAATGGGTAAAGAGAGAATTGATGCCAGGGAGTTAACTGGCTCTGTCCACCATAGATAATATATGAGTATATCATGACAGAGACTTCCTGAAAAGCATGACAGACACACATTTCTCTCTGCTCCCTCCCCAAACCTGACTGAAATGGCACTTACATAGATTAAAAAAATAAAATCATTAACCCACAAGGACAAAGAAAATGATAAAGGAAATAAAAGCACTCTAATGAAGTCAATAAAACTTTGGAGGCATATGGATGGAACAACAGTAACAGAAATCTAAGTGACTTTTTGGAGAGAAGCCAGGATAAATAAGCCAATTTATGTCATAAAACTCTAGAAAGACTCAGGAATTAAAGGTACCCAGAGGAAGGGATATAGGGATGTGGGGGTAAAGCATAAAACAGAAAGACTGGTAGAAAGTCTGAAGAAAAAGTATTGTTTATATGCCCCTTTTGAGGCTGTGATTAATCATCCCTCACCACAGCTGAAGTGTCGATTTCTGGAGAAACTGTGTCGTAGAGCAGAGAAACAGTTGACAACAAGGATGAGGTAGAGTATTGCCAAAGAAGGAATAAGTGAAAGTCTGCATGCTGAATTAGGAGACCACCCCTCCAAACCCCATCACTACCCAGACAACTATCTCAGGCTGAAGAGTGTTGAGAAAACTGACCAGCATATTGGGAATACTGGGCATCCCTTTCTAACCACCCTTCAGTAAACACAAGTCAGCAAGCCTTGCCAAAGCAGATAGAGATTCTCATAAGCATTTTGGAAAACTCTTAGACATAAATAGATTGCCTAAGTTATTAAATATTTGAGAAAGGCCTCTTTCATTGCAGCTATTTTTCCTTCCCCTTCTTTTCAGATTAAGAAAAAAAAAGTATATGATATTGAGTAGAATGGTAGAATATAATGATTTAGAAAATTTAGCTGAGAAATTCCATAATTGCTCAATGGAAGGACATCACAATCAACAATCTAAGAAATGTTTACAAAAATATAGTAATCTTAGTAAATACCATTTAAAAAACATTTGTTCTAATTCAAGTTATTTACAAATAAAAACCAGTGAAAATGGAAATAAAATCTAATTACTTGTCATGATAATGAATGACTATCCTGAAACAACTGTCATCATATACTGAAAGGAAATGTACATATGTACAAGAAAGGAAGAGACACATCATTAACAAGAAATAAAACTATTACATGCAGTTAATATGGTATAAGATAACAATCCAATACTCATTCCTGAATAACCAAATAGGATGGTAAAAAAATAAAAATGTATTTCATCGTAATATTAACTAACATAAATTATAGTTAATAAATCTGAATGAGAATATATATGACATGCTTTGAAAAAACTAGAAAGCTTTATCGGAAGAAAACTGTATTTGACAAAATGTAAAGAAATGACACGTTCCCAGATAGGAAGATGCAGTCATGTATAATACTGGTTCTCTTCTAAAATAATATGAATGTTTAATAAAAACTCAATCAAAATCAAAAGCTCTTTCTTGGACCAAAACATTCAGATGATAAATTGTACTTGGACTATTAATTAGTAAAGAATATCTCAGAATAGTCTCAGAAGAAATGTAATGGGGGAACTAGATTTATTAGATATTAAAATATGCATTAATCAATACCTAAAACAGTGTACTACAAAAATCAACACATTACATTATATTGAAAAGTTGGGAAAAGTAAAAATTAACCCATACATCAAAATTACTTTTAATGTTTTGAATTAAAATAATAAGATAATAGTTTTGTATGCTTGGGGAAAAAATCTATTCAGATGATCACAAAAAATAATAGCTCATCCCTAAACATTTTGGCATGCACTATGTGTCATTATATAAAACTTTAACAATATCCAGAATGACCCATATAAAATAAAACTGGACATTTAGCCCATAGTGGAGTGGTAAAGTGAAGTGGTAGTCAATAACTTTTGAACTATCTAAGAAAAAAACATATTTCCTTCCCAAAAAACAAGTGAAGTTATATAAAATTTTGAAATTTCTGAATTATAGCCATAAATAAAACTTCAAAGTCTTTTAAAAATCTAGAGGAAAAGTAACAGAAATAGATTAAAATTTAATTATAATTCCTGTTTTACAAATTAAACTCAGGATACAAATAGGCAAAGCAACGAGCAAACAATTATAAAGAATACTATTTTAGTAAACAAATTAAAATGTTTAGCCTCAATTATATTTCAAATGTAAATTGTAAAGTCAGTGATATAATTGTTTACTATATTAGTAAAATTAAATGAGGCATGCTTTGGCAAAAAATATCTTAAACTTGGCACAGTCTGGAGAAGGTCAACATGTCCCTTTTCAAGAATGAGACAGAAAAACATGAAGCATTTCATTTTTTAAAAAATGCACTAAGAATACAGAATACAAGTCTCAGTTAATTTAAAAATGATAAAATCATAATGAAATAGTTCACCAAAACATGAAGCAATTTGGTATTTATTGTAACTGTGAAAAAGATTTGTATTATTAATTCAAATCAATGCAGCAAACATTTAGCATTTATTTAGTATGTGTTAGGTATTATTCTAGTGCTACAGAAAATTAAAAGTTGAGCAATAAATACATAGTCTTATGTCTCTAGGAGCATATGATTTTCTGTGAGACTAGAAGTGGGATTGTAAAAATAACAATAAATGTTAGATGGAATTACAATTAATTACAATTAATACATAATGTTAGAAATAAAACTAATATATATGCTGTATTAAGAGATTTAAATTTTTAAAAACCCTTTTTATAAAGAAGTTTGGCATTTTATATAATGAGCCATAAACATTTCATAACCATATTCAGTAATACTATTTCTGGAAATTTAGTCTAAGGAAATACATCCAAAAGGAGAAAAAAATCTAATTAATTAATTTGTTTATTGCAAAGTTATTAAGCAGTAAGAACCTGAAGGGTGTTCTTTGGAAAATTGGTTACATTTAATAGTCATTATGAAGATCAAAGCAACAACCAAGAGGAAAATTGTGAAACATGCATATGTATAGAAAACTCAAGATACATAATTTTAGTATTATGTTAAATATGTTTTAAAAGTATAAATGTGGAAAAAGTCTGGAAGGAAATAACAATGTAGAGATGCATATTCTTGGATTAGGGGTGATTTTCATTTATATTCAACATTTTTTAGCTTGCCAAAAATATAGACTTGCCCTGGGCAAACATTCTCTAGAGTTGTTGGATTCTTTAATGATTTTAAGACAATATAAAACAAAGGAGTTTTAGACCCTTTGCTAATACAAATTTTAGAACCCCAGATTCTCACTGTTTTATTTTCACAGAAGACCTTTCAGCTTTATATCTTAACTTGTTAAGCAGTTAACTGCAGGAGAACCGAGTAGCAGTGAAGATGGTTAACAGAGGGAGGGCCTACAGGCTTTGTCCAGCCCTACTCTTAGTTCCTTGAAATTTGACTCTTGCTTCTCAATCCTTCAAACCTGGACTTGGACTGGGGGTGGGGTGCTGAACTTCACCCAAGATTAAAGAATCCGAGGCAACGTGGTTTTGTCCGATTACGAAGGAAAGAGGAAGTGGAACACCATATTCGATGCTGTGTATGTAGGCAGAGGGAAAGGATAAACATTTTACCTATATTTTGCAGGGCATTCATTCAGAGATTTATCATGAATAACCTGATACCAGACAATAGCATCAACTGCACTGTGCCCAGAAACAAATCCCCATCCACCTCCTGACTCATTAATTCCAAGAGTGGACACAGTCCTTTCCTTGACAACTACCCAAGCAGCACAACCAAGTGAAATGTCAAAGAAACCTCAAGAGTTCACAGTATATTCCTCAAAGTTGCAGGTGTTCCACCTTCAATAACCCACATTAGGCACATTTGGTATAATCTCAACTCCCCTCTCAGGAAAATCATTTTTTTACTTACTCAAGGAAACAGCTGAAATTAAAGCTCAACTGACAATATACTAAACTAAGCACTTAATAACCTGATTGCAAATTTAAGTGACCTTCCTTTTTTTCCAAGGGCAAGAGATAATAAGTTACTTAACTTCGTATAATTAAAAGATCCACCTTGTTGTTTTAAGTCCATACAGTCTCAGATCACAAAGCAAAATCAACTTTAAGACAAAAGAGAGCAGTTGGATTTTGATGGATTGGAAGTGGAAAAGCTTATTTCAGATTGAGGTGACTGAGGAAAAAGAACTCAGAAGCTTTATTCTGCTTTGTTGGTTCAGGGAACTATACTTGGTTCAGAGTTTAACAGGCCCAGAGAAATGCAGCAGGACATGCAGCTAGAGATTCAGGCAGGTACCTAATCACAGAAATGTAAAGGTGCTACATGTTAACCTATGTTGTTTGCATTGTACAGGACAGGTGGCTGTTCCCAACTGCTTATTCATTCGAACACCCAGAGTGCAGGGCTGGGCCTATCAGGCCTCGGGGCATGCCATCGGCTGAACTCAGCTTATGCCATTCTGTGTATGACATTCCCTAACCAGAGACCTGACTTAGAACATGTATGTGACCTAGTATGGAAAAAGATGCAAGATCCAAGGGTTTCCTGTGGACTTAAGGGGATGAAGTTTTCTTGATCTCAATAGAGAACCACTGCAAGGTACTCATTCTTTGGTTGTCGTGCATGAGGATGACCATGTGGTATTGCTTCAGCCAGTCTGCCACCAGTTGGGGACTCTACTGCTGAAGGATAAAGTCCACACAGATGAGAGCAGAACCAAAGAGAGAGAAACAGTTGGAGAAATTGACTTACATCTGTCCCAAATTTCTTCCTGTCTCTGGACTTTAAGGTACAGGAACCAATAAGCAGAGCAATATTCAAAATATGAAACAACCTGTATGCCATGATATACATATATGTATATATGTAATGTAAATAAAACAATGTATATCAGTCATAAAATCATTCTAATAACTTCCAAATTGTTTCTTGATTTTTAGGAAGTGTTGTCATGATCTTTTCTTTGATATGCTGCCTCTGACTAAATGATGCATCTGTTTAAGTTATACTTGACCAAAGAAACTTCTTCCAAAAATTCCCCATAAAATTATGTGACATAATCTAAATAGAGAAATGTAATTCATTATATTGAATCCTCTCCATGTTTCTGCCAAACTAACAAAAATTATATTCAAAACATGTCTAACTTATATACTCTGTAGTTTTTATATATTAAATGTCTATTACTAATTCATAAAAATTATTTATTGGAATATAATATTTAATTACTTAGCCTTGTTATATTGATTTTTATTAATCTTCAATCCATAAATAAACTTAATATTATTTGAAAAGAATTCAACTCAATAAATTGAAAGAACTTAGATGTGTTTTAAATATTTCACTTGTGATATCACTTTTATGTGATTTATCAATGAATGTTAGTCTTTTATTAGAATTATTTTGCTTCAAATGTTGTATCACATGCCTTTATTTCTATATCTTATTCTCTTTCCTAGTTTTCTTTAGTTTATATATTTAATAATTTTGTCATGCATTAAATTAATCAGACAGCTTTAATAAAACAACTTTTTTTCTTGTAAAACTAAACAAAGTAGCAAAAGATGTACTATTATTCAAACTCAGATCTCTGGGAAAAAAGTTCACTTTCCAAGTTCTTAATTATTCCCATTGCAAAATTTCTATTACAAGTGACTATTAGAAGCTTCTTAAAATTTCCAAACCACATTTGCTCTAGTGGCACAGGCTGCCAACAGAGATACAAATACCCTTCCAATTTTCAGGATGTCAATTCCCAGCAAGTTAGTAAGTCATTTAATTCTCTCTGCTGTGTATCTAATATATGATGATAAAGATAAAGTTCATCAAGAAAAGAATTTAATGATGTGTTATTTACATATTCTATTGCCTTACCCAGAAATAACTGAATGTGATAATGTACTGCCAAATTAAAACATCAGAAATTTTAATAAAAACTCCGCTTAAACTCCAAATTTTCTCCTTCATATTACATTGATACAACCACGTGAAAATATATCATGCATATTTTCATGCAGATGTTTTTCATTTAAGTTATTTTTCTTGAGCACCAACAATAAAGATTGATAAGTTATTCCAGATGATATTCCTTCTAATTCCATAATCAATGAAAACCACAAAATTATCCTGTCTTTAACTTTACTAAGTTAATCATTAATCACTTTTATGTGAAACAACTGAAGCCTCATCAATGATAATTGAAATTCTCCAGTCTTGTGCATATTTTTCAAACAATGTGGCAAAGTTCCAAGTATGTTTCCAAAAGTAATTACATGTTTCCTCACAAGTGGAGCCATAAATCTGGATTACAAAAATATGCACATATTAGTATTATTATTTGTGAAATGCTATTAATATTTTATAACTAGACATGTTTGAATATTTTTAATACAAAATAGATAAAGTTCTGATGATACTTTCTAAATGATTTTAATTTACTTTATTGATACTCTTTGAAAAAAATACTTTTGGCAGTTTATATTATTTCAAATGTTTTATTATGTGATGCTTAATGTGAAATTATATGAAACTGAACTGATGATTGAGTAATGATTTACCCCTTTGATGTTTGCAAATTTTCTCCATTTGAACCATGAGCTTTAATAAAACATGATTAACATTCTGATGAAATACATGTGTTTAGCACTTTCAACCTTATTGGCAGAAAATTCAGCTTTTTTTTAACATTTTTATTGGAGTATAATTGCTTTACAATGGTGTGTTAGTTTCTGCTTTATAACAAAGTGAATCAGTTATATATATACATATATCCCCATATCTCTTCCCTCTTGCATTTCCCTCCCTCCTGCCCTCCCTATCCCACCCTTCTGGCTGGTCACAAAGCACAGAGCTGATCTCCCTGTGCTATGCGACTGCTTCCCACTAGTTATCTATTTTACATTTGGGAGTGTATATATGTCCATATATACACTACCACTCTCTCACTTTGTCCCAGCTTACCCCTCCCCCTCCCTGGGTCCTCAAGTCCATTCTCTAGTAGGTCTGCCTTTTTATTCCCATCTTGCCCCTAGATTCGTCATGACCATTTTTTTTTTTTTACATTCCATATATATGTGTTAGCATACGGTATTTGTTTTTCTCTTTCTGACTTACTTCACTCTGTACGACAGACTCTAGGTCCATCCACCTCACTACAAATAACTCAATTTCATTTCTTTTTACGGCTGAGTAACATTCCATGGTATATATGTGCCACATCTTTTCTCCATTCATCTGTCAAGGGACACTTAGGTTGCTTCCATGTCCTGGCTATTGTAAATAGAGCTTCAATGAACATTGTGGTACATGACTCTTTCTGAATTATGGTTTTCTCAGGGTATATGCCCAGTGGGATTAATTTAGCATTTTTTAATACTCAGAAGCAATGATACGCTACTTATACATTTTGTTGAAATAATCAAGTTGCATTTTATTCAAGAAATACAAATGATTTGTTTTCTTTTGTATTAATTCTTGGACATTATCAAAATACATTCTGGACTCTTTTTATTTTTTCCCTAACATCAGAAGATGTCACAGGAGGCATCTTTTCTGTGTTCCTACAAATTTTAAAGATTCATGTTTATAACACCTGTTGCTACACAAACCCTCACCATCCCAACAGATTCTTACAGTAAGAGATACCTGTATTTCAAAGCAATAATGATTAATTAATTAAAAGACAGTGACAAGATGCTGATTCTCCTAAAACACAGAATACTTTTTAGAGAATGCACGCTACATGATACTGATCTATTTAGTAGTCAGAACTGCAAATGTTTTGGATCTCACTATAAGAAGAGAACTATTTACCAATCAATATTGTGAAATCAATAGATATTGTGACATCCTATGACAATTAACTTGGATTAACAAATTTGTTGCAGTTTGATTTTATCAATGGACTCACTACTTCACCATTCTCTGCATCTATGTGTTTTTGCCATGTAACTGTGTAGTGCCATCCCATTCTGTCTCTGGGCTCCACCAAGTGACTTGTTTAGGCAGTGTGATATTAGTAAGTGTGATGCAAGCAGAGGTTTGAAAGTATGTGTGTGATAGGCATGCGTTTGCTCCTCTGTCTTTACCATGAGAACAAACCGAGGCTAACCTTCTAGAGGATGGCCTATGCGTGGAACAGAGCTGAGTCACTCCAGATGTGCAAGCCAGGGACATCCCTGAGAGATGTGGTAAAGCCAGGCAACATCAGAAAGACCCCACCTGACACACAGTTGACAGCAGCCACATGAACATACCCAGCTGAGATCACAAGAGCAGATGAGATCATCTAAGTCTTAGAAAATCACAAGCTAAATGAATTATATTGTTGCACACCACTGAGCTTTTGTGGCCATAGATGGCAGGTGTAAGTTTTATAGCTAATTTCTATTTAATTAATTGTACTACTTATTGCCATTACTATTATAGTTTTTAGCAACCAATGAAAATATACTTTAAGTTTTAAAAATTAGTATAACTATCCTGGTGTGAATTAGCTAAATATCAGCCAAGCAGTGAGTCTCAGAATTTAGCACTGCTTGGGTGGGTTTTCTGTCACCTACAAAGACAACATAAATGATGGAATTTGTGCTTTTATCCTGGAAACAATGGGAAAGCACTGAGTGATGGCAAAACTTCAAAGTCCCACAACTATAATGGCCAATAATTTGTCTACATTTTCTGCACATCTGCTTCACCCAGAAGCCAATTTTCCAATTTGAATATAAATATCTTACCGTCTTGCTTTCTCTTCTGAGACAAGAAAGATCACATGACTTTTAACAGCTTAGTCATAATCACTGAGATCAACATCTAACAACATCATATGAGGCCAGTAGAAACTCCAGATAAAACTTAACTTTTATAAGTTTGATAGTTACTGAATTAAAAATATTGGAGGGGGCTTCCCTGGTGGCACAGTGGTTGAGAGTCTGCCTGCCGATGCAGGGGACATGGGTTCGTGCCCCGGCCTGGGAGGATCCCACATGCTGCGGAGTGGCTGGGCCCGTGAGCCATGGCCGCTGAGCCTGCGGATCCGGAGCCTGTGCTCCGCAACGGGAGAGGCCGCAGCAGTGAGAGGCCCACGTACCGCAAAAAAAAAAAAAAAAAAAAAAAAAAATATTGGAGGGAAGATGTTAGACCTTAAGAGACTTCAAAAAACTATTACCTAGTAAATTGAAAATCAACATCTGTTCTGCATTTCTACACCTTTTAAGAGGAAAGAAACCTGATAAATATTATCTCAATTTTAGGAAAATAATTTGGGAAACAATTCACTCTGAAATATGACTTGTTTTAATGAAATGATAGCTAACATGGTGACTTTATCATCAGAATGAGGAAAAATAGCTTTTAAAATGTTGCACTTAAAATTAAAACGACACCAATTATCTTTTATCCACTGGCAAATATTTACAATAATCATAAACCTAGCTGGAGAGGGTAGCAAATTGCTACAAAAGTTTTGGAAAACAATTTATCAATGTGAATTGCAAGGCTTAAAAATGTCCATTTTTTTGGTCCAAATATAGATTGTATACATTAGTTTTACTATGAAATAACCACCCCAAGATTTAGCTATGTAAAATGACAACCATTTATTAGCCTATTAACTGGATAGTTCTGGTCATGCTGGGCTCACTCTGTGCATATGCCTCAGTAGCCACTCAGGGAAGCATCTCTGCTTCTGCAATTGACTGACAATTGGCTGGAGCAACAGCGGCAAATGGGTTTCGTGTCTCTCATGGATGAGCAGCTCGGTTAATGGCAGCTAGGATTCGATGAATCAGAACATAAGCTGCAAGGCCTTTTAAGACCGAGGCTAGGAACAGGCATGATAGTCACTTCTGATGCATTTTATTGGCCAAAGCAAGTCACAAGTTCTGATTCAAGTAGTGGGGAACGGATTTCACTTCTTGATGGAAGAAGCTGTAAAATCACCCTGCAAAGGGGCAGGGGGTGAGGGAGGCATTGAGAATTGTGGCCAATTTTGCAAACTACCACATAGACTCTGACAATATCTTCTAAGCAATTATCAAAAATACAGGGACTAGGGGCACTCAATGTACAAAGATGGTTATAGAGGTAAAATGAGAGGAAACAGCATTTCCAATTCTTGAGGAAAATGATTATATACATTATGAAAAGATTATTTTGTGGAATAATATGCAGATAATATTAAAAATATAAGGCATGGATACTTGTAAATTTGAAAAACAAAGCAGAACTGAATGAGAGTAATGTGATTACAGTTACATCAAACACTGAGGGGAAATACATCAAACTGTGCACAGTAACGTGTTTAGGGAGTAAGCTTATAGGTTTTTAATTAGCTTATATTCCTGAATTTCATTATTCTCTACACTGAGCAAGTATAGCCTCCAGGATATTGGACACAAAGTGATCACATGATAATATCCCCTCCACTATTCTTTTAGAAGGTATTTTTAAGATGATACATGGAAAGTAACATCACACTTTTGAGTTGGGGAGGAATTTTTTTGATGTCTTCCCCAAGTAAGAAGTGACCCACATGATTCAGAACACCAAATCCATCATGAGACTGAAGGAATCAGAGAGAACACAGGTGAAGACATAGTGCTTTATGGGTAGGAAGGCAGAGAAGTTCATTAAACAAGAACCACAGCATTCATTGAACATGTAAGCAAGACCTCATTGCTATTAGCTGATGCTCCAAGTTCTACTTTGAAGAAGTACACAAGTAAAGATTAAGAAACTTTTGTCATCAGTAACTAGGGACCTGAAGCCAAAGCACTCATTCAGCTCAGCTCAGATTACATGAATTAGTAGCAGAGGAAGGATCAGAGGAACAGAAAAGTAAGCCTTTAGCTACTCCAGCTAAGAGTTATAAAGCTACATAGTGAGAATGATAATAATTCTTTATATATGCTTCATAACTTGTTGAATACGAATATATATATAAATAGTATATAGAGTCCATAATCACAGTCACATTCAATAAGTTATGAACTTCAGAGAACAAAAAGTGTTCCTACCCTAGTAGAGCTGTAACTTTGCTACCATGTGCCCATTACAGTGCATTGTTGGACTCTGAGCAAGACTTTTTCTTCCCTAAACTACATGCTCTGTACATGTTTAGGATGATGGTCTTACAAGATTCCTTGTAGCATCAAACTTCTATGATTTGATGATTCTGCGTTGAATGGTGGCTCACTAAATATTGGGTCCTATAGAGACATCTCATTTACTGTTTGGCTTACTTACATTAAGTTCTAGGATATAAAGAGGTAAGCACCTCTTCCTAGGGAATTTTGTCTCATTCTGACAGGAGTTGTCAAGTGCTTTTAGGTAGTTCTAGAAACAGGTAAACATAACATTAGGCTCTAGGCCAGAATTAATTTAATTTAATCATTACATAATGCTGCCTTTGTAGTGAGTTCTCCCTCATTGATTTCCCCTTAGGTCCCTGGACCAGAAACTGACAGCTCCTACTTTGCAACTGGACAGGTATTTTTTAACAAATGGCATTGATCTTGATGCTTTGCAATTCCAGATAACTACAGTTATTGTGACAAACTAATCCATCCTAATCTTTAACCTTTCCAACAGTGTGACATAAATAGTTAAGAACATTAGAATCATACCGGTTTGTGGTATTTTGTTATGGCAACGATAGGAAGCTAATACACATAGTAAAAGTCATAATATAGTTGTGGGTTACTGAAGTGCATATATATCCTCTATCTTTCTGCCTATATTTTCTGTTTAGGTCTTTGGAATGGACTGGGCCAAATTTTGAAATCACATAGAGTAATATTTCCTCCTGAGGCAATGTATTAGAAAGGGTTGTCTATATTTTATTACCCTGAATGTATTTTATTTATGGGAAAAAACACTTAAGGAAGAAAGACAGAAAAATAATAAAACTCTTTAGAATTCAGAGAGACACAAAACAAACTAAAAATCTTCTCAGGAAATGAAAATAGCTAAGAGCAACAAGACTTAAAATATACGTCATGATGGACAAAGGAGATATTGTAAAATGAAAAAAATAAAACAAGCAAACAAGAGAAAGGAGGACACTGTTTCCATTTCTGCTTTATGTTTTGATCATATCCAGTCTTATAATAATTCATTTTTTATCAGACTTTTAAAAATAGACATATTTTATCAAATACATGAACACCTTTAGTCGTTGAACATTTTTAAAGGTTTTTACATAGTTAACTTGATAAATTACACTATTTCTAAATGAAAATTTGGCCAATTCATTTTTATGCTACTTGAAATAAAGAAGATTGAAATATTGACCTTTTCTTACTGCAACAATGTTAGTGATTGTTTTTTTATGTTCCAAGGAGGAATTTTTTGTTTGCTATGAAATTTTTTGTTTACTTAAGAAGAAAACTAATGTAATTTTTTTTTTAAAAAAAGTGTTTAGAAGAACACCAAATCTCAAGTTTATCAATTAGGTAAAGAACAAAATCTGAATAGGAAAAAAAAATAATGTTAAATAATTTATTTGGTAAATTTTAGCAATCACGCTGTCCAAGTAGTTATACAGGACTTATATGATAGAAGAGGAAAACCATATTTTGATAATACAGTAGAAATAGAACAAAAGCATTTATAGAAGTTTAAATTAAATTTCTGATCTTTCCCACAAAATATCTAATTCAAAACCCTACATATTTTAGAACACAACTATTTTTCTCATCCAAACTCCATTTTTTCATTTTACAGATTCTTCTTGCAGGCCTTAAGTCAGTATATTAGGTTCCCAAATAGCCTCTAAAATCAGTACAAGCAGCACTAGAATGCTGGATTCTATTTAGTCTTTAAAACATATTGTGCCTTCTTTCTTTTAATAGCAACCTACAAAAATTTTGATTCTTAGTTAATATGACTACATGTAAATTAAGGTATGATCATACAATTCAAGTTAACAGTTTATACTTCTTATATATTTCATAGATCACAGCATAAATACATTTTCTTTGTCATATAATCAATTCACAACTAAAAGTATATGTTGGCATTACTATTTGTAAGCCAGAGAGTATGGTTATCTTTAGTAAAAATATTCTTAAATGTTTTATCAGAAGTCAAAAATTCAACATAGCTTATAATGGAAATTTTAATTTGCAGTCTTCATTGGAATACTGAAACACTGTTTTCTATTTAATTTCTGTACAAACCAGATTTTCTTACTTTATGTATGTTTACATCAGGCACAGATGAAGGAAAGAATATGTGAAAGAGAAGGAAAAGAACAAAGGTGAGAGGAGGGTCTGATCACTGAAAATCTTTGACACCATACAAAATGCATGGGAGTTTGATTTTGTAGGCATTGGGAAGCCATTGAAGGGTTTTAAGTAGTGGACTAGCTTGATATATTTATAGTCTAGTAAACTCACTCTAGAAGCAATAAAGATGGTAGAATAAAGAAGAATGACCCTCAAATCAGGAAAAAAGTTACGCAAGGTATGAGGAAGTTTTAAACTATGATAGTGGTAAGTAAATAATATGATTACGGATCCACTCTGGGAGTTAAGAGTAAGAAGTAGACAGTCACTCTTTCCAACGTAATGGCTAATTGGAAATGCTGACATAAGAAATACAAAAGTCAGAAGTGGTGTCAGGATGAGAGGTGGAGACAGAGTTCAATTTGGCAAGACAGGACTGCCTGTGTCTGTAAGTAGCCAGCTAGAAGTGTCCTGTAATTTGAAACTTAGCAGTGTAGAAGTTGAAGATGGAAACCTAGATTTCGTGATTACAGCTGATGAAAGAAGGATGTTGGTTAGGACAGTTGTATAATTGCGAACATATCTAAAACAATAGCCTGAATAACAGAAATCCTTGGAGAGTGGAGAAAAAAAGAAAGAGAGAATCCAACAGAAGAGTCTGTGAAGAAATAGCTAGAAAGGTTAGAAGAGAAACAGGGCAGAGTAACATTTTTGAAGCCAAGGAAAAAGGAAGGGTCTAGAGGAGAAGAGTGGCCCATACCACCAAATACAGAGAGGTCAGACATGATGAGGACTTAACAGAATTCAATGAACCAATTCTCCATGTTTTAATATCATAATGGCTTCTGATACATTAAGTATCTTGACAGTTATTCAGACAGAAATATTTTTATTTCTGTTTCAAAGAATAGTAGACAGCATTTTAATCCCAATGTTAAGTCCATTTTGACTAATCATTATGTTCTTTTTCTCCAGCTTTCTGACAATCTTTAGCAGAAACAGAGGTCCTGGACACTTTTTTAGTATGCATACACAAAATAAAAACAAATATAAACAAATACGTTTGTTTATATATAAACAAAATATTTACCTTCCACTTATTAGGCATTCACAGAATATCCAAATGTGCATTATGGCCTTGCTAATCTTTCGGTTTTGCTTCACTAATTACAGATGCTTACCAGAGTGTCAGCAATGAGTGAAAGCTACAGGACAACTGTAGTGAAGCCTTCCATGGGCTTTCTGAGACTCCTGGAGGCAAACTGACATGGAAAGTAAAGTGATCATTCTTATACTGGGAATTAAAAACAGAAACCCAGCAGTAAGGGCAGGGGCAGGAAGAGAGGACATAGAGAAACAGGTCACCAAGGCCATGCTAGTCAGAGGAGAGAGGGACAGAAATGTCAGGTAGAGAAACCATTGAGGCCCAGGGTAAGCTGGAGAAGGAGCCAGAATGCCTGATCTACTCCTGAGAAGATTCCATTTCCGGGCCTTAAAAATTCGTATAAGAGTTTCACTTTTATTTTTACGTAACTTGAATGAATCTGTTCCTTGCAACCAAACCTTAAAGATAAAAGCTATCATGAAAGTTGACAGGTAGGGAAGAGAAGTGTCAGCTCAGGAAAGAGAAAGCGAACAAGTGAACAAACAAACAATAGAGGAAAGCGTTCTGGAGAAGGTAATATTCAAACTAAGCTGGTCCACCTGACAAATTGGTTGTGCCAATATGTCTGTCTTTCAGATCAGAGTTGGAGAGTCTTGAGGTCAGGCCTATGGTCTCCAATGAACAGTATGTTGCATTCATGAGCTCGATAAATATCTCTACATTGAATAGAGAATATGGAAGCATGAGAAATTGGCACAGAAATTTCACTTCAGAACACCTCAATATAAAAATAAGTAGTTTGATTATAAAGACAATTTAAGAAACTGCTAACAAAGATGTCTCCCCATATTTCTTTAGTTCTGGGATTAAAAAAACATTTTTATATAAGTGCCCCAACATCTATCTGAATGTTGCTGTAACCAACATTTTATTCCACTGAAGACCAAAGGAATAAAAATGGCCACCAAACCTTTTTAAACATGTATTTTATTAATGTTGCATTCTTGTATCCCAGATGTTAAGATCAACCCGGTAAGTGTGAAACCTTCAGTCTCACTAAACCAAATTAATTTTTGAATTCCATGTTTCTTGTAAGCTCATATGCAACTACTAAACAGATTTCAAAAGCTAAGCAAAATAACTTCCTATACAGGAATACTTATAGTGGTAATATTTCAAGTTCCTGACTGGTAGTGGTGTCACTATTGAGAGAAATGAGAATATCTCACAAAGGATTCTAAATATATTGTGTCACATTCAATGCACAGAAGTGTCTCACTCTTCCTCATGATTCCTTAGCCAACAACCTCATCCCCAGATATCATGGCATAAGGGAGAAGTGGTGTTGGCTCAATTTAGATTTGATTTATGTGCTGCACCTTCAGGAACAGACAAACCTGAATAATAAACAGCATATGTTGGACTTAACCAAGCATGTGGATTCTGTCATATTAAAAGCAAATGTTCAAGTAACAAAATTAATATTAATGTGTTTTGCAAAATCAAAGTCAGGAGCTACTTTTGGAGGAGCTGAATAATTACAGACCCTACTGTAGGGCAAATCTCATTTATTTCACATAATAAAAAAGAACTGGTGGTCTCCAGTATTGAATCCCACAGGTCTAATACTCAAAACTAAGTTTTATATTCTTCATATAGAAAGTTTCTCTGTGAGAAAAATGTTTTATAAAAATGGCAATTATAGTCTTTGACAAGAAAAATAGAATTGTATAGAAGATAACCACCACTGTTGCAAAATTCTCCCAAGTCATATTCACAGTTCTTCTGTGTTCTAGTTGCTCCACTTCAGTTTGGAATTCTCAACTGCAAAGATCATAATAAGCAGTAATAAGCCAGGAAAGAAATTCCCTTTAAGGACAAGGGACAGGGCAATTGATTTCAATTTTGCCCAAACCTTTGCACTGGAGACGCCCTTATAATTACTTAAAACTCCTACAATTTAACACTGAATGTTTAAAAATTATTCTATAGGTATCCCAGGAGGCTAGTTTTCCTGAAATCTCATATTCTGATCCCAATTTTGATTTCTGGAATCACATTTACTCATATATTCATATACTATATACATACTTTTCCATATTTACTGCCCCTCTTCTTGGGTCTGTCTTTCTGTATCTCATTCTGTCCACTATGACAAACAACAGTTACCAAGGCTCCACTCTCCCCACAGATGGAACATGGAAGTCTGTTTTACTTTGAATTACACAACTCCTTCCTACATGGGCTTACATACAACCTGCATACAACCAAGTGTTCCATTGTCAATATTTCTCTGAAATAGTCAGAAATAAATCTGTCCATTTAATATTAATGTGCACTCTTATCTTTAAAAAATCAGAATGAAGTGCCTTGGGATTCTGTTGCTTTACCTAACTGAGAGTTTTTCAAACATATCCTGTGGCTTTCCCCATTATTAAACCACACAGACAAATCCCATCTCAGTGATTCAAAGTTCTGTATATCTGACCTCATGTAAGCACGAAGGGTTAAAAAAGAGGCAAACTGAGAAAGTACTGAAAGGCTTTTCTATGTTTAGTTGTTTGCAAAGAAACAAAAAGGAGGCCACTAGCCAAAAAGACCTTGTTGCTTTTAATCATTCCATAATACTGAACGATTTTTTTTAAAATGTGATTTGCTAAAGATTTTAAAAACCTGAAACATTGTCTGCTGCTGAGGTCCGGTATCAAAAGTCATTATTGAAAATGATGCTCCCCTCGTTTCTTAAAATAAATGATTGTTTTCTCAAATATTAAAAAAAGTGCTTTCTACAAAATAACTCATAGGAATAAAGAAAAGTATGGGGAAATAAAGATAACCTATGATCCTTTCCCCAGATATAACAGTTGTTAATTTTTTTTATTTATATACTTTTATAATATGTATGTGTGCATGCATATATATCGTCAAAAGATAGACTGAGGGCATATTAAAATTTTTATTTGAGGAAAAATTGATTCGAATTGGGCAGCATCCAATCTAGCAGATAAGAAAGGAGCTCTGAGGACCTGTAAAAAATGAAAGACAGAAGTGCACGGGAACAAGGAAGTTATACCAGGCAAAAAAGCAGGTTGGTTATTGCAAAGTTCCTTTCCTTTGCAGGATGGCAGGAGTCTATCAGGCAGATGACCTAACTAGTACTGATTAAGTGATTCCTGATCACCTGGTTTAAGATTTCATTTCTAGGAGAGCCAAAACTATAGTTAAGTCTCAGTTTGGTGATGTGGGGCTTAGCATACACAACTCCGTTTGGGGCCTGTTGTATGTCTGTTACAGAAAAAGGATCATATGGTTGCATAACCAGCCTTTTACACTTGTCAACAAATATATCATGAGACTCTTTCACCACTAATAAGTGCATTTGTACACTATTCCATTGTATGCCTGTTGCACAATTTTTAAATTGGCAATTAAGACGTTTTTAATTTTTCCCTATTGAAGACAGTGTCTTAATGACTATAATTGAAAATATATCTTGGTACAAAAATCTCAAGGTTTCCTTAGGATATATTTTTAGAAATAAAGTTGCTGAGTCAAACAGCAAGTGTCTTTTAAAATCTGAATGTTTCCAGGTGCCTTCCAAACTGCAGTAAGTAGATGGATGTGCTCCCTTGCCCTATCTCTCATTAGTTTTTCATACAGGCAACAAATATTGCATGCTTCCTATGTCCTGGGACATGTACTAGGTGCAAGACAAGGATACATGGAAGGAATAAAACATGGTTCCAGCCAAGTTTTCCCAGAGTTCATAGCTTAGTAATAGGATATACACAAAATTTAAATGCAATGTTATAAATGACAGAGTTTGAGCAATATGTATAATCCTACTTAATCAAGGAGGATAAATAATATTCATTAAACATGAGTTAGGTGCTTTCACCTACTACCTCATCTTCTACTACAAACCTTATAAAAGATGGGTCTTATTATCTTCATTCTACATAGGAAAAATCTAAGACCTAGAGAATTTAAGCAACTTTTACTGGCTTAGCTGCTCTAGTCTCAGCTCCATAACCCTCTAGGTTTGTGATCCTGGACAAGTGAGGTTTTCTAAGACTCAGTTTTCTTATCTGCAACATGAGGATAAAATGAAGTTCAGGACTGTAAAGGACTGAATTAAATGTGAATTCTTGGAATGCATGTAGCACAGTGCTTAGCACATAGCAAGCGCTCGAGAAACATTATTACCCTAATATCACCACTGCCTCTACTAATATCTCTATCGAAGAGCAGCTCTGCTCATAATCCTTTCCTTAATCAAAAGATTTCTTCAATGTTCAACCTAAATCTTCTCAATGCCCTTTAGTGACATCTGGCAACATAAACTCCTTTAAGTAATTGAAGTATCTCTAAGATTGTCTTCCTGTTTATTATTTACTGATTCTTTAGTTATTTTTATGAAAACTCTGCTATCTCTTAAGGATGTAACACAATCCTGCACTAGGTTTTGAGCATCTGAAGAAGTTATTATAAATTCAGTTTCTAAAACAATTTAAAATACATTTTTTAAAATGTTTTGGCAGCGGGAGCAATTAACTCATGGCATTATCTAAGGGCAGGAAGAACAGACTGCAGGTGATTCAAGTAAGTTACAGGTGTAGAGTTTTGAGGTAAGAAAACATCTTTTAGCTACTTCAATTTTAGAATTTCTCATTTATGTAAAATACATAAAAATTCATAAGTGATATGTTCTGAGCCTCTCAAGTAATCGATTAAACCAGATCATTTTTCCATTAATTGTTCCAGAAATTGCTTATAGTCCAAGGCATAGCTGGCATTTGTTTCTCTTATTTTCATTTTCATAGTGTTTCTACACTTTTGCTTATTTTTGTTAGAAAAATTTGGTTGAGAGAGAGAAGTTTTAATTTGTCTTTATGCTTCCAATATTCATATTAATCAGTTAACTCTATTAACTGATTTGGGGTTTGGAGCATGGGTAAAATAGCCCTCAAAGTCAAACTATTTCAAGCATTTCACCAAAAACATAGAGATGTTCCTCATTAAACATGGAAAGATGCAGATAAATTATCTGCCTAAAAATGCTCAAGCAGCAATGATGAATTTAAAAAGGTTAATATTAATATCTTGAAAATTTACTATTCTAAGCATCTGCCTGCCTTACTCTTTGTCTCTTACCTAAAATTAGCTCCACGGGATATTTCTTTAGTAGGCTCACTAATTGCTGTTATCAGTTGCTTTAATTTCAAGTTTTAGGGTGAAACGGATTTGTGGAATATTTGTCCCAAATTCCAATATAATTTTGCTTTTGTTTTCAATGACTTAAAAACTGTGGATCACTAAGCTTTAATGATTACTATAGCAAAGAAATTCATTTAAATCATCTCAACAAAGAATTACTCTTAATGCAATATTATTACATTGAGAATTTGTGGGATGCCATGAAAAGGAAAGAAGCATTCTACCATACTAGGAAATATATACAAATCACTTCCAATTAATGTAATTCATGTAATAAAAAATAATATTGCTTTCATTTGTTACAAAAATCTTTATTAGCATGAATATTGGATTTATAAAGCCATTAATAAATTCAGATTTCTAAACAGCAATACAAACTTACTCCCAAAAATGAAATACTCACTTTTCTGTTTCCTGCGTGAAGTACACTTTAGAAACCCTCTCTGACCAAAAGAGAACCATATTATCTAATTGTAGTGAACATTTTTTCCCCTAGAAATGGAACATCAACCTTGCAAATGCAGTGTCAATGAATTTACTATTGCATGAGTTTGAAGGCCAGAGAGCTTCAACTGAATGGAAAAAAAGAAAGATTTATTTTCTCTAAGTGTCAATGACTTCAAAGTCAGACTCATTTCCAGTCCTCTAAGACATAAAATGCAGTACTTATGTCAAGTGAATTTTCTAGTGGGTTATTTATTTCCATCTGTCTTATATTTGTGGGCAGGTCAAGCACAAGATCTGAGCCTACTACAGAGAGATGAAAGACTACTCTAAAGAAAGAGTTGAGTTTAAACAAGAAAATAAGAGTCAACATTAGCAAATTAAACTGAAAAGCTTGGGGAATGTCTATCATACAGGCAATTTCATGTGCAAATTTTAATTTGCAAGTATGGAAATTTGACCATCTCCACTATATACAATATAGTTAGAAATGATCATTTATGTAAACAAAAATGATGTGTGTGTATTTCCTAAGTAGCACAGTTCAATTTTATCTGTTGAAATTTTCTTTGTTCCTATAAAACTAAGTTTCAGTTTCCCAACTTCTCTTTCAGTGAACTCTATCCATTTTTAGCACTCTTATTTACCTTTCCTATGAAACTTCATTTCTCATTAAACTTTATGCCAATAATTAAGCAGAAAAATAAATATTCTCGTGGTGTGGTGTGTTGGATAGAGGTTCTTGACTCATCATCACACATTAAACCTGTGCCTAATTTATGCTGGTGTTAACTGCAGATTTAAACCTGTGCCTAATTTATGCTGGTGTTAACTGCAGATTTATGTCCTTTGAACATTTTAAATAGTGAATGCTTTATTTCTCTAATGCAAACACTGTTGTTTGTTCAGATCCTTTAAAAATATCTGAGTTACTCTGATGTCTCTAGGTAAAAATAAATTAACTTAGAAAATGAGACCAGCCTAATTAAATCAGGTGTTATGTAGCTTTCTACCTGCTCATCATTATAGATAAAAACCAATATTGTTTACTGAAAAGAAAATACATACAACTTTAATCAGTCTTTTGAGATGGTTAAAATATTAAAAATGTGATGTGTTTAAAATCAGATAATTTACCTCTCATGATTTAGGAACAATTGTTAGGGCATGAGATACAGTTTTAGGGGATCAGAATTTGCAAACAGGAGCTTTCAGCTTTCTCCTAGCTTAAGCTATATCAAACAGTCTTTATTGTGAGCAGCTTTGGTTTCTTATTTAAGTGGTCTACTCCAATGTTTACTGAAAAAATCCCAGGTGAGCTTTTCCAAACAGAAAACGTTTTATAAAATTCATCTTAAAAAAAATCATTAACTCCAAATCTCACTGGCTTAGCAGAACAGTATATGTCACTTCTTACCCTAATATATATCTGACTTGGATTAACAGAGGTTTCTCCCCTGCAAGTGTTTTGAGGGACCTGGGCTGACAGAGACTTCAGTATCTGGTGATGCTGCATCTTGTGATGCTTCGGCATTGGCCACAGCAAAGGAAGAGAGAGCTTAGAAAACCCAAAGCTGCTCATAAGAGAAGTAATTCATTTCTGTTCACAGTTCACTGGCAAGCTATGGCCCCAACATAAACTTCAAGGGATATTAGGAAATTTTCAAGCAAAGGGAAAAGAGTCAACTATGGCAAAGACTAGTAATCTCATCACTTTCTATTCTCTAAATATTCAGTTCCTTCTTCTTCCCACACATAACACATACTCAGCAACTCAAATGGAGAGAGCCTGAATCTCATTCACACACACACACACACACACACACACACACACACACACACACTCGCTCTTTCTCTCTCATTCTCAATAAACAAAGGAGTGACAGGACCAGGATAATTACAATAACACACTCACTTTTAGAAAGAAGACAATCAGACATAATCAGCAGCCCGTATAAATCCTGAAGTCCTGCTGAGACACTCATGGGAGGCTCCCTACCTGCGTGTGCCTTCAGTAGCCACCCTATGGCAGTTCCTTTTTTTTCCCATTCCCTTCTTTGACTGTATCTGGAAATAAGTCTCAGGGCTGCACAGCTTCTTCAGGCTCCTTCTTGTTCACAGAAGGTTGTGAGCACAAAGGCCATTTTCAGCTTCTACAGTCAAAGGTCCCTTCAGTCCAGGCCTGTGGTTTCTTTGGCAGTACATTTCTCTCAAATACTTAAGAGGCTTCTTCTCTATTTGTTTCCAGTCAGCTCCACATGCCAGTAACCACACCCACACTTTCAAATACCTAGTTCTCAAATCTCCAGTAGCTCTTTGTTTTCTCAACCTCCTGTCTTTTTCTCTCAATTTGATAGTGGCTAACTGAAGCTTATCTGTAATAACAGGTGAGAAGACCTGATTTTTAAAACTTTCTCTGCCTTAAGTACTATAATCAACTGAAAGGTCTTGTTGAATGTTTGTTACTTAAAGCCTCTGTAAAATTCCTTTGAGTGTAGTTTGGGTCTAGAAGCAGTTGGCTTTTCCAATACTAAGGGAATCCATATTTCTAGACCCTCATTATATCTTCATTTCTGCTTGCGAACCAGCTAATTCTTTTCTGAGTTCATCTTTATTTTTGTGATACCCTGTCAAGCATAGCCAATGGCAGTTAGCATATACTGTTATGGTTCTGTTTTCTACATCTTACCTAGGAGCTAACAGTTACCTAGGCGTATGATCTGCCTTCCAAGTTCTGACATGCAAGAGTTTCACCAAATGTTTCACTGCTACATAACATTCATTTTCTTCTTTGTCTCCTCTGGGATCATTTTTCTTACTGTCCACTGCGGGTCCACAAGTACATATCAATTGTTTTATTATAGTAGAGCCCTCTTTCCTAAAGCTAATTTCTGTGTTAGTGAGTAAAGATAAGGTAAAACTGTGTGTTAATTTGTGGTAGCAAATTAACCACAGAATCTAAGTATCTTATCATAACACAGGTTAATTTCTTATTCATGTGAAATGTACACGTTTCAAGGGAACTCCTCTATATAGTCACTCAGGGAACCAGGCTATCAGTGGTGCCACTGTTTTTTAGCTGGCCATCTCAATCCATGGCTGTCAAGGTTGCCAGGTCAAAAGGAACTTACAATCACACTTAAACGTCTCAGACTTTAAGTGACATGTGTCACTTCTTCTCACAACCATAGTCCACAGTTAGACATATGACCCTGCCCTAATGACAAGACAGACTCAGGAGTCTTTAAGTGTGCTTAGGAAGGAGAGGATAACTGAATATTGTACAGACTAGTTATGTCTATCTTCCTCTACTTTTAATGTTCAGATAAACATGGAAATATAGATAAGTCACAGTAATGTTATTTGATCACTGTAATGGAGAAACATTTGTTGAAAAAAATAATTGGATCATATAAGTGTAAATAGGAAGCAGGAATTTGATCCATTTCTTCAATTTGGAAAACACCTGTTGACTAATAAGCTATACAAGAAAGCTACATGACAATATAATTAGCTCTTAATTTTTAAAAAAATGTCCCTCAGAACTAATGGTACCACATGGAAAACAAATGTTTGAATAAAGCTAAGTCACTAGCAAGAAACAGTTAAGAAGTGGGACAGGAAATACGAAGGAAAAGAGATGAATAAAAAGGAGAAAAGTAAGAGTAAAGCCACATAAAAACATCCAGCAAAGATTTAAAATGCTGTAGAACATAAGGTATTATTTTTAAAAAAGATAATAAGTAAAGAGTCCATATAAAGCATTTACTTACAGCTTCAAAGCTTTATCATAGTTAGGACATCAAGGCTGAATAGAAATAGAAGTGTTCTAAATGATTCTCAGAAATGGATATTCCTTAACATCTAGGTCAAGAATGAGAGTTACAAACATTTTGGTGAGAAAGTGATGACCAAGATAATAAATTGGTCCATCCACCATTCATGGTAAAAAGGATGGTAATAGTCCTTCTAAGTCAAAGGACACTATATTATTCATCATTCCAGCACCCCAGGCTCAGGGTGTTTGAGAGAAAGAGGGAGTAGAGATGGAAACCATCAGGGCCTGATCAAGCAAGCAAAAGACATGAAATTAAATATTTGCAAGAAAAATTTCAAACAAAAGTAAAAATTCTTACATAAATAGCTCATTCACGTCAATTCAAAAAAATTAAAAAAAATTATCCCTCGAAAACATGACTAGGGACTCATAAACTCTTTCTGTAGAGTGTCAGAGATTACATATTTTAGCTCTTGATGGCCATACAATCCTATCATAACTACTTGTCCCTACTGTTGTAGCAAGAAAAAAAAATAGACAATATGATACAGAAATCAATGGGTCTGGTTGTGTCTCAATGAAACTTTATTTACAAAAATAACTACGGGCCTGTAGCCCATAGTTTGCCAACCTCTGCTCTAGGACAAAAGGGCAAAGAACAGTAACAAAAAATTTTAAATAGCTGGTCCCAAAAAGAGTAAATAAAACAACATTCAGGGCTTCCTTGGTGGCGCAGTGGTTGAGAATCTGCCTGCCGATGCAGGGGACGCGAGTTCGTGCCCCGGTCCAGGAGGATCCCACGTGCCGCGGAGCGGCTGGGCCCGTGAGCCATGGCCGCTGGGCCTGCGCATCCAGAGCCTGTGCTCCGCAACGGGAGAGGCCACAAAAAAAAACAAAAAAAACAAAAAAAAAACATTCAACCATATTAGTAATCAAAGAAATACAAAGGGAAACAATGAAATTCTATTTTTCCCTACAACATTATGAAATAAATACCATGATACATGGCTAGAAGGGGGAAAAGCATACTGGCATAAATTTGAGAAAATTTCTTAAGATGAAATGCATACATACAAATGTCGATAGATACATACATACATACATACATACATACATAGACACACATATTTTATATATATATATATATAGAGAGAGAGAGAGGGGGGGGGGGGAGAGAGAGAGAGAGAAAGAGGAAGAGAGAGAGAGAGATGAACCATAGAATTAGAACTAGCAAGTTTTACCAAGGATGTGTGGTGTTTGGTCTGAATTTTAAAACTCTTAGTCCAAAATCTATTTATAGATGAATCAGGAATGAAACTACTTCTGGGTAGCCATAATAATGATTTACTTAACATATATGCACTTTCCTAGCCCCATTATTTACCTGAATAATAAAAAATGGGAAAAGTCATATAAGCTCTTTATTGGTTACAGAATTTCTTAATGGCAACATGAGGTCTCCTACTCAATCTCCTTTTTATCACCTTCTTTCATCCCATGGATTGAACAACTTTCTGGAGAAATCATATTAAGCAATAGCCAGAAGCATGTACTTCTAGCCATAGGACTGTCCACCTGCTATGAGGGGTCCCAATATCCCCATCTGTCTATGGGTCCAACAATTCTTGCATAAAAATATTTCCCTAGCACCACTGAACTGTAAGTATAATAATTACAAAGTTTTGTGGGTGCAACAGAAATGAAGATTTCACTAACAAGTAAAATTTGTTTCCTGTACTCTCTCAACTATTATAAAAAATGGAAACACAGATTTATGAAGTCTTCTATCTAATAAATCCATTATTTTTCTTTTTGAAATTCTCTTTTTTTCTTCTCTGACCACAAGAGTAACCATGCCTCACTGTCAAATGTTACACAGAAAAAATTTAAAAGAAACAGCCACCCATGATGCCAGTAATGAGAGATAACTACAGTAGGTATTGTGAAGTATATTCTCCCCGATTTTTATATTCATATATATTGGTGTGTTTACCAAACCAAGATTTGCTAAACTATTTTTTTAAATTTTCTCTATTTTACTTAAGACAATATAAACAATTTAAATGCACATAAATAAAAATTAGCTCATTCACTTTTAACTACATTGCATTTTACTGGAAGTATGCACCATAATTATTTATGCAATCTTCTTCTGATGGAAATTTAGGTTGCAGAATTATTTTCCCTATCATATACTCTAATGTGAACATTTCAGTACACATATTTGAGTGCACTTGCACTATTATTTCCCTTAGGAAAATTCCTAGAAATGCAATTTTTCATGTTGAAGAGTATTTAAAATTATATTTTACATTATATTAACAAATTATGCTCTAGGGGAGATTGGATCAAGATGGCAGGGTAGAAGGACATGCACTCACTCCCTCTTGCAAGAGCATCAGAATCACAACTAACTGCTGAACAATCATTGACAGGAAGACACTGGAACTCACCAAAAAAGATATTCCACATAAAAAGACAAAGGAGAAGCCACAATGAGATGGTAAGAGGGGCGCAAGAACAATAAAATCAAATCCCATAACCAGTAGGTGGGTGACTCACAAACTGGAGAACAATTATACCACAGAAGTCCACCCACTGGACTGAAGGTTCTGAGCCCCATGTCAGGCTTCCCAACCTGAAGGTCCAGCAACAGGATGGGGAGTGCCCAGAGAGAATCATTTGAAGGCTAGTGAGATTTGATTGCAGGACTTTGACAGAACTGGGGGAAACAGAGACTCCACTCCTGGAGGGCACACACAAAGTAGTGTGCGCATCAGGACCCAAGGGAAGGAGCAGTGACCCCAAGAGATTGAACCAGACCTACCTGCTAGTATTGGAGGGTCTCCTGCAGAGACAGAGGATGGCTGTGGCTCACCGTGGGGACAAGGACACTGGCAGTAGAAGTTCTGGGAAGTACTTCTTGGCATGAGCACTTCCAGAGTCTACCATTATCCCCACCAAAGAGCATGTAGCCTCCAGTGTTGGGTCACCTTAGGCCAAACAACCAACAGGGAGGGAACTCAGCCCCACCCACCAGCAGACAAGTGGATTAAAGTTTTACTGAGCTCTGCCCACCAGAGCAACACCCAGCTCTACCAACCACCAGTACCTCCCATCAGGAAGCTTGCAGAACACTCTTAGATAGCCTCATCCATGAGAGGGTGGACAGCAGAAGCAAGAAGAATTACAATCCTGCAGCCTGTGGAATGAAAACATTCACAGAAAGACAGACAAAATGAAAAGACAGAGGACTATGTACCAGATGAAGGAACAAGATAAAACCCCAGAAAAACAACTAAATGAAGTGGAGATAAGCAACCTTCCAGAAAAGAATTCAGAATAAAGATAGTGAAGATGATGCAGGACCTCGGAGAAAGAATGGAGACAAAGACGGAGATGATGCAAGAAATGTTTAACAAAGACCTAGAAGAATTAAAGAACAAACAACTAGAAGAATTAAGGAACAAACAAACAGAGATGAACAATACAATGACTGAATTGAAAAGTACACTAGAAGGAATCAATAGCAGAATAACTGAGGCAGAAGAACGGACAAGTGACCTGGAAGGCAGAATGATGGAATACACAGCCGCAGAACAGAATAAAGGAAAAAGAATGAAAAGAAGTGAAGACAGCCTAAGAGACTTCTGGGACAACATTAAATGCACCAACATTCACATTATAGGGGTCCCAGAAGGGGAAGAGAGAGAGAAAGGACCCGAGAAAATATCTGAAGAGATTATAGTTGAAAACTTCCCTAACATGGGAAGGAAATAGCTACCCAAGTCCAAGAAGTGCAAAGAGTCCCAGGCAGGATAAATCCAAGGAGAAACACACGGAGACACATAGTCATCAAATTGATAAAAATTAAAAGCAAAGAAAAGTTATTTAAAGCAACAACAAAAAATGACAAACAACATACAACGGAACTCCCATAAGGTTAACAGCTGATTTCTCAGCCGAGACTCTACAAGCCAGAAGGGAGTGGCAAGGTATATTTAAAGTGATGAAAGGGAAGATCCTACAAGCAAGATTACTCTAACCAGCAAGGATCTCATTCAGTTTCAATGGAGAAGTCAAAAGCTTTACAGAAAAGCAAAAGCTAAGAGAACTCAGCACTACCAAATCAGCTCTGCAACAAATACTAAAGGAACTTCTCTAAGTGGGAAACACAAGAGAAGAAAAGGACCTACAAAAACAAACCCCAAACAATTGAGAACATGATAATAGGAACATACATATTGATAATTACCTTAAATGTGGATGGATTAAATGCTCCAACCAAAATACACAAGTTGGCTGACTGGATACAAAAACAAGACCCATCTATATGCTGCCTACAAGAGACCCACTTCCCAGACCTGGGGACACATACAGACTGAAAGTGAGGGAATGGAAAAAGATATTCCATGCAAATGGAAATCAAAATAAAGCTGGAGTAGCAATACTCATATCAGATAAAACAAACTTTAAAATAAAGAATGTTACAAGAGACAGGTAAGAACACTACATAATGATCAAGGGATCAATTCAACAAGAAGATATAACAATTATAAATATATATGTACCCAACATAGGAGCACTTCAATACATAAGGCAAATGCTAACAGCTATAAAAGAGGACATCGACAGTAACACAAAAATAGTGGGGGACTTTAACACCTCACTTACACCAATGGACAGATCATCTAGACAGAAAATTAATAAGGAAACACAAGCTTTAAGTGACAAAATAGACCAGATAGATTTAATTGATATTTATAGGACATTCCATCCAAAAGCAGCAGATTACACTTTCTTCTCAAGGCACACAGAATATTCTCCAAGACAGATCAAATCTTGGGTGACAAAATAAGCCTTGGAAAATTTAAGAAAACTGAAATCATATCAAGCATCTTTTCCAACCACAACACTATGAGACTAGAAATCAATTACAGGAAAAAACACGTAAAAAACACAAACACATAGAGGCTAAATAATACATTACTAAATAACCAAGAGATCACTGAAGAAATCAAAGAGGAAATCAAAAAATACCTAGAGACAAACAACAATGAAAACACAATGATCCAAAACCTATGGGATGCAACAAAAGCAGTTCAAAGAGGGAAATATACAGCAATACAATCCTACCTCAAAAAACAAGAAAACTCTCAAATAAACAATCTAACCTTACACCTAAAGTAACTAGAAAAAGAAGAACAAACAAAACACAAAGTTAGTAGAAAGAAAGAAATCATAAAGATCAGAGCAGAAATAAATGAAATAGAAACAAAGAAAACAGTAGCAAAGATCAATAAAACTAAATGTTGCTCTTTGAAAAGATAAACAAAATTGATAAACCTTTAGCCAGACTCATCAAGAAAAAGAGGGAGAGGACTCAAATCAATAAAATTAGAAATAAAAAAGGGGAAGTTACAACAGACACTGCAGAAATACAAAGCACCTTAAGAGACTACTACAAGCAACTCTATGCCAATAAAATGGACAACCTGGAAGAAACAGACAAGTCCTTAGAAAGGTATAGCCTTCCAAGACTGAAGCAGGAATAAATAGAAAATATGAACAGATCAATCACAAGTAATGAAATTGAAACTATAAATAAAAATCTTCCAACAAACAAAAGTCCAAGACCAGATGGCTTCATAGGTGAATTCTATCAAACATTTAGAGAAGAACTAACACCCATCCTTCTCAAACTCTTCCAAAAAATTGCACGGGAAGGAGCACTCCCAAACTCATTCTATGAGGTCACCATCACCCTGATACCAAAACCAGACAAAGATACTACAGAAAAAGAAAATTACAGACCAATATCACTGATGAATATAGATGCAAAAATCCTCAACAAAATACTAGCAAACAGAATCCAACAGCACATTAAAAGGATCATCACCACGATCAAGTGGAATTTATTTATCCCAGGGATGCAAGGATTCTTCAATATATGCAAATCAATCAATGTGATATACCATATTAATAAACTGAGGAATAAAAACCATATGATCATCTCAACAGATGCAGAGAAAGCTTTTGACAAAATTCAACACCCATTTATGATAAAAAAAACTCTCCAGAAACTGGGCATAGAGGGAACCTACCTCAACATAATGAAGGCCATAGGTGACAAACCCAAAGCAAACATCATTCTCAATGGTGAAAAACTGAAAGCATGTCCTCTAAGATCAGGAACAAGACAAGGATGTCCACTCTCACCACTGTTATTACTCATAAGTTTTGGAAGTCCTAGCCACAGCAATCAGAGAAGAAAAAGAAAGAAAAGGAATACAAATTGGAAAAGAAGAAATAAAACTGTCATAGTTTGCAGATGACATGATACTATACATAGATAATCCGAAAGATGCCACCAGAAAACTACTAGAGCTAATCAATGAATTTGGTAAAGTTGCAGGATACAAAATGAATGCACAGAAATCTCCTGTATTCCTATACACTAACAATGAAAGACCAGAAAGATAAATTAAGGAAACAATCCTATTCACCATTACAACAAAAAGAATAAAATACCTAGGAATAAACCTACCTAAGGAGGTGAAAGACCTGTACTCAGAAAACTATAAGATACTGATGAAAGAAATCAAAGATGACAAAAACAGATGGAGAGATATACCCTATTCTTGTATTGAAGAATCAATATTGTGAAAATGACTGTACTACCCAAAGCAATCTACAGATTCAATGCAATCCCTATCAAGTTACCAGTGGCATTTTTTACACAACTAGAATAAAAAATCTTAAAATTTGTATGGAGAGACAAAAGACCCCAAATAGCCACAACAATCTTGAGGGAAAAAAATGGAGCTGGAGGAATCAGACACCCTGATTTCAGACTATACTACAAAGCTACAGTAATCAAGACAATATGGTACTGGCACAAAAACAGAAATATAGATCAGTGGAACAGGATAGAAAGCCAAGAGTTAAACTCATGTACCTATGGTCAACTAATCTATGACAAAGAAGGCAAGGATATACAGTGGAGAAAAGACAGTCTCTTCATAAGTGGTGCTGGGAAAACTGGACAGCTACATGGAAAAGAATGAAATTGGAACACTCCCTAACACCATACACAAAAATAATCTCAAAATGGATTAAAGACCTAAATGTAAGACCAGACACTATAAAACTCTTAGAGGAAAACATAGGAAGAATACTCTTTGACATAAATCACAGCAAGATCTTTTTTGACCCACCTCCTAGAGTAATGGAAATAAAAACAAAAATAAACAAATGGGACCTAATGAAACTTAAAAGCTTGTGCACAGCAAAGGAAACTATAAACAGGATAAAAAGACAACCCTCAGAATGGGAGAAAATATTTGCAAACAAATCAACAGACAAAGGATTAATCTCCAAAATATATAAACAGCTCATGCAGCTCAATATCAAAAAAACAAACAACCCAATCAGAAAATGGTCAGAAGACCTAAATAGACATTTCTCCAAAGCAGACATACAGATGGCCAAGAAGCACATGAAAAGCTGCTCAACATCACTAACTATTAGGGAAATGTAAATCAAAACTACAAAGAGATATCACCTCACACCAGTTAGAATGGGCATCATCAGAAAATCTACAAACAACAAATGCTGGAGAGGGTGTGGAGAAAAGGGAACCCTCCTGCACTGTTGGTGGGAATGTAAATTGGTACAGCCGCTATAGAGAACAGTATGGGGGTTCCTTAAAAGACTAAAAATAGAATTACCATATGACCCAGCAATCCCAGTACTGGGCATATACCCAGAGAAAACCATAATGCAAATAGACACATGCACTCCAATGTTCATTGCAGCACTACTTACAATGGCGAGGTCATGGAAGCAACCTAAATGCCCATCGCCAGACGAATTGATAAAGAAGAAGTGGTACATATATACAATGGAATATTATTCAGCCATAAAAAGGAAGGAAACTGGGTCATTTGTAGAGACGTGGATGGACCTAGAGTCTGTCATACAGAGTGAAGTAAGTCAGAAAGAGAAAAACAAATATTGTGTACTAACGCATATATGTGGAATCTAGAAAAATGGTACAGATGAACTGGTGTGCAATGCAGAAAGAGAGACACAGATGTAAAGAACAAACATATGGACACCAAGGGGGGAAGGAGGTGGTGGTGGTGGGATGAATTTGGAGATTGGGACTGACATATATACACTTATATAAAATAGATAACTAATAAGAACCTGCTGAATAAAAAATAAGATAAATAAATAAATTACCCTCTAGAAAAGTTGTAACAATTTATTCTCTCTCCCTAAGCGTGCAATATAACCATGTTTAAATAAATTATGGTATTTCCACAGACTAAAATACTATTTTGCAAAAATTAATGACATGGAAAACTAGGCATAGGACTGTATCAAGTAAAACAAGGTATAAGATAAAGCATACCATTGATATGATATATTACTATATAAATTATATATGTGGAGAGGAATATATACACATATGTACACACATATATATGGCAGAAATTGTCAAAACTGAGGGAAAGGACTAGATTAAATTTCTAAAACTTCTTAAATGCTCTTCTATATTTGTCAAATTTCCTAGAATTTCTGCATATTTTACTTGCAATCTGATAAACAATATGCTCAGAAAATACTGTAAGTCTCAAAGCCAAAGAAACAAGTCTTCAGGTCATCTAATGTTAGATGTACACTTACAAAACAGCAAACTCCTAGTGTGCTCCAATCTGGAATGTTTAAACCTAGTGGCCTGAAATACATTTGCCCAACAAAGAACTTGCTTTAACTCATGAAAATCTTCATGCCTCATAGCAAGCAGGATAAAACCTTTCTTTTCTCCACTGATAAAACAAATAAGAGCAAACTGTGAGATCCCTGAAAACAGAGAGAAAACTATCTCTTCGAACAAGCTCTAAGTCCTTGGCTGCAGGCATTTTGGAAAGCATTTTGGATGGGAACAAACCATTAATAAAGATTCAGTACTTACACTGACCTTTGAGCAATTCCAGATGTAGACATGGAGAATTTTCCACAAATAATAAAGAAGGGTCGGCTACAAGAAGTGACAGTCCGGAACAGGCTTGTAGGAGGCTAGAATTACACGGGACCCAGAAAATAGACTCAGCAGAAATGAAACAACGCAAAAGGAATCCATATTCTTGACCAAACATAACCAGAGATTTATTCTCTCATAAGAATTTTTACCAGTTCCTTAGTGTGGAGGAAATATAGGCTATATTATATTTTCTGGATATGATTATAGTTTCATCAGTCTTTATGATGCACTTACTCTCCATGTTATTACTCTATGCTAACTTTTTATACAGAGTAACTCATTTAGTGCTCACTAACCCAACTTGGTAGACTGTTATTCATATTTTACAATTAGAAAAATGAGGCCCAGAAATTTAGATAACTTGGCCAAGATCATACTTCTTGAACAGGGGTCAGCAAACTTTTTGTTAAAGGGTCAGAGAGTTAACATTATGCTTGCCAGTCACAAGGTCTCGGTCACAACTACTCAACTCTGCTGTGTAGTACAAAAGCACGCACAGACAATATTTCAAGGAGTCAATGTGGCTATGTTACACAAATGGGTGGTGGGTCCGCTGGCTGTGGTTTGCCAACCTCTGATATAGAACGTAGTAAAGCAAGATTCAAACTCAACTCTATGCCTTTAATAACTAAACTGCCATACAATAAGAGAAAATGAAATAAATGTGGTTCTCCTCCCATAACATGGGTTCACTAATTTCCAAATATTCTTTGCCTCTCTATACAGTTTTGTTCTAAAGAATCTAACCAGTTAATAGGAATTGTCACTTATTGGGATTTGGTGAGCAGAAAGATTTGGATGCCCAGAGAGCATAAACAAGGTAGGTAGCTCACCTAACAGAATGTGGATTTAACAACATTATGTTAGGATAGATGTGCAGATCTGAAATTTGGGCAGTACTCAGCCTGCTAAAATGGAAAAGAAGAAAGAAGAAGATGACTCTGGGTTCTTTTAAAATATAGTAATACTTAGTTTAACAAGTCTCTATATTTTTTTCTTAATTTCAAAATTATTATCCGTGAATTTGTCTCATAAGTACAATAATATTGGGCAATATAGCTATATCCATTTTAAGTTGTTTAAAATTCGAAGTCATGAGGAAAGATATTTTAATCACATCTAGTTTTTCCTGTGTTTATAAATTATAAAGTAGCAATGAAAATTAATCAACAGATTGAGTCAGTTGTTTGATTTTTTAGTAGTAGATCTTCACCAGAATTTGAGAGCCACATCCATGACAGAATGAGTCAAGATGACATAACATTCCTTAAATAATGGAGATGTAACAAGCTCTCTGGGCAGGAGAATGGTCAGAAAATTTATACTTCAGTCTTAATGTTACTATGGACCAGTCATACGACCTTCAGCCAATTCTGCATCTTCTTTAGAAAAATGGTAATTATATCATCTGTTACCATACCAGGGTCATTGTGAAAGTTATATGAAAAAAATTCATAAAGTTATCTTATAAATTTAAAATGCTATATTCATTAAGGTAGACATCTAAGGTTTATAATACAATCTGTTTTTACAAAGGAAAATACTTTTATGTTTTTCCTTCTTTCACAGATCTATAATCCCTTTCACCAGAAACAGAAGAGACCCAGAGTTCAGAATTTTTGCCAGCCCCTCACTGTGAAAAAACAAAGTAAAGCCGTAATTCTACTACTGTTTTATTTTTTAGGACCTTTGAAATTTTCCTTACCATTAGTAATCACCAACATTTCTAAATATTCAGTCTATTAGATTCCTACACATTTTCTTTAGAAATCTCAGTGACTAAAAACTAAACAATAATAGTACTTATTGAACCAAGTTATTTGTAAAAGGTAGCTTGCACAAATAAATCTACTAACATTTTGGTTAAATTTCTAAGAAATATCATAAGGACACTGTAATATTAGATTGTGTTATTTTTCACAAATATTTGCAGCCCATCTCTCCGGAAGGTTTATACCCTCCTACTCCACTACTATCAGCCTCGGTTGTATGACTCTTGTAACATGAGCAGAAGTGACCCATGTCACCTGCATGCTGAAATTTTAAAAGCCACTATGTCGTTTGCCAGGTTCTGTTTTCTCCTACGCTATAAGACCAGAATATTCCAGATAAGGGCTGCTCCAACATCTGGGGTCCAAATGAAGACAACATAAAACAGCACTAAGACCAACCCGTGACACCATGTAGAGTGAGTGAAAAGTAAAATTTTGTTCCTGTTGGTCACTGATACTTTAAGTCATTTGCTACCACAGGATTACCTAGGCTATCCTAAGTGACTAATTACAAGAATGCAAAAGTCCAGTTATACTCTGTATGTTGACAATTAGAATAATTAACAGAAACGTGGCAGCAACATAAAATCTCATTTATTAAGAAAGAAACAAGCATTCCAGTGCTTCCTATATGTGAACACAGTTACAACAGGATATAAAAACCAAGTTTTGTCTCACTAAACCACAAAGATGGTGTAAGGGATTCAGACTGCAATAATTTTTCAAGTTATTTATAGGATAGAAAGACATAAAACCAGAGAATCACATCCAGAAACAATACTGGCCATCATTTAGGGATTATCTATAATCCTAGAAATTAGGGCTCTCACCATCTTATTTTACAATCACTTTTTTCTTTTTCTATTTTTTAACCAAGAAAGTTCAAAATTATTTTCAAGGAAAAAAGAAATGACTCTCAAAATGCACTAGCAAAATTCAACAGATTTCCTAAATCCAAAGACTAATAATAAATATGACATTTCCTCACCTAGAAGCTGACAATATTACACAGGTCATTTCAGGATTTCTGTTTTTAATTAAAACTTAAATTGTGTCATTAGTATTTTTAAGCATAAAATCTCTAATATGCGGCTCAATACATAAAACATAAGATTTCAGGGATAACATTAGATATGCTTTGCACTTTCAAGAAATTATCAACACAGTATCAGGGATACCCTGCCCTCTACTGTCAGTATTATAATTTTGCATGTTTAACTAAATTAGTTAAATCACTTCATTTAAAATCCAAGCTTTCTCCCTCCATCAGTTTTTTTTTGGTATTTAAACATTCTGTTTCTATTCTACTAGCTGTTTTCTTAGAAAATTTAACATGTATGTTTCACTGAAATATTAAAGTTCATCCACCCTTTTATACTGCTCCTAAATAAAGGAACTCAGAATGCTCTAACGCTAACCAGTCATTTCCCAACTTATAGTCTCTTATTGTTCTGTACTAATTTCTCTCGATTTTTACCCTTATCAATTAGAAAATCTTGTAATTATTTCACATGGTAAGTTTACTTAGAGTTACACAGATATTTTCTATTTTATTTGCTCACCATTCCTCCCTGCATCTCAGACCTTCCTTTGAAATTAGTTCATCTTTAAAGCAGGTCTGCTGGTATGAAATGCTCTCCATTTCTGTCTGCAGAAATCATTGGTTTGTCCTTCTCCTTTAAAGCTTCAGTGGTATACAATTCCAGGTTAACAATTATTTTCCGTCACTATTTGAAGATAATATTCTCCTGTCTTCTACCTTCTGCTGTTGTTGTTGATACCACTCATCTCCATACTTCATTGGCCTCTGGCTCCAATTAGTTTTCCAATAAATTGTCCCAATATTCATAAACTCACAGTCTACTCAAGCTCTCATCAATGCCAATTTGTGGAGTTTTCCACAGTTTGTTGAGAAATCTCACTTTGTCATTGGCTTTCTACTTCACCTGTATTGTAGCTTCCTCAATTCCCTTTGGTTTCCCTGTGTATTTGTCATTTCTTATGGTTTTCAGAATTTTCTTACCATGTGATCTCTCAAAGTTAGTTTAAAATATATGCAGATTTAGTATATATGGTTTACGTCATCTTCATTTATGTCAATGAAGAGAAAACATATTAATGCATTACCGTTTAGTATTTCATGTCACCTTGGTATTCTGGATATGTATTGATGGTGGTCTTGTACAGTGATAGTCAAAAATTTTTAAATCACATACTTTTGTCAAAAAAATGAAGTGCTCTGCAATGTATTATAGTTATTTGCAAGTCACATGCATGTTCTCCTATCAATATTAACATTAAATAGTGAAATATATTTTTATTTTTAAACAAACAAATTTAAACAGAACATATGGAAAAGATTTTACATACATTTTGGAATGTATGTCCCACCTGGTATCATAAAGGGTCTAAGAAGCTCTAACATTGGCAGGCTTTCTGTAGTAGAGCTAGCTCTATTCTTTGGACACTGTAGATATTTTCAGAGCCTTTTAGATAATTCAAGAAATAAGTCTGGAAAAATACAACAAAGTATCATTGTTTTCAATTACTAAATATGGTACTACTCAAATAATATTATGTCCCAACAAATATACAAATGAAATAGGTGAAATTTTACCACTACTCAGAGTATCCCTCATTAATTCAACAAAATCTGTTTTCTACCTGGAAAGTGCTTGGTGCTATATTAGGTGCAAATGATAGAGCAGTGAAAAGATGGACCTGGTCTGAGGTCATAGACTGTAAAGCCTCTTACTGGAGACTAACAATTAAAAAGCCAGTACAGTAAAGTGGGATGAATGCTATGCTTGTAGAAAAGTAGGGCACACTAAATGAGTACTTAACTTCAGAAACATTTTGAAAAGACTCAGGCTCTTGTGATTTGGCTTGAGATTATACCATAGACAGAACCTTGAAAAACATGTTTTATTTCTTTGCCCTAACAATCACATTGTAACTCCTTTGCTCTTCCTGCATTATTTGAAATCCTAGGTGGCCACTAACAACAGTTCATAAAAAATTAAAACTTATTAAAAACGTTAGTGATGATTTACAAAAAAAGTTTCGTAAAGATAGTTGCAAGTCAGTACAATTTTGAAAAGGCACCTCCTGTGATGGATGAGTTTACTCAAAGTGCAGATTATTGGAGATTTGGTGAATCATACAAATATATCTGGGTTCTCTGACATCAAAACAGAGTAAAAAGACAGCAACTAAAATTATGTAGGAGATGATATATGAACCAAACATACTTTTAAAAGTGTACTGTACCAGTTTAAAATTTAATTTGGTGTAACATGATCCTGTACAAATTAAAGGAGCATCACATGATACTATGTTATCATGATTAGAGACATGAAAATAGAGGTTCTATTTTAAGTACAACAGAATAAGCATCATCTCGCAATGAAGTGAAACGACCTATTTTCTTTTTCTTTGTGTTCTCTTACTGTCTTATTCTCCCTTAAGATAGCAAGGGATAGTACATATACATACTCTTAGAGGTTATGTAGTGACAGTCCGGGTGTTCATCAAGTCAGAGTAAAACTACAGCTCACCTGCCTGGCACATAAGATTTACCCAATTGTATATAATTGAAACATTTAGACAGATTATGTAGAATAACACATTTGTATGAAATTTTGTGAATGGATATATGACTAAATGGTTGACTTGTGTTTGTAGCATTATCTTGGGGGTACTTGATCAAAGTCTATTTTGGTATATTTCAAGACATCTGAAACAACGGTTACTAGAAGGAGCCCTCAGCCAGACACAGAAGGCCCGGTTTTGATGATCCGTCTTCTACTGAGTCCATGGCTGTGGGCAAGGTCCTGAACCTCTGGGTTTTTAATCACAGTGTCCAAATCCCTAAAATGGGATCTCTGAGGCTCTTCATACTCTCACATTCTGTGTTTCTGTGTGGTTCCTGCTGATGTTTACTGGGTCTCAAGAGCACACAAAGTCCACCTTCCCAACAAAAGTTTTTGAGTACCCCCATGTAATAACGGACCATGTTCATTCATTGCCAGAACATGTCAAGGAATGTATAAGGTTGGTAGCAATTGGGAAGTGTGGACCAGGGCCAATGAGGGATGCACATATTAAAATATCAACACTCAGATTGTCTTGTGTTATTTAGTTCTCTAATTTTATTTATGCAAAATAAACATGATTTATCCCAGACTGTAAATTTTACATTGTAGGAATTATATCATACTCTTAATTCTGCTACTCAGACAGTAAGTTGTCAGTTACTTCTTGATTAATATCTAAGCCAACTTTAAAAATAACCAAGTAATTATTTGGGACATAGAGTTTTTACCTACTTTATATCAGACAAAACTCTGAAATGAATTTCTTAAATATAAAAAAAGGAGTTAAATAATACTTCTCACTTTTATTCCCATAGCAATTACTGGAAAAGAAATGTAAAGAAAAGGAAAGAGTGAAACATTTAATTCCAAAATAAGTGTGGGCAACAATCTTGCTTTATTAATACAAAACCACACCCATCATTTTCACGTTAAACATTTAGTTTTAGTAAGTTGGTACATGAATTATTGGCAAGGAAATTCTTCATGAGGAAAAAATGGCTTTTAATATAAACCTTGTGTGTAAGAATATATGAATAATGAGTTGGAAGCCACCTCGCAGAGGAGAAAGTTGCCTGGGCTTTTAGGTATGAATATAAAAAAAATCTCTCCTCATTTCACCTCTTTTCTGAGGGCCAGATTGTTCTGTGAACTGAACCCATTCCAACCTGAATATACTTAATATAAATGAACATTATAGCAAAAGTTAATAAGGCCAAATTCTGCTACCACAAAAATTTTAAAACAAATAATCACCATAAGGAAAATAGTCATAAACCCTGGCTTATGGCCCATACTTGGTTGAGTTTTTAAAATACGCTATTCAAAATCATTCCACATAATTTTATCAAGTCCTTAACACTCATTACTCCAGTGCCTTTTAACTTTTTACTGTGACTTCCAATAAAAAATATATTTTATATCATGGACAAGTATATATCTTTCTCTCTATATATGTATATGTATGTATTCTCTATATATATGTACATATATATCTTTATATATATGTATGTACACATGTTACATATAGCTTTATATATATACATAAACTTCATATATTTTTATATATTTATATGAAATTATAAAATGGAAAAAAGTTTCATAAAATAATACCTACACTTCTACATGCTATACTGTCTGGTATTTTATATTCTTTTCTATTTCCTTTTTAAAAATGCTGTTTGAGGTCTAGTTAATTGATTATACAACTCAGTACTATATCATAAACCATTGCATAATAGAAAAAAATAGAGACAAAATATTCCCTTCAAGAAAATGGAGAAAGAGCAAAAGAAGGACAAAAAGGAAATGGGGTAGAGATAGGAGAAAGAAAAGAATGGATGAACATTAAAGAGAAAAGGAGTCATAGCACTTTGGAAATGATATGGCCAAAGAGAAGAAAAGATCATTAACTAGAAAAAAGGAAAAATTATGGAAAATTGTTAGGGTTGATCTTTAGGGTTTGAAAACTTCAAGCAATCATAAATATTTTCCTCCCAGATAAATGAAAACTAACAATGTCACAGATTAACCATGACATTCATTAGATAGATGAACTATGTCCAAACTACAGACTAGATGAAAACCAAGGTGTCCTTGCAAATTTTTAAGCTGTGGCATGTTAAATTTTGTGCAACATGGAGAATATTTTATGATTCACAAATCTTGAAATAAGAATAACTATTCATTTCATTCAATAACTCTGTCAGAGGCTTTCTTTATAAATTTCCACATCCTCGACTGATGCTTAATTCATAAGATTAGCCAACAACTGTGCAAAGAGCATAGACTTCAGAGTTGGAAGACCAAGTTTTGTGTTTGAGTCTAGGTTTTACCACTCTGTAAAAAGGGTAAATGACAAAATATGTAGAAACACTTTGTATATCAGATCCCCCAAAGCAATGTAGGTAATCCTCAACCAATTATAGTACCATTATATTTTCATAATTGCTTAGAGTTAGAAGAAACTTTTTCATAGGAGAGCTCATTTGTAATATGAATCTGTTTCTCCTTTTTTTCCAACCATTCTAAGATCTTTCCATTTAATTTTCCTGCTGCAAAATAACCCAAAAGATTTCATTTTTTACTTGCCTGGTACTTTTTTAGAAATCACCTCTTTTGATTTGCAAGGATTCAGCAAATATCATCTTAAAATCTACCATAATAAAAACAAATGTTTATTATTAGATTGTCTTTGAAATTAAATAAATCAGGACGACATGCTATGTTATAGATATTTCAGATAAGTGGTCTTGCTTTTACTTCTGTTAGCCTGAGGCTTAGTTTAAAAATTCCATGTCCTAGTGCATTTTATTATCTTCATTATTAATTATTTTCTAGTTCCTTTACTTCTGTAGTTCTCAAGGCTAGTTTTAGATTTGAATCCCCTAGGGACCTTTCCAAACTATGCGATAAATCAGAAAGCCTCGTTTCTCTGTCCTGAGTTGGGGCTTAGGCATTGATTGTTTTTATGTCCCTAAGTGATTCTACTGGGCAGAAAAGATTGAGAACTACTGCTTTAGTTTTTCCCACTAATCAAAAAGCAGCTAAGAGACTCAAAATTCAGTCAAGAGATTCTAAATTGATTCAGTCAAGAGACGTAAAAATTACATCCTTAACTTCCAGTGAAAGTAAGTTACGACCATATCAAAAATATTTTAAGAGTAATTATCCTCATTCCTGCATCAGTAAATTTTCCTTTTGAATATTCAGGACAGCATAGAGACCATTATTTATCCTTTCTTAAAATACTTAAAAATAAAAACCTCTCCTAATTCCACAACCCTTTCTCACAACCACTTCATTTTTCTGTTTTTCTTGATAGCAAAACTCCTCAAAAAAGGATTTATACTGACTATTTCCAACTTCTCTTTCTCTCTGGAACTTACTCCATTTGGACTTTCTCCACTACTACCACTTGGTTTAAACTGTTTCAAAGTCACTGATAATTTGTATGATGCTAGATCAAATGGTCATTCCTCAGGCTTCATTCTACCTGATCCTTTAGCAGGTTCTGGCTGCAGTTGGCAATAGTTTGATCACTTCTCCCTTCATTACACTCTTAGTTCACTCACTTTTCTAGGGTAAAGTTTTCCCAGTGGTTATTCCTTTTCACTTCCCTTTACTGGCTTCTCCTTTCCAACCATGCCCAACAGATAGTGTGTTCAGTGCTCAACCAGTGGACCTCTTCTCTTTTCTGTGCTCATTCCCTTTCTGGTCCTCAATCAGCCTTGGAGCTTTAAATATCATCTATATATTGAGAAGCAACAAATTTAAATCTCCAGCCCTTCTCTCCTCCTCAGTGTCCTTATACTCAACTGACTACTTGACATCTCAGTTAATACCTATTAGCCATTTCAAACTTAATGTGTATGAAAAACGATTCATTATTATCCCAGACTTGCTCTGTATAGTCTTCACCATCTCATCTTCACCATCATTCTAGCTTTCAGGCCAAAAACCTGGGAATCATCTAGCATTACTCATTCTTTTATACCCCACATTCATTCTTTTATACCCCACATTCATTCTTTTAGCAAGCCCTGTTGATGCTCCCTTTACAAATGTACCCAGAATTCAACCACATCGCACCACCTCTACTGCTTCCTCCCTGATCCAGCTTACATCATCTCTCACCAGGGTCACGAAAGCAACTTTTAAATGACCCGTTTCTTCTCTTATTGTCCACAATCACATAGAAGCCAGAGGAAGGTTTTTTTTTTTTTTTGCTGTACACGGGCCTCTCACCGCTGTGGCCTCTCCTGCCGCGGAGCAACAGGCTCGGGACGCGCAGGCCCAGCGGCCATGGCTCACGGGCCCAGCTGCTCCGCGGCACGTGGGATCTTCCCGGACCGGGGCATGAACCCGTGTCCCCTGCATCGGCAGGCGGACTCTCAACCACTGCGCCACCAGGGAAGCCCCAGAGGAAGCATTTTTAAAATACATGTCATACTTTGTCTTCCCATCACTCAAAACAATTTCATATTTCATTTTACTAAAAGTAGAATTGACAGGATTTACAATTGTTTACAAGATCCTATGTGATTTAACTCCTTATGTCCTGTCTAAATTCATTTCCTGTGCTTTCCCATCACATGTGATGCTCCAGCCACACCGGCCTCCATGCTGTTCTTGAAAGCTAAAGATATAATCTCACATCATGGTCTTTGTATTGCACTCTTCTGTTGCTAGGAATGCTTTTGCAACTGTCCCTCTAATACACCCAGATCTCTTCTCTCTCAATTCCTCCAGGTCTTGCTCAATGGTCTTAACTTGGCCAGATTATTTAAAATGATAATACCTCTCTCAGTCTCTATACTCCTTTTCTGTGCAGCTGGTCCATAACAGTTATTTACTTATCTCCATCTGATGTACCGTAGGTTTAATTGTGTGACTCTCACTCCCATTAAAATGTAAATGCCATGAGGACACAAATTTTGGGTTTTGTTTTGTTTTTTTGGCTTTTCTTAAGGTTCTAATTATTTTTTTCAGCTTCATTGAGGTATAACTGACAAATTGTAAGATATTTAAAGTGTATACATGGTGATTATATATATATATATGTATACATTTTGAAAGGACTCCCTGCATCAAGTTAACAAATTCTTTACCTCACTATTTAGCTTTTATTGGTGAAAACATTTAAATTAGAGATGAAATTAGAATCTCTTAGCAAATTTCAATTGTACAATACAGTGTTATCAACTTGCCAGCTACAAACTGGCACTTGCCATCTACCTCTACAAGGATTAAATCAGGAGCTGCTGCAGCTGCTGACCTTCAACACCCCCTGAAAGGAGATCAGGGTGGAGATCAGGAATGAGGCACTCTGTGTTCTGGGAAAAACTGGCAAAAACAGGTCTTCAGATAGTTAGATATTTTCAAGAGAAGATTTTATGAGACCAATTCTTGCATCTCCTTGTATCTAGAAAAGCACTAAAATCCTTCATGGTGACATCTGCTCCTCGTAACTAGCAGTAACCTTCACAAGACTATCAGCAACTTTCTGCAAAAAATATGTGCTTGATTGCAGGTACTCCCCCTTCACCAAAATCACATATATACTGACCTTCCCCCCTACCTCTTTAGAGCAGTTTCTCAGAGCTATCTGAAATGCTGCCTTCCAGGCTATAGTCCTCATTTTGCCCCAAATAAAGCTTAACTCACAACTCTCATGTTGTGCATTTTTTTTTCAGTCAACAAACTATAGTCACCATGTTATACATTAGAACCTCTGAACTTACTCATCCTCCCATAACTGAAAGTTTGTACCCTTTTACGCACCTCCCCCTATTTCCCTCACCCCAGCCCCTGGCAACCACTTTTCTACTCTGTGTCTATGAGTTCTACTTTTTTTAAGATTCCACATATAAGATTTGTCTATCTTATCTTTTCAAAATTCCATCTTATAGTTTCATTGATCTTTTCTATTGTCTTCTTAGTCTCTATTGTTTCCATTTTGATCTTTGTTATTTCCTTCTGTCTACTAATTTTAGGCTTAGTTTATTCTTTTTCTAGTTCCTTGAGGTGTAAATTTAGGTTGTTTATTTAAGATCTTTCTTTTTCCTTTATGAAGGCATTTATCATTATAAATTTCCCTCTTAAAACTGTTTTTGCTGCATCCCATAAGTTTGGGTGTGATTGGTGTTTCCATTTTCATTTGTCTCAAGACATTTTTTGACTTCTCTTTTGATTTCTTCTTTAACCTATTGGTTGCTCAGGAGCATGTTGCTTAACCTCCATATATTTGTGAATTTTCCAGTTTTCTTCTTGTAATTGATTTATAGTTTCATACCATTGTGGTCAAAAAACATACTTGATACGATTTAAATCTTCATAAATTTATTGAGACCTATTTCGTGTCTAACATATGATCTTTCCTGGAGGATGTGCCATGTGCCTTTGAGAAGAATGTGTATTCTGCTATTGGATGAAATGTTCTATAAATGTCTGGTAAGTCCATGTGGTCTAACGTGTAGTTTAAGTCCAATGTTTCCTTATTGATTTTTGTCTAGATGATCTCTATCCATTGTTAAAAGTGGGAGTTTGAAATCCCCTACTATTGTATCACTGTCTATTTCTCCCTTCAAGTCTGTTAATATTTGCTTTATATATTTAGGTACTCCTATGTTGGGTGCATAAATATTTACTGTTATTTCCTCTTATGAATTGACCACTCTATCATATATAATAACCTTCTTTGTCTCTTGTTACAGTCTTCGGCTTAAAGCCTGTTTTGTATGACACAAGTATAGCTAACCCTTCTTTCTTTTGGTTTTTCATGGGATATCTTTTCTCATCCCTTCACTTTCAGTCTGTGTGTATCCTTAAAGCTGAAATGTTTCTCATGGGCACCCTGTCAGGGGTGAGGTTTATGGTGAGAGTGTGTCTCAGCCTCTCCTACCCATTTTGATATAGGCATTTCCAATTCACTTGATATGTAGGAGTCACTTAGCTAGTTTCTGGATGTCTTTCTCAGGTGGTTGCTCTAGGTGTAGCTGTATATTTTGTGTGTCCCTGGGAGGAGGGGAGTTTAGGAGCCTCTAGATCACCTTAGTCCAATAAACTTGCTTTGGTTTTTGTTTTCTTGACAGTGTTAATCCCAATGCCTAGAAATATGCTGGGCACATAGTTGGTATTCAACACTTATTTGTTGAATAAATCAATGAAAAGCTTCAACTTTGTACTGGATACTTCAATATTTTATTTTAAAATTTATACCTAATTTGTAGGTTAGGTAATCTATAAATCCCCTTCCAGTTCTAAAGTTTCATGACTCTAACACAAACATGTGCTCAGCCTGCTTGATGACTCCTTTCCTGATTCACTCAAACCAAGTTAGTTCATTGCCCCCTCTGCTCTTATAGCACTCTATTCTTGCTTGTAATATTAGCATTTATCATAATATTTTCCCCAAAATTAGACCAAGAATTACTCAAGAGCAAGGTATGTTTTTATCTGTTTCTTCATATGCTTGCTGTAACATACCATGGTATCTGACACTCTTAGTGTTTGGCTTTCAATATGTAAATATTTACTGATTGAGTGAGTGTGACCTGTATAAAATAATGCTTTGGGAAAGAGAGGGAAAGAGAATGCTTATCTTTTTAAACATCTAGCTGAAGGGAAAAAACTGGAGGGGAATATTTCTCTAGTGGGTCACTGAGGAGCTTTTTCAGATTTTCTGTACCCCCCAGTTTTGAAACCCAAGCATTCAAGCAGCAATTTTTTTTCTTTCCTATGATGTTTTCTTCTGGGGGCATTCAAAAGTCATCATATCCTCTCCTGGACGGTAAGTCTCATTTAAAAGGACAGAAGCATATCTAAGTCTGCCTAGATAAGTAAGAAGCAATCCTAAAGCTTTCAGAAATAGATACTGCCTGAAATCCACATTTCTAAATTTTATTACAATTTTTAAAAAAGAAACAAATGAAGAAATATCTATCACTGAACAGCATTTTAACTGCATACTCTAAATCACGATATTTAAATAAAGAGAAAGACATAATATTGTATAAGATAAATTTTAAAGAAATTTTGTTTAATCATGTCTAATCTTAAGGAAATGGTAAGAAACTGTATGTATTTAGTTTAATTGTACATCTACAACATGAATTCATACTTCACTCATTATTGTAGTACAAAATATCATCGTCTGTTACAAGAATGAGGTTTGAATATGTTTAATTGACTTTATCATTTTTCCTTTTCTAGAACTTATTTGTTATGCATACAGAATAAACTAAACTTATTTCCGGGCTTCCCTGGTGGCGCAGTGGTTGAGAGTCCACCTGCCAATGCAGGGGACACGGGTTCGTGCCCCGGTATGGGAAGATCCCACATGCCGCGGAGCGGCTGGGCCGGTGAGCCATGGCCGCTGAGCCTGCGCGTCCGGAGCCTGTGCTCCGCAACGGGAGAGGCCACAGCTGTGAGAGGCCCGCGTACCCCCCCAAAAAAAAAAAAAAAAAAAACTAAACTTATTTGCAGTATGAATTTTCTACTCTTTGAAAATGAAAGTGCCTCTCACCTTCATTGAAGCAAGACTCAGAGTTCTCTTTGGTTTATATTTGTTTTTAACTTTCCATAACCAGAAGTACTGCCTCACTCTCATTGCTCCAGATATATTCAAACATTAAAAAAGTAATAATAATGATTATAACACTGTTACCAGCAAAGTCCATTAACAATTCCCAGGGAATAAAAATAGAATCTGGGTAATAAAATAAGGTCTAACCTGTTTTTTTTCCTTGGTGCTTAGTCTAGTCTCACTTGCTCATAGGGTGCCCGTGCAGAGGCCTCACACCGGCCCTTCAGACCAGAGTTCCTGGCGTGAAACGGCTGCGGCAACACCTCAGCTTCGGACCATGTGCAGAAGCCGCACACAGAAGCACGGCAATTAAAGATGGCGGCGGCGGCGTCGGCGTAGGCGGCGGCGGACCGTGTGCAGAGGCGCTGCACCTGGCGCTGCGATCGGGAGCCTGAGCAGCGAAGCTGCACTGGCCTCGCGAGAACTCCGCTCCCTCCCCTCCTCACTGAGGGATCCCTATAACGCAGCCCCGCCCACGGCCTGAGAGCGTGTGGTCTAGAACCAGCTCCCACCTCTGTATTCTCTGAGCAGAGAATTAAGCTTTCTTTTGCTTCTTAGCGGAACTCAGTCTCCTTCTATAGGCGTGACTGACATCGGACAGGAGGACCCTTGTTTGGGACCATCTCGGGAACGTCGGTAACGATGCTAAGAATATCTAAATGTGTTCTTAAGTTAAAGGAGAATCTTATTAGAGTTTATTTGTCATTTGCACTCAGTCAAAAGTAAGTTGAGGTGAAAGTCTTTTTGCAATAGAAATTTCTCTTCACATTCAAAATAGTCATCATTACTTATGACATAGAATTTTATGTTTTTAATCACAACTGGGGAAGGATGAAATCAAATACCTTTAAAAATGTTTTCTCTAAGCTGAACAACACTATGCTTTCATTGGAGGATTTGATTATCTGTATTACTCAAATCAATATTTTCTAAATTTTCCAAAATGATGAATTGCTATCATATAATGGCTTTCCTTTAAATATGTCAATCATTTTACTAGTAAGAGCAGAGGACTCTGAGAATCACCTTGAGTTTCTAACCCAATCCCTGTCAGACACTCAAACATCCCATAATCCTTTATCAAGCAATTTCTACAATTATGTATCAAGTACTGTGCTAGGTACACAGGTTTTAAAGATCAAAGTCCTTGTTTCCTTCATAAAGGACTAACAGACGGAAAGCAAAATTAAAATAAAGTAAATGCTTACTAGAATGTGAAGTATTCTATGCAGGATGATTCAAGTTTTGTAGGGCCCGAAATTTGAGGGAATATTTTTTATTTTATTGAGGTATAGTTGATTTACAATGTTGTGTTGAATTTCTGCTGTACAGCAAAGTGATTGTTATACACACATATATATATATATATTCTTTTTCATATTCTTTTCCATTGGTTTGTTATAGGATATTATAGTTCCCTTTGCTATACAGTAGGACCTTGTTGTTTATCCATTCTATATATAATAATTTGCATCTGCTAATCCCAAACTCCCAATTCATCCCCCTCCCATATCCCCTCACCCTTGGAAACCATAAGTGTGTTCTCTATATCTGTGAGTCCACTTCTGTTTCATAGATAAGTTCATTTTGTCATATTTTAGATTCCACATATAAGTGATAGCATATGGTATTTGTCTTTCTCTTTCTGATTTACTTCACTTAGTAAAATAATCTCTAGGTCCATCCATGTTGCTGCAAATGGCATTATTTCATTCTTTTTTATGGATGAGTAGTATTCCATTGTATATATATATACTACATCTTCATCCATTCATCTGTCAATGAACATTAAGTTTGTTTCCACATCTTGGCTATTGTAAATAGTGCTGCTATGAACATAGGGGTGCAAGTATCTTTTCAAATTAGAGTTTAATCTGGATATATGCCCAGGAGTAAGATTGCTGGATCATACAGCAACTCTATTTTTAGTTTTTTGAGGAACCTGCATACTGTTTTCCATAGTGGCTGTACCAATTTACATTCTTGAGGGAACTTCTTAATGAAAAAGAATATAAACTTACAAATGTAAAATTAGGCAAGTATGTGAATATTTAGAATGAGAAAATAAATCATGAAAAAATTGCAAAATTTAAAAAGCTGAAAATACTATAAACCTCACAAGATTGGCAAATTCAGTCTTTTCTCTAGTACAATTTAATAAAGTTATTTTAGTATTGATATTTTAGAAAATTTTATCTTCACAACTTGTTATTGGTAATGTTATAAAAATGTTTAGATTGTTATCCAATTTGAGAAAACTTATCAAGTTTCTTTCATATAAATAAGATTCCAGGCATTTAGAATATTCCTGCATATTGACTATCTCACATACTCTGAGTTGACAACATTTATTAACCAGTTTGTTGCAGATATCTTCATTACTTTGATGTCATTAGGAGTTTCATGTTATCTTCATCAAAGTCAATAATCTTGTCCAAATGGCAAAAAATTTAAGTCATTTTCCACTGTGTTCATATGACTCATTTCTTCACTAATTTGATCATCTAACAATTTATAGCTATTAATTTCCTTGCCCTGGAAAAACATCTCTCTTAGCAAGGTACTATTTTAGATATGTTTTGAACATGTTTTGTTACAATTTGCTTCTCATTGTCAAAGTAATTTTGATTAATTTTCCTTCTCACCTTTCTCTTTTGCTTTTGTTTGCATATTTCATTAATTTTTATGTAAATTTTCTCCCATTTAAAAAAAATAAATGTCCCAAAGAGGAGTCTATAATTTCTTACTTGCTATATGAAAAACTTTCCGAAAGGTATTTCCTTGTTACAGCTAACATGGCTTCACCTTAGCCTTATCCTGAAAATGCTTTAGTGACTGCAATGAGTGGAACAAGACTCAAATCATAACTAACTGCGGTTGAACTATGTTTTGCTTCACAGTAAATATGCATTTATGTTACAGAAATATGGAAAGGAAAACTAACTGTGCCTGGTAAGTTGAAGGAAGGCATCACAATATACATGAATACTGGAGTTAACTCTTGCAAAGTAAGTCAGTGTTCACAAGATAGGGAAGACTGTGGGCAAGAATTTGTGCTCAAGTTCAAAGCCCCACAACACTAACCATGAACCCAAGATTCTGACCCTGAAATCACTGTCCTTCTCTTCCAGTTGGCTATCCAGTGTCCTTGTTGCCCAATTTCCACCTTTCATGTACAGTAGCAATTGTGGCTTTTGTAACTCAAGGGCAATTAAGCCATGTGACATACAAATTTCCAGATGAAAATAGAATAAAGACAACTTAAGATTTTTGGTTTGAAAATATAAAGACCAGGAAAAGGATATATGTGAAAAATATGAAACCATGAAGGGCATGCTTCTTTTCAAGTCTAGGGTGTACCAGTAAGGGACCATGTTCATGAAACTTGAAGGAGGCATTTTTGGAAAATGAAGGCACACTTTCACTCAGTGGGCTTCATCAACCTGAAAGATGGTAAGGATTAAAATTAGGAGCTTCAAGAAAGCTTAAATGACACCATGGATAAAATATCTTTATCAAGAGGAAATTATACTTCAGAGCCTCCAGTGTCTACTCTTTGTGATACAGATCAAAAAAAGGAGCTGTCATCCTCTCCACATAAGGGGTCTTATTAAAGTCAAATGCTCTGGAGTCAGGTGAGCTTTTAGGGTGACCCCTGTGATTCTGATGTTCTTAGTTTCTCAAACATCTTTAAAGTCTTTTAGAAAATAGATATCCAATAGATAATCCCAAAGATTAGAGACAAATGCATACTATCGATATGGTTTCCTTTTTCACTAATGTGATGGTTAATTTTATGTGTCAACTTGACCAGGCCATGGGGTCCCCAGATATTTAGTCAAACATTATTCTAGATGTGTCTGTGGCAGTGTTTTGGATGAGACTAACATTTGAGTCAGTAGACTGAGTAAAGCAGATTACTCTCCCCTATGTGAGTGGGCCTCATCCAAGGGGTTGAAGAACCCTTAATAGAATAAAAAGGCTGACCCTCCTGTGAGTAAGAGGGAACTCCTCCTGCTTGATGGCTTGAGCTGGAATATTGGTTTTTTTCTGCCTTCAGACTCAGACTGAAATATTGTCTCTTCTTGAGTCTTGAGTCTATCTATCAGTTCTCAGGCCTTCAGTCTTAGACTTGAACTACACCAGAGACCCTCCCAGGTCTACAGCCTTCAGACTGCAGATCTTAGGACTTCTCAGCCTCCATTATCATTCATGGGCCACTTTCATATAATAAATATCTTCATATATATATACATGAAGATAGATAGATTCCATTGGTTCTGTTTTCTTGGAGCACCTTGACTAATACAACTGATATAAATAAGATGAAGAATTCTGTATGATAACTAAGAAGAGAATGTCTAAGTTAATATTTATACATATTTAATCCAGTCTGTACATTTGGTATTTGCCATTTGAGGTATGGCATAAGGGAACAAAGACATATTTCACCTACAAACATACAGCTATGGATGTTAAAGTTGGTCCACTTTACAGATAAGGAAAATGAAACACGGTGAGATTAAATATTTTCCCAAAGATACACAGCAAAGCAGTGGCAGAACTATCAGTAGCACACCTTTTCTGAATTCTAGTCTACTGTTCTATCCGTCACTCCAGGCTTCAATTTCACATTTGATTCTTTCCACACTTCAGTGGTTTAACATGTGAAACAATCTCTGAAGCTAACTCCCACTCCGCACTTCACTTACTGTGCACTAATTCTTTCTTTAAAATGAGCATGTTCAGCTGAATAAACCAGGTCCTTGGGTTGGGCAAGGAACATACTTATGCTTTAGAAAAGGTGTGGCAGTGAAGGGCTGGGAGAGATGAGTAGAATGCCTCTGGCTCATGAGGATCAGTCAGAGAACCCTGTGTAGTCCATCCCAAGATGGGGAGAGAGTAAATATTGAGCCAGTGCCAACATACTCAACTACAAGGAGGGTTGGGGGGGCGGAATGCCGAGGTCTACAGGGAAGCATTATCCCGGTAGCCTCCTTAGACCACCTCATCTCCAGAGAAGGCTCTGGTAACCTGAACATGCCGTAAACAAAGATGACACTAAGAAGCACAAAAATTTGCTTCAAGGAACTTTCCCTGAATATTTTTTTTCCCTGAATATTTTTGTATGAGGCATTCACTGTCCATCAACTAAGTGTCTTTGGTAAACTTCACCACTATCCTTATTCAATTTTCACACCCTTGGAAGTCTCACTCAATATTTAATGATACACTGGCTTGGCAAAATAAAAGGAACTCTAGATTATTTTTGCAAAACACATCTGCTTGCTACAGAAAAAAAAAAAGTGAGGAAAGGAAAATAAGGCATTCAGATTTCCCTGGACAGCTTTTAAAGCTAGCTGAAAAAAATCATATCAAAGAATACTTTCTAATTTCTAAGCAAGGAAATAAAAGTCACTTAGAGAATGTTTATCACAACTAGCTATGTGTTTTTAGTCAAATCTATAATGATAGTTTTTTTTTATATAACTGATGTGTTCAGTATATTTTTCCCTATTATTTCAAGAAAGATTTTGATAGTTTGCATTATTGTAGATTTTTATAGTTGTTAGATGTTTTGCTCTGATTAGTTTTATGTTGGGTCCTTGATCAGAAATATGACACCTACCACCCATTACAGTTGTTCCTATGAGAAAAATCAATCTTTTTGGCAATGAAACAAGTCATGAAAATTTTCATGAACATCCTCTAGTGAAAAGCAAGAGTAGCTTGTTATATCCCTTCCCTACATTGAAAGGACCAGAGGGGGCAATATCCTAGTGTTTGCTTTGGATAAATCATTCAGATTTTATGAGTCCTTGCATAGATCCATTCCCTATGTCGGAACCAGCCACGTGTCCCTAAAGTGGTTTCATAGACCTCCGGGTGCTGCTGAGCTGCAGTGCTGCCTGTCCTTAAACAGGAAGGTCAATATCCAGGGCTACTTATATGAAGTATTTGACATATTCTATGGTCAGTAAGCTGTGAACCCTAGGATATATTCAAGAGCTAGTTATTGGTGGCCCTAACTGTGTACTTCTGATGCCTCTCTCTTTGGGGATGGATGAGGGATAAATTTAGATGGGCTCACAAATGGAAATGAGTGCTTAATCTGGATGGTGGTGAGATATCTAAGGAGAGAAGCAGTTTTATTAGGAATAAAATATTCACATATAAAGAATAAACTATTTTACATACACAAAAGTTATTTTTTAGAAGGATCTGTGGTTTAAAAGGTGTCTGTGATATCTGGATCTTTCTTTTCTGACCCACCACTTTCATAAAGTCACATAGCATAATTAAATATATCATAAAATTATAACTTAAAAATTAGACTCTAATGAAAACTTTCCTTCTTTCCCGATGCTAACTTCTATTCCTGCCCATCATACTAACCATTTAATGAAACCAGTCTATCAGTTCTTTGTCAGGAGTCATGAAATGACAGTGGACATTGATAGCTAAGCAAAATTACACATTTTGCAAAAGATGTGGGATTCCATGAAGTCCATGAAAGTGGTTTTGGAGGACTGCTTTTACTTATATGCACGGAAACAATTGAAGAAAAGACATTGACCCCAAAACAGATGACTAAGTATCAAAAGATTAAGAGAGGCTTTGGGGAAAAGTTATGATGCTACCACTTTTTTCCCAAAGATAATTCTGTTAATAACCATAAAAGTCAAACGTGGGCTTTTTTAAAGCCCACTGGTCTTCAAAAGATGTTTGAAACCTGTTGTAATTTTGTAGGAGGTGTACATGTTGAAAGAATTAAATCTTTTGAGCATTTCCCCCTATTCCTATGTTGATCCAGTTAGCCTACAACGACCTGATTTACCAAATCCCTCTCCTCTATGCAGACTCTCTGTTTTCAGTTTCTCATCTAAAAATGGAGAGGAGTCTTATGAAAATGAAATGAGAACAGAAATTTACTTTCTACCCTGGAAAGGGGTGATTTACAGTATAGAACAAGGTTGAGGGAAGATACTGGAATATCAGGGTGAAGGGTGAGGGAAAGGGGGGCACATGGTTTGAAAAACATATTCAGTATGATATTTATTTTAAATTTTACAAAGCAAACAAAAAGTACTTTGTCATATCGTAACAGTTATTAATACAAACCATAGAAAATAAAGCTTATAAAATCTTCATAAGTGGTAATATGCTACTGTGATTTAAAGAAGCTTTATTATAATTAGAAGGAAGGGAAATTTGAGAATTTTTTCTGCAATGCATGTGTGTAGAAAAAGGGAGAGAAACACTGGTCTTTGTAAACAGGCAAAAAATAATTTAAGGGTGAGAGAAAAAAAATTCCATTTGGTCATTTGAGGCTTGACCAAATCTATTTACTCTAATCTTTTCCTCTAATAAAATAACAAATGAGCTGATTTAAAGGTGGTGAATCTATTTTGACATTCTCTCCTCTCTCACCTGGATACAGACCTCCTCAGCTCCAGAACTGACACCTTTATTTGATGAACAAGGATGGCCAGGGGAAGGCAAACACACACATACCCTCTTTGCAAGCTCAATCTATGTCTAAGACACCCTAGTGTTAAAGGCAAGTCATATATTTACATTGGTCTTAACTATATTTATAAAAGCAGGGCAGAGTTCCTCCCTTGATTCTATAACTCATTCTGAGTTCTGGGAGGTTTGTATAAATGTCAGCTGTCATAATTGCTCATTTATTTGAGAGTGTATTTTAACATTTATATTGAGATCTTGGGATTCCTGATGTAGGGATATAAAATTTCCTTTTTACTAAATCTTTAGACAGGCTAGGAAATAGTACAGGATTTAAGCAACAGATTTCAAAGCTAGGACAGAACTTACAGATCATCAGTCTCTTCATTATCATAAATATGAAAACCAAGGCCCAGGAAACCAGAGTCTAAGGCTCATGTTTAGACAGTGATGCTGCAGAGTAAAAAAGGCTGCAGGATTTGGAAGCCCAGACTTCTGAATTCAAATCACTACTCTGCCTTTTATAATTATGATATATTGGGCAAATCATTTAATCCCAGAAGAAGATATTTTGATGTGACTAAAGTTAAATAATTTAACCATGAACTTCAGTTTATCCATCTATAAAATTAGGGTAATAATACCTAGCTTTCAGGGTTATTGATAGAAATACAGATAATATATAAAAATGTTTTTAAAATGTTAACTCTTATTTTTCTTTACTAGAAGAAATTCCAGAAATCCTAAATCCCAGCTCTTTGCTCTTTCTAACTAAGAGTAGGATGTCAGCATAAGCTTTAAAAATCTGATTCATTTTTTAAAAATTCCCTTAGTAAAAACCTCCTATTTCTTAAAAAAAAAAAACACAAAAAATACCCCTCCTATTTCTTGATACTCTCCTCTAACAATATCACAATTAGACATAGATTACTGTTTGACAAAGAGTGGTTCTCAACAGTAGACTCAGAACGCTCCAGGAAAAATGAGGCACATAATTCAGGTAATGCTGTATACTATTGCTCTAGACTAAAGAGAAGCAGAGTTTATTAATAAGCAAAAGGTTTCTAAAAAATCCTACAGGAAGGAAATCTATGTATACTAACTTAACCAGGTTCTTTGGCATCCTAAACAAACATCTGTTAATACTCCCACAGACTTGTGTCACCTGGACAAACTCCATTCCCCAAAATAACTTACGAAAGTGCTGCTCAGGGCTTCCCTGGTGGCGCAGTGGTTGAGAGTCCGCCTGCCGATGCAGGGGACATGGGTTCGTGCCCCGGTCCGGGAAGATCCCACATGCCACGGAGCGGCTGGGCCGGTGAGCCATGGCCGCTGAGCCTGCACATCCGGAGCCTGTGCTCCGCAACGGGAGAGGCCACAGCAGTGAGAGGCTCGCGTACTGCGGAAAAAAAAAAAAAAAAAAGTGCTGCTCAAGGCACAAGTTAACTGAAATGATATGGATTCCAAAATAATGGCTTAAATTCCTTCCGAGTGTTAAGCAAATAAAATGTCAATTCATTTCTTTTTCGTTAAAAATTTTTATACATAGAGCTGGGGAGAGTGGGGAGAAACTGCTGAATAGGTATGGAGTTTTACCTTGGGTGATAAAAGTGTTTTGAACTAGATAGATGTGGTGGTGACACAGTACTATCAATGTACTAAATGTCATTGAATTATTTACGTCAAAATGGTTCCATTTATTAGGTGAATTTCAGCCTCAATAAATTATCTTTTAAAATTTCATACGTGTATAAAAAGTTCAATTTCAAAATATCAAAACCTGACTATTTCAAGTGTTGTATGACAAACCTACAAAAAGTTTCAGAGTTAAAACATATATTACTACAAATATCGAATCATTATGTTGTACACCTGAAACTAATATAACATTATGTCAATTATACTACGATTAAAAAAAAAACCCACATATATCACCAAAACAAAGAGCAAGTTTTTTTTAATGGCCTGTAAAATTTCTGTATGTACTTGTAAAAATAAAAATCAATATTTCTTTTAAGCTCTGAAATTGCAGAAGCTGTGTAATAAAGTCAATACTAGAAGAAAAAAAAGGTATTTTTCTACAGGTAGCTAATATCTTACAGGCAGATTACAAACCATCACAAAACACATATTGACAGAGATTGACTATGGCTGCTGTAACTTAATCTCTGCATTCGTGATCTCAAACCTCCTGAGTCTCACTTCATGGTTTATGATACAGTTACATCACAACCCCTCAATAGAATTACAGCTTTGTCACTAATCTCTCCCTATCAGTTATCCTGTAAGGAAGGAAGCTGGAAGGCACCACTAGAAAGACGCAACAGCATGAATGATTGCATTCAGTCCCTTTCCACAATAATATCTGTAAGTCTGGGAGTGATAAATGGCACCCAAGTTATAAACGAGCAACAAGGTCAGTAGCACCAAGCAGCCAAGAGTTCAAAGAAAAGTCACAATTCTGATGGGTTCAAGAAAAGGCCACATACTGCTGGCATGCATCAGTAGAGATAAATCCTCAAAGATGCCTTACTGCAATTACAAAACAGAATTAGAAAAGCCTGTTATCGAAGAGCTAAGAGTTCTGTCCAGGAAATGAACAAAGAACATTGATTAGCATAAAAGTCATTCTTTTTCCAGAAGAATGATGAATTTTTATAACATTCCATGACCAGTCAAGAATTCTGGTGGAAAATATCTTCAAAATGTTAAATAATTCTTTGATACTGAAAGATGTATCACTGAACAACACTGGTTTTCTGCTTGGTTCTCTCTTTAATCTCTTAAATACATCTATAAAGAATCCAGAAGAGACATGGAGGGAAATGGCCTAACTCTCTAGAATTATTTTAGGCTGTGTCTTCATCCCTTTATCAATTTCCTTAGGTGAATTGCATAAAATAAAAATGTGATCTTTTCTTATAAACTAAAATATACAAATCTTCTAACAATATAACAAATAAAAACCACTCAGAATGTTATCATGAAAGTGGCCTGAGAAATCCCCTTGTTTGACCCTTTATGTAATAGAAACCTGAAAATGTTGAGGGTCTTTCCCGAAGTTATATCATTGGTAATAGGCAAATTGGGATTAAAACCACCAGGCTCCTGAAACTTACTCCTATCTCCTTTCTCCTTAAAAAAAGGTCCCCTCAAATAGATAGCTACTGAAGGCCCCGTAGCATCTAGTGCTCTCGTTGAAGGGACTATAGTCCTCAAGTTTTCAGGCTCTGTAGATTTGTAATAGATTTCAGTAATCTTTGCTATTGCTCATTTATTTGTTCATGAGGGTCAAGACGAATTGTACCATACTGGAGAATTTGCTAGCCATTCTGATGCAAAGCTAGAGAATACAAAAAGGGACAATCATTGAAATCTCCACTACTCCTCGGAGAAAGAAGCCTTAAAACAAAGGACTCCTGAAGATATTGAAAGAGCTTCTTTCCACTTTCACTCCACTTTCTCATAAGGAGCCTCACATTCCTCCTGTGACAGCCATGGGAATTTTCTTCCTTATTTTAAACAGCCATGTTGGAGTATAAAAAATATTGCACCATGTCTCCCATGAGTAATTAACATTAAGGTTATGATTTTCACAATGCTTTTGCCTTAAACAACAGAATATGAAATGTTAAAAAGCTGCTCATTGCATCCAATAATGGAAATGTAAGGCACATTTTGTATATGGATGTTTTTAAGATTCAAAATGATGTTACAAAATTGTAAGGTTAGGACACTAACCATTGAGAAAAAAATATGTTTTCAACAGTGGCCTAAAACTGTAAATAGTGCTCATCAGAGGACACAGGAGTTCTTATTGTCCAAATTGGTGGACAACCCAACCATGACTTACTTGTCTTTTCAGACCATTCTTATATGTAGTTACTTTGTGCATGTATAATTTTCTGGAAATACTTCAAACTAGGTATTGAAATTTTACCATAAAGCTTTATTTTCTCCATCGTGTCCCATAAATGCCTCTACAACACTTTCTAACTTATCATGAGAACACTTGACTGGCATTGTGATCAGGCCCAAAGAATTGCTGCAACCTTGCTGACTCACACGTCTTTTGAATATGTATAATAATGGTTTTGCTTCAAAAGCATCTCTCTTCTTGCTATGCTAAACTTGAAAAGCATAAGATGACTATTTCAATCAAGTACATCATTAAGAAGTCTAGACCATGAACGTGAAATTTTTTTTAATGGATAATGAAAAGAGGAGGTGATCAATAGAAAGCCACACAGCTCCAAATACATGTGAGTTATGAAGAGTTGGGCTCTGATGGGAGAGTAAGATCAATAGAAAATATAATCACTGAAGTGTTCTGTGTACTCTAGACTCTAGAAAAATTATAGTGCAGGGCAGAGCCTTCTACAGCCACTTCAAAGTGTCTAAATTCTTTCCTTGTGCTGGAATGTTCTAATTACTATGGCTAGAAAAACCAAGTTGCAGGATAATTAACCACCTCCTCCATCAGAATCGGACTGAAATAAAACAGACCTCAAATGCCCCCGGACATCTTTTGGCACCTTTTCTTTAATTTGGGTAGGTTTACTTCATGAATATGCAAAATGCAGAATTAATCATCCTCTCTTTATTCCATGAAATAAATTGCTCATGCAGATTTATCCTGTAAGCAATGCTATGTGCACTGCTTTGCTTTCCTCTTTTGCCGTGGGCTTCCAGAGAAGCTGTTTACCTCTCTTCACAGAAAGCACTTCCTTTAGTCCTTACTGAGCTAGAAAATCTGCCTTCGTTATCACGGGGGCAGATCACAAATAGAGATATAACCTGGACAATAAGCACGTTTTAACTTAATTAAGACCAGTATTGTAATTAGACCATTAAAGCACAAATATTATTGGCAATCGGCTGGAGCTGAGAGACTTTTTTTAAACCTGTGGTGGATTTTATTGTTGCTATAATGGTTTTTACCATAATGAAATTTAATGCATTACCAGGAAAAAGCCATACCCTGTGGTAGGGCGCTGCTTATATTTCGAAACACGTTAGCGTGAAGCTACAGTGAGATCTAATAATAGAAATGAACTTACCTAAAGCTGCATTGATTTTTATATCAGGTCATGTTGAGAATTTACAAAGAACATCCAGTCCATGAAACAAAAATCCTCTTGAGAATAGCATTGATTGCAAGAAGGGTAATATTAGAAAAATGGAAATCCTCTCCTCCCGGAATAGTGTACATTCGTATAATGGATTAAGTGCACGAGGTAGTTTAGAAAAGGTCATCTTTCAGATAAATGATAAATTTGATAAATTTCAGTAGATTTAATCACCCCTGAGATTTGATCAAAACAGCAATAAAGTAACAAATAACATCCATCTCACACATATAATTTGCTTATTTATTCTAACTTCTGAAATTATAAACATTATTTCTATTAGCATGATCTATTCAATAAAATTCCTCACAAAATAAATTCTTACCATTTTAATACATACCCCAATCATTGGATGGCTTCAAAGAAGATAAGAAGATTGTCTGAAAGAGAAGAAACAGAGAATTAAGGCAGTATTAAATTATATCTTTCATAAAACCAGAGACCCCTCCTAAGGTATAAGGTACTAGAGAGGGAGGTTACTGTTAGCCCACATTATTAGACTTGAAATCATCATTCAACAGTTTACATATATATTCAAAAACACTTTACTAACAGTTTTCTTCAGAGTAGTGTATTTCTTCATTTTCATCATTCAAGTTTACGTTGTTTATCCATATTCTCTATTATGTTTTTAATGTATTTTGTTTTGAAATATTAGGTTACAGTTTTCATATCTCTGAGGGCACATCTCTTGAGAATTCTCCTAATCTGTATGGAGGTTCTTATGCTCCTTACTCTCCCTTTTCCTATTTTAAATGGATATGACGTTCAACTCACCTTTTTCTATTGCTCAATTTTAAGTAAAATGAGTGTTCGGGTCTTTTTTGAAAGGAGGAATGAGCCCTGCTATCTTTTCTAACTTCATGGCTCTAGAGCTCCCTCTTTTGTTGTTTTCTCAAAGTGATTGAAATAATATAGAGTCCTGCTTTCTGAGATGGGCTTCCTTTGCTTCCCTTTCTCATTTTCACCTAGATCAAGGGAGACAAACGACCGCCTATGGACCTCTGGCTTGTTTTTGTACTGCCTTCAAGCTTAGAATGTTTTCCACATTTTTAAAACATTTAAAAGAAAAGAAAAGAAAGGAAGGAAGGAAAGAATGAAAGAAGATGATGCACAGAGACGCAGGTGCCCCAAAATAAAGCTGGCCCTTTAAAGAAAAAGTTTGCCATCCCGAGTCCTAGGTCAATATTTTCTTTTGAACTTGTCATTGTTCTGTTCAGTTAGGATTCTACTCCCAGACTTTTCTCCTGGTTCAAGCAAGACTGACCTGAAAGAGAGCTTCTATTTTTTAGCATCAAAAGTTTTTAGGGTCCAGACCTTACAGAAGTCTCCACGCACTAACCAGTAAATTTGATCCTGAGAACCCCTCCGGCTATGCCTGCTCTTTTCAGATTGCCATCCTTTCCAGCTGGCTTTCTTTCTCTGCATTTGTGGATTCACGAAGAACTGAAATTTAGGCCACTGTCTCCATCTTCCCAAAATCGAGTTATTTTTTTTAACTGAATAATGAAGAGAACCTGGAACGATTAGGAACATTTCTGCTTTCTCTTTATGAACTGGAATGTGATTTTTTTAAGGACCAAGGATGTGTTCAGTAAATGCTTATTAAATTGATTTACTGCTTCTTTCTTCCTTATCTTTAATAAAATATTCAATTATTTTTTATATATGTTAATAAAATTGATCAAATAAATAATTAAATTTCAATTTATATACCATTATACAATAAAATTAAATTCCCCTCAGAGAAAGCAGACTCTTTCTCCTGGGTTAATTCTATATCTCCCCTGATAACAAAGCCACTCTCAGAGTTGAATCTATTTTACTCTCTTTGTTTCAGATTTCTCTTTCAAGGATGTAGCACAATATGAACCTTCATAATTAAATTTATTCTATGAGAATGATGGAGTCACTTATATTGAACCTATAACTATTCAAAATGCCAAACAAAATATAAAAAGTAACTCTGAGGAAATCCTGGAGAGCGAGCAAATGCAGAAAGAAACTGGAGGGCATCTGACTCTTTCAGGAAAGAAAGGAGCTGCACCAGGTGAAATCCTTGTTTCCAAGGCTTTTCACTGAGGACACCCACCAGGGAACACCTGGGGAGGGGGATGAAGGGGGCTGACGTTCAAGCAAAGGCTCAGACTTGCTGGCTTCAAAAGTCATAGAAGGAAGTTTGGGATGCTAAATGGCTGAAAATTGAGAGGAGAAAATCAAATTAAAAAGACCACAGTGAGGGCAGTCCTCAAAACTGCATACAGTATGCAGGTTCGCAGAGCAAGTTAGAGGGAGTGCTGACTACCCAGAGAGGGAGGGAGAAGGCAGACCCCAGCTCAGAGAAGCTGTCTGGACACCTTGGGTTTGGGAGTGGGTGTGCCCCAGCTACTGTGAACTTGGACCCCATTGCAGGAGCCTTTCTCAGGATGCTCTTCTTTTCTCCGCCCAGACTTGGAGTACATTAGCAGCAGGGAATATTTGATATTGTTTTTCAGAGCTACTGAATACCTTTTAAAAACTGAATTATTGGGATTCACTTCAAGATGATGGAGGAGTGAGACATGGAGATCACCTTCCTCCCCACAAATACATAAAAAATACATCTACATGTAGAACAACTCCTAAAGAACACCTACTGAACACTCGCAGAAGAGCTCAGACTTCCCAAGAGGAAGGGCAACCTACACTCAGAGGTGGGGCCAAAACCAAAGCTGAACCCCGGGAGTTATGCGAACAAAGAAAAAAGGAAATTTCTCCCAGCAGCCTCAGGAGTAGCGATTAAATCACCACAATCAACTTGATGTACACTGCATTGTGGAATACCTGAATAGACAAGAAATCATCCCAAAATTGAGGCAGTGGACTTTGGGAGCAACTGTAGACTTGGAGTTTGCTGTCTGCAACTGTTTTGTTTCTGATTTTTATATTTATCTTAGTATAGTTTTTAGTGCTTGTTATCACTGGTAGATTTGTTTCTTGGTTTGGTTGCTCTCTTTTTTTAAAATTCTTATTTTTTTTATTTTAATAATTTTTTTTCATTTGTTCCTTTATATTTTCTTTCTTTTTTTCTCCCTTTTCTTCTTGCTGTGTGGCTGACAGGGTCTTGGTGCTCCGCCCTGGTGTCAGCTGTGAGCCTTTGAGGTGGGAGTGCCGAGTTCAGGACATTGGACCACCAGGGACCTCCCAGCTCCATGTAATATTAATAAGTGAGAGCTCTCCCAGAGATCTTTCTCTCAACATTAAGACCCAGCTCCACCCAAAGGTCAGCAAGCTCCAGTGCTGGACAACCCATGTCAAACAACTAGCAACACAGGAACACAACACAACCCATTAGCAGAGAGGCTGCCTAAAATCATACTAAGTTCACAGACACCCCAAAACATACCACTGGATGTGGCCATGTCCACCAGAAAGACAAGATCCAGCCCCACCCACAGGAAGACAGGCACCAGTCCCCTCCAACAGGAAGCCTACACAAGGCACTGAACCAACCTCACCCACTGGGGGAAGACACCAAAAACAACGGGCACTAGGAACCTGCAGCCTGCGAAAAGGAGACCCCAAACACAGTAAGTTAAATGAAATGAGAATGCAGAGAAATATACATTAGATGATGGAACAAGGTAAAAACCCACCAGACCAAATAAATGAAGAGGAAATAGTCAGTCTACCTGAAAAAGAATTCAGAGTAATGATAGTGAAGATGATCCAAAATAATAGAAATAGAATGGAGAAAATAAAAGATACGTTTAACAAGGACCAAGAAGAACTAAAAAGCAAACAAACAATGATGAACAACACAATAAATGAAATTAAAAATTCTCTAGAAGGAGCCAATAGCAGAATAACTGAGACAGAAGAATGGATAAGTGACCTGGAAGTTAAAATACTGGAAATAACTACCATGATCAGAATAAAGAAAAAAGAATGAAAAGAATTGAGGTCAGGCTCAGAGACCTCTGGGACAACATTAAACATATCAACATTCAAATTATAGGAGTCCCAGAAGAAGAAGAGAAAAAGAAAGGGTCTGAGAAAATATTTGAAGAGATTATAGTTGAAAACTTCCCTAACAAGGGAAAGGAAATAGTCAACTCCAGGAAGCACAGAGAATCCCATACAAGATAAATTGAATGAGAAACACACCAAGACACATATTAACCAAACTATCAAAAATTAAATAAAATGAAAAAATATTAAAAGCAGCAAGGGAAAAGCAACAAATAACATACAAGGGAATCCCCACAAGGTTAACAGCTGATCTTTCATTAAAAACTCTGCAAGCCAGAAGGGAATAGCAGGACATATTTAAAGTGATGAAAGTGGAAAAACCTACAACCAAGATTACTGAGCAAGGATCTCATTCAGATTCGACAGAGAAATTAAAACCTTTACAGACAAGCAAAAGCTAAGAGAATTCAGCACCACCAAGCCAGCTTTACAACAAATGCCAAAGGAACTTCTCTAGGCAGGAAACGCAAAAGAAGGAAAAGACCCGCAAAAGCAAACAGAAAACAATTTAAAAAATTATAATAGGAATGTACATATCGATAATTACATTAAAATGTAAATGGATTAAAGGCTTCAACCAAAAGACATAGATCGGCTGAATGGATACAGAAACAAGACCTGTATATATGCTGTCTACAAGAGACCCACTTCAGACCTAGGGATACATACAGACTGAAAGTGAGGGGATGGAAAAAGATATTCCATGCAAATGGAAATCAAAAGAAAGCTGGAGTAGCAATTCTCATATCAGACAAAATAGACTTTAAAAATAAAGACTATTACAAGAGATCAAGAAGGACACTACATATGATCAAGGGATCAATCCAAGAAGAAGATATAGCAATTATAAAATTTTATGCACCCAACATAGGAGCACCTCAATACATAAGGCAAATGCTAACAGCCGTAAAAGGGGAAATCGACACTAACACAATAATAGTAGGGGACTTTAACACGCCACTTTCACCAATGGACAGATATCCAAAATGAAAATAAATAAGGAAACACAAGCTTTAAATGACACATTAAACAAGATGAACTTAATTGATATTTATAGGACATTCTATACAAAAACAACAGAGTACACTTTCTTCTCAAGTGCTCGTGGAACATTCTCCAGGATACATAATATTTGGGTCACAAATCAAGCCTTGGTAAATTTAAGAAAATTGAAATCACATCAAGTATCTTTTCCAACCACAGCGCTATGAGACTAGATATCAATTACAGGAAAAAAAAAAAACGGTATAACATACAAACTCATGGAGGCTAAACATTACACTACTAAATAATCAAGAGATCACTGAAGAAATCAAAGAGGAAATCAAAAAGTACCTAGAAAGAAATGACAATGAAAACACAATGGCCCAAAACCTATGAGATGCAGCAAAAGAAGTTCTAAGCAGGAATTTTATAGCAATATAATCCTACCTCAAAACAAGAAAAATCTCAAATAAACAACCTAACCTTACACCTAAAGCAGTTAGAGAAAGAAGAACAAAAATAACTGAAAGTTAGAATAAGGAAAGAAATCAAAAAAATCAGATCTGAAATCAATGAAAAAGAAAAGAAGGAAACAATGGCAAAGATCAATAAAACTAAGCTGGTTCTTTGTGAAGATAAACAAAATTGATAAACCATTAGCCAGACTCATCAAGAAAAAAAGGGAGAAGACTCAAATCAACAGGATTAGAAATGAAAAAGGAGAAGTAACAACTGACACTGCAGAAATACAAAAGATCATGAGAGATTACTACAAGCAACATTATGCCAATAAAATGGACAACCTGGAAGAAATGGACAAATTCTTAGAAATGTACAACCTTCTGAGACTGAACCAGGAAGAAATAGAAAATATAAACAGACCAATCACAAGCACTGAAATTGAAGCTGTGATTAAAATGTACCAACAAACAAAAGCCCAGGACCAGATTGCTTCACAGGTGAATTCTATCAAACATTTAGAGAAAGAGCTAACACCTATCCTTCCCAAACTCTTCCAAAATATAGCAGACGCAGGAGCACTCCCAAACTCATTCTACAAGGCCACCATCACCCTGACACCAAAACCAGACAAAGATGTCACAAAAAAAGAAAACTACAGGCCAATATCACTGATGAACATAGATGCAAATATCCTCAACAAAATAGTAACAAACAGCATCCAACAGCACATTAAAAGGATCATACACCAGGATCAAGTGGGGTTTATCCCAGGAATGCAAGGATTCTTCAGAATATGCAGATCAATCAATGTGATACACCATATTAACAAACTGAAGGATAAAAACCATATGATAATCTCAATAGATGCAGAAAAAGCTTTTGACAAAACTCAACACCCATTTATGATAAAAAGCTCTCCAGTAAGTAGGCATAGAGGGAACCAACCTCAACATAATTAGGGCCATATATGACAAACCGACAGCCAACATCATTCTCAATGGTGAAAAACTGACACCATTTCCACTAAGATCAGGAAGAAGACAAGGTTGCCCACTCTCACCGCTATTATTCAACATAGTATTGGAAGTTTTAGCCACAGTAATCAGAGAAGAAAAAGAAATAAAAGGAATCCAAATCAGAAAAAAAGGGTAAAACTGTCACTGTTTGCAGATGATATGATACTATACATAGAGAATCCTAAAGATGCTACCAGAAAACTACTAGAGCTAATCAATGAATGTGGTAAAGTAGCAGGATAGAAAATTAATGCACAGAAATCTCTTGCATTACTATACACTAATGACAAAAAATCTGGAAAAGAAATTAAGGAAACATTCCCATTTACCATTGCGACAAAAAGAATAAAATACCTGGGAATAAATCTATCTAAGGAGACAAAAGACCTGTATGCAGAAAACTATAAGACACTGATGAAAGAAATTTAAGATGACACAAACAGATGGAGAGATATACCATTTTCTTGGATTGGAAGAATTAACATTGTGAAAATGACTCTACTACCCAAAGCAATCTACAGATTCAATGCAATCCCTATCAATCTACCACTGGCATTTTTCACAGAACTAGAACAAAAAAAATTCACAATTTGTATGGAAACACAAACGACTCCAAATAGCCAAAGCAATCTTGAGAAAAAAAAAGTGGAGCTGGAGGAATCAGACTCCTGGACTTCAGACTATACTACAAAGCTACAGTAATCAAGACAGTATGGTACTGGCACAAAAATAGAAATGTAGATCAATAGAACAGGCTAGAAAGCCTAGAGATAAACTCACTCACCTATGGTCACCTTATTTTTGATAAAGGAGGCAAGAATATACAATGGAGAAAGGATAGGCTCTTCAATAAGTGGTGCTGGGAAAACTGGACAGCTGCATGTAAAAGAATGAATTTGGGACACTCCCTAACACCATATACAAAAATAAACTCAAAATGGATTAAAGACCTAAATGTAAGGCCAGACACTATCAAACTCTTAGAGGAAAATGTAGACAGAACACTCTATGACATAAATCACAGCAAGATCCTTTTTGACCCACCTCCTAGAGAAATGGAAATAAAAACAAAAATAAGCAAATGGGACTTAATGAAATTTCCAAGCTTTTGCACAGCAAAGGAAACCATAAAGAAGACAAAAAGACAACCCTCAGAATGGGAGAAAATATTTGCAAAGGAAGCAACTGACAAAGGATTAATCTCCAAAATTTACAAGCAGCTCATGCAGCTCAATATGAAAAAAACAACTCAATTCAAAAATGGGAAGAAGACCTAAATAGACATTTCTCCAAAGTAGATATACAGATTGCCAACAAACACATGAAAGGATGCTCAACATCACTAATCATTAAAGAAATGCAAATCAAAACTACAATGAGGTATCACCTCACACCAGTCAGAATGGCCATCATCAAAAAATCTACAAACAATAAATGCTGGAGAGGGTGTGGAGAAAAGGGAACCCTGCTGCACTGTTGGTAGGAATATAAATTGATACAGCCACTATGGAGAATAGTATGGAAGCTCCTTAAAAAACTAAAAATAGAACTACCATATGACCCAGCAATCCCACTACTGGGCATATAGCCTGAGAAAACCTTAAATTAAAAAGAGTCAAGTACCACAATGTTCACTGCAGCACTATTTACAGTAGCCAGGACATGGAAGCAACCTAAGTGTTCATCAACACATGAATGGATAAAGAAGATGTGGCACATATATACAATGGAATATTAGCCATAAAAAGAAACAAAATTGAGTTATTTGTAGTGAGGTGGATGGACCTAGAGTGAAGTAAGAAAGAGAAAACCAATACTGTATGCTAACACATATATATGGAATCTAAAAAAAAAAAAAGATTCTGGCAAACCTAGGGGCAGGAGAGGAATAAAGACGTAGATGTAGAGAATGGACTTGAGGACACGGGGAGAGGGAATGGTAAGCTGGGACAAAGTGAAAGAGTAACATTGACATGTATACACTACCAAATGTAAAATAGCTAGTGGGGAAGCATCTGCATTGCACAGGGAAATCAACTCAGCGCTTTGTGACCACCTAGAGGGGTCGGATAGGGAGCATGGGAGGGAGACGAAAGAGAGAGGGGATATGGGGATATATGTATACATATATCTGATTCACTCTGTTATACAGCAGAAACTAACACAACATTGTAAAGCAATTATACTCTGATAAAGATGTTAAAAAAAAACATGAATTATTTATATCTGCCTATTTTGAAAGGCATTAGACCTATGTAGTATGTTCCTTCAAAATATCATACTTGTTTTTCCCAGTTCGAGGTCTATGGCATAAGATTAAAATCTATGTGCTAAGAAAAATTATACACAACTTGTAAATACTGTAAAAATGAACACAACATTGTAAATCAATTATACTCCAATATAAAAAAAAATTTTTTAAAGAGGTTTTTATAGTTTGACCTTTTGACATTATTCAGGAACATTGTTTAATAGGCCCACATGATTGTTTAATTATCTAGACGTATGAACCCATTTACTATTTGATTAGAGTTTAGACCCTGAAATTGATGATTTCTTTTTATTTCAGGTACATATGGTAACTACGAAGGTTTTATTGCCCTGTAGGAAATTGATCAGTTTTTACATAACCTAGCAATCTCATTCTAATGTTCTTTTATAAATGCCTGTAAATTCCTAGTTTCTCCAAATGCTCTTTTACTGGATCAGTCATTAATGGGTTTATAAATCTTTGGCATGCATTTGTTCTATATTTGTATTATTGTGTTTTTAACTTTTTGAAAATAGTGCTTTGACATAGAGATTGTGCATATCTGGTAGGTATACACATAACATTGTGTGATAATAAATGTGCTTAGTTTTGTTGTTGCTTTACAATTAAAAAAAAACACAAAACTGTGTATAACCCCCACCAAAAATCTCAGCTGATTCCTGGATGTGCCCAGGGTGGGATATGGAGAACTTCTGGTTTGCAAGCTTGGGAGATGATCTGGTGAAATCTGAAACCAGCCCCTGGACACGGAAAGGAAGGAGAGACCCAAGAAAAAGGCTCATTGGAGCTTCATATATGGAATTTTACCTAAGGAAATCCCCCAATATCTCATCCTTTATTTACTCAGTACCTTTGGTGAAGACCTATAACATGCCCTGAGGTGGGCACCACAGGAGATACAAAGTGAATGAGACACATTTTAGCTTTACAAAGAATTTACAATCTAGGCTAGACACTAGTGGTACATATAAATATACAAATAAGCAAAATAAATATAAGTAATTCAAGCACAGAATAATCAGGGAATTGTGGTGGTTCACATAAAGAAACATTTACTTCTAGGGTGATTGTCTAGAGAAAATAGTATTGTAGGCAGCTTTTGAAAATGAAAAGCATAGTCAGAGTTTTGACAGGTGAATGTGTTTCTATACGGCATTCTAGTGGATAAGGCCATATTAATTAATGTTCACGAATCTGATAAAAGAACAGGTTGCAATTTCAGACACTATTTTATGCTATCATTATTGTGCCAAGGCTTATGCAATTTGAATTTTATGTAAGTTAAAAACAATCTACTTTTAGATTCAATACCAAACAAACCTCACTACATTATTAATAGTGTCGTCCCTCGGTATTCATGGGGGATTGGTTCCAGAACCCTATGGATACCAACATCTAACCAATGCACATCCTCCTGTATATGTTAAATCATCTATAGATTACTTATAATACCTAGCATAATGTAAATGCTATGTAAATAGTTACCATCACTCAGAAAATTCAAGTTTTGCTTTTTGGAACTTTCTGGAGTTTTTTTCCCCCCAAATGTTTTTGATCTGCTGTTGGTTGGTTGAATCCAAGGATGCAGAATCCACAAATACAAAGGGCTCACTGTATTATTAAAACCAAAGAATCAGGTTTTAATCCCAGCAAGTACAAGAAATTCCTCATGATTTACTCTTTTTAGAAATAAACAAAACAAAGAAATAAAATCATACAAAGACATGAAATTATGCATGCTAAAATTTATACACCACTTCTCAAGTGAAAAGAAACTGAACTGTTATTGACCATCTTCCATATATCAGGTGTAATGGGAAAGCAATATATGTGTATCATTATTTTGTGTATATGTTTACTCTGTGCAAAGCACTGTGCTAGATTCTATAGAAGAAAACAGGTCTTCATTCTAAGGAGTTTGCACATTAATAAGGGAAACACACATGGGCTCAGGTACCATGAGTGAGATCTATGCATTTATCTGTCTAAGTCATAAATATCCCTGGCTATTCAGAAAGAGGAAACATTTTTATCGTACCTCTGTCTGGCATACAACTGTTTCTTCAGAATCTTCATTATAGTACTGCTCTGTATTACAGCACTTAGACTGTATTTTAACTGTGTACTTGACTTGCTCTTTTTTTTTTTTTTTTCCTGTCATCACCTCACATTCAGTGTGTCTAAAATAGACTTCATTTTTCCCCCAAAGTGGCTGCCTCTCATGATTTTGTTTCTGTTCCTGGTAGTAACATTCTTTGTAATGGCAGAGCCTTAATATACAGCAAGTCCCTTTAATTCAAGTCCTTACTTTCAGCCCTGATCAGACCTTGGATCATATTGGTCCTTTCTTCATATTTTTGAATCACTGACTTGCTTTTTTGACACAATAAGATATTAAGGGCAAAGACTGAGTCATCACCTCTTTTTGCCTCAGAATCTGGGAAGTCCTGGAATATTCCATTATTCAGTAAACACTTCATTAAAGGGATTAAAGTCCTGGAATATTCCATTATTCAATTAAACACTTCATTAAAGGGATTAAAGTCCTGGAATATTCCATTATTCAATAAAACACTTCATATTTTAAAAATGACTTTAAAATAAGTCATTTTTTTATTACAAAACCTTATTTAACCAAAGACTACCCTCATAACCATAGAAAGTAAGGAGTGATAGAGTAGGATGTGACATAAAATGATCTATCAATTCTTTTATTTTCTCAGCCTGACTTCTACAGTCTTCTCCCAAAGCACTTTAAGCATCTAAATTATTTTAAATATATACGCTGCAAAGGGTAACCTATAACATATTTTGTTATTATGCCAAAGTTCAATTAAACATTTGGATTCATATTTAATCTAAATTCTACTCATAGAAAAGTTCTCATCTTTTCTCCACAATAGAAATAGAAACCTATCATGTGATGGAAACTATTTAATAAAGATTTCATGTCCTCCTTAGAATTTAAAATAATAACAAAGCTTATGAGTTTTTTCCTACTTTTCTCTGCTTTTGAAAAAAAAATAGACATATTTAGAGCAATTTACAGTAACATTGAGCAGAAGGTACAGAGATTTCCTATATACCTCCTGCCCCACATACACGCAAGCCTCCCCACTATCAGAATCCTGCACCAGATGATACGTCTATTGCAGTTGATGGACCTACAGTGACACATCATTACCACACAAAGTCCATAGTTTACCTTAGGGCTTACCCTTGGTGTGGTACTTTCTATAGGTTTTAACAAAAAGGTGATGACTCATATCCACAATTATAGGATCGTATAGAATAATTTCACTGCTCAAATAATCCTTTGTGTTCTGCCTATTCATTCTCCCTCTTCCCTAACCTTTGGCAATGACTGATTTTTTTCTCTTTAATAGACATTATTTTTTAGATCAGTTTGTTTCACAGCAAAATTGAGTGAAGGTACAAAGATATTCCCTATCTATAACCCCTGGTCCCACACATGCATGTTTTAATCATTTCCACTGCACACAGAGAGGTGAATGCAGAACCAGAAGCCAGATATCCTATTTCTAAATCCTGTGTTCTTTCCACTTCACAGCAAATACATTTCTCTAAACACAGTCCCTGCTGTAACAGACTGGGCCTACAGGCCCACTCTATACAAAGTTCATTCAGGGGCGATTATGGCCCTAATTCCTTTATTAAAATTCCTCCTAAGAGGATAAAATTTACCCTTTAAATATTAACCAAATTTTAGTGACTACAAATAATTAGCATTTGATTATTTGTGAAGTCTGACCTCTCGGAAAGAGTTTTGTGTCTTCCGTCTGTGCTTTCCTTCAAAATTGCATTTCCTGTTAATAGTTTCATTAATAAATAAGGAGTCAGTCACCTAAGTCCCTCCATATGTAATAAAGGGCTTTTGGGACTAAATGGACTTAGTTTGTTTCCAGCAATAGAATTTAGTGATGACACGATCATTCTCTTCCCTCATAAAATTAGAATCTCTCAGAAAATGTTTATTAATTTAAAAAATGTGACTATATTAATAAAATGTTTTTCTATTCCCGAAGTGACATTTTCTTATAAGATTTAACATATGGAATAAAATTATATTGAAACAATTTAGCCATGTGTTGGATAACATTAAATTATTAATAATCAAAGTTAGTATTTAGAGAACTATAGTTATATAGGTAATTATAATCATTTTTATAAAGCTGATTATTAATAATAATTATTAATATTGTTATTAAAATGAATTGATGCCAATTCAGAGAATAAATAAAAATATATCAATGAACGGCATTTATATATTTATAGAGAATGTAAAGGTGTGATTGGAATCTGCTAAGGGATAAGATGTCTGAAGGAAATGTTTATCAGTACTCCTCATCAAATAACAGTCTTCCAGGAATACAGTGGCTTGCTCAGATCTCAGCCTCTAGAGAATTATAAATCTGGGGAGGAGCTTTGAACATCTTTGAGAGTAATTTTCCCTGTAAGCTGTAGATAAGACACCTTACTAGGCATCACACCTTCCAAAACAGTACATGTGACTGAGGCACATCATCACCTACAAGAGAGACTTGTAAACTCCCTCTGTATTATGAAGAGAAGGTGCTTAAAGGCCAGAACCTCTCAGCAGCATTCTGTTGGCACCATACCCAAGGCTGACACTCCCTTTCATGTGGATTGTAGAGTCCACTTTGTTGAACTAACCCCAAACTAAATGAGAAACCAGGAGTGGCAAGGGAAGATATCTGGAATTGGGGATGAATAAACCTCTTTAAATTGTAATTTTGTGTCCAGAGGTGCCTTTCTTAAACTTTGTCCTCTGAGATTACACACTGTGAAAAAGAAAATAATAATGTAGGTTTTTATCTTTAATTAGACATACTCCTTCATATATCATTAATGATGCTGATTTTTTTCAAGATGCTTATATTTGGTAAAATTGGATTCTATCTGTAGTTTTGCTCTGTTTCCATCTGAAAAAAAGCTAACAATGATAAAGGACTTTACAGGTTAAATTATGCAATGAAAGATCACATTCAAGTTACCACTGCAAATGTGAAAATGAAGATGGAACCCTCTTAAAATGTAGATAAATATTATCTATTATTTATATGACTTTTCCAATTTTTATTCAAACTATCAAGTGAAGAAATTAGTTTCATAGAAACTAACTTTTGACTTATGAGTAAGATGATACAGTAGTTCACAGTTTTATCCGTGGAGAGTAAGATTTAGAAATCAGGCCCTCCTCTGAAATACCAGAATCACAGTGATCCCAGGAGACAAGGAAGAGACAAGGGCAGCCACTGCCTGTACTTTCAGAGGGAAACCTGACTTCTCATTTTCTTTACAGAACAACTCCTGAAAGATTACAGTATGATGATTTATACCTCCTTTAATTTGAAGCTAGTGAGGTTGATTAAGTGATTGAAGCAATTACTTTTGCTAAAAAAAGTACTATGCTTGAATGCTGGTAAATGTCAAAGGACACTGAGTGACGATCATAATTTTCTGATTCTAAAAATGCAACCTGGGCTTCCCTCGTGGTACAGTGGTTAAGAATCCGCCTGCCAATGCAGGGGACACGTGTTCTAGCCCTGGTCCAAGAAGATCCCACATGCCGAGGAGTAACTAAGCCCGTGCACCACTAATACTGAGCCTGTGTGCCACAACTACTGAAGCCCACGCACCTAGAGCCTGTGCTCCGCAACAAGGGAAGCCACTGCAATGAAAAGCCCGTGCATCACAACGAAGAGTAGCCCCCACTCACCGCAAGTAGAGAAAGCCCGCATGCAGCAACGAAGACAAAATGCAGCCAAAAATAAATAAATAAGGTTAATATAAATTATTTTTTAAAAAGACAGAACTTTAAAATAAACTAATAAATAAATAAATAAATATGCAACCTAAGTAAAGTTTGCTTCAGCCTTTGCTTCAGTTAACTATCTACACTGCTCACACATCACAGTCAGACGTTCTGTCCATTAATGATGAAAAATAGGAAGTTCAACTAAGTTCAAATGAGGAATATAAACAGAAAGGAAGTTCAGGGTATGCATGTATGACAGAGTAGAGTCAGCTAAATGACTTATATTTTCTATATCTAAAAAAGGGCAATAACATTATAAAGGTTGCATAAAACTAGTAATTAAAAGTTACATTGTTTTGTGAACATGTATATAGAGAGATTTTTAAACATTTAGGGGGAAAAGTTTATCCACCAAAGAAATCTAAATAATGCTAATATTTATAGGGTCAGCTAGGAAATAATAGAATTTTTAGAGCTGGAATGTGCCCTTACTAATCAAGTCTTCTCTTGAAATTTTAATTATTCATTATATCTCATTCCTCCACTGAATGAAGTTATTTTGAGTAAAACACAAATTCTAATGTGAATAAAAATACGAATTTGAAATTGAATAGAAATAAACTCCTTTAGCACAGTGACCTAAATTTTTTTAAAAATTAAGAACTCACGAAAGCAGAATTTTAAATCACTTGCCCCAACTTTGAACTTGTTAAAATACAGACACTATACAGACCATCCCCAAATTCTGATGGATTGGCCTGTGATTTTACGACTTTACAGCGGTTCAAAAGAGATAACACATTCAGTAGAAACTGTACTTCAAATGTTGAATTTTGGTCTTTTCCCTGGGCTAGTGGTAAAAGGTACAATACTCTCATATCCATAGCTGCAACTCCCAGTCAGTCACGCAATCACAAGGGTAATGTACTTAATGTACTTAAAACCATTTAATGTACTTAAAACCATTCTGTATCCAGACAACCTCCTTTTTTTTCACTTTCAGTACAGTAGTCAATAAAGTACATGAGATATTCAACACTTTGTTATAAAATAGGCTTTGTGTTAGATGATTTTGCCCAAGTGTAGGCTAATGTAATTGTTCTGAGCATGTTTAAGGTAGACTAGGCTACGCTATGCTGTTCAGTAGGTTAGGTGTATTAAGTGCCTTTTCAACTTAATGATATTTTCATCTTATGATAGGTTTATTGGGACATAACCCCGTCATCAGTAGAGGAAGATCTGTGCTAAAAACACCCCTTTTCTGCTGTTGCTTGTCAAATTATTGTACATGTCACCATTTACTTAACAATGTGAGGGATATCAAGCAAAACGTTTAACACTCAAATTATATTGTAGCATGCCAGGGCCACCCAAATATACTGTTTATCCCTGAGTCCTGCATCATTCAATGGAATACAACCTTCTTCAGCTATGCCTACTCCATTTTATCCTATCCTGCTGTCCCACATCCATCATGTCCTATTTCTGTCTCACCCATCATCAGAGGTGCCCTCACTTACAACTGCACTTCCTTACCCTTCACTTCTGAAATCAAGTTCTCCTACATGTTTAAGCAGTTTACATAAACTCTCTCTTCTTACCCTAATTAAAACCTGGATCTCCCCCGAGTATACGATTTTCTCTATAGAATTTCTATAATTATAAAAGCTACTGTAATCCAGGTTACCTAGGGCTGTATCCTATCCCTACATAAGGAGTCTATACACACTTGGACAGGAAACAGTAAGAGGGATTGATCTTGTGATTTCTCAAACTATAGGCATATACTCATTACCACACTCACAATGTGGGTGTTTGATGATGATGATGATGATGATGATGTTAGCTGACCAGGAAGGAAAGGAGATACTTCTCCTCTGCATGTTCTTAATACCTCCTCATCCATCTCTCCTAAAGAGAATTCACATTATATCCCAAGGACAGATTAAGCTATTCTTTATGCAAAGCTATACAGAGTCCAAGAATGGGAATTTTATTAGCAAAAACAACTTGATGCAGATACCTGGGTATCGCGTACCACACATTCTCCTGGAATGCCCAATTGCATCCTGAAACAGTGACTAAATTCCTATTCCCTTTGTGTATCTTGTAAATTTCACAGCCCCCTGTCATTCATTTTCAAAGGTTTTTCTTCTCCATTAGGTGTCTGCCAGTATGCAGTGGAGATGGAGGAGTCTTGGTCTCACTGTTTGTTGGGGATATGAGGCCTTCCACTTCAGGGTGCCGCTTTCAACAAAATCTTTCGCAAATCCACCAGTGAGTTTTCCTTTTATCTCATTTGCTGAAATTTGGTCACAGGGTCTCTTTTAGGTACAATACAGCCTAAAAACCCAGTATACTGCAAAGAGGATCAGGACTCCATGTGTGGTTTAGAGCAATGATATTTTACCACATGAGAACATTTTATCACATGAAAACATTGCCATCCTCCACAAGTGGGGGGGTTCTAGTAGCAAGGAAGAAGGTAGAAATAGATACTCCATAAACCACTATGTTTCCTAGTCAGTGACTACAAATTACTCATTGTGAAAAAACTTAATGTTAAAACTCATAGAAAAGAAGAAAAAACTAGAAAGTTATATATTGTTCTTTATGGATGAATATCAGTGTTCTCACGTTTTATTTCTTCAGTGTATTATGTAATACTTTCATGAAATTTATGAAACGTGGTAAAATTTTTCTAACAGGATGAAACCCTAAGGAACAATGATAGAGTAGAAAGTTCTTATTAAACAAATGTTCATCAATTTCATCAAAGAAATTGCCAAGCCTTTGGTGACTATCTACCAAGGCCATCTATTCCATATTTGAATATGAGCAGCATATTTCTTATACTTAACCAAGTGAAAACATGGTAATGGATATATAGCTATGCATAAAATACAATGTATATATATTTTGTTGGAAGGTAGGAGGACCTCTTAGAAACAGTGATGAGATTGAATTATAAGCACTGTAAAAAATAACTCTCATTTTTTTACTCCGAAAGAATAAGAAGGGGAGGGCTTCCCTGGTGGCGCAGTGGTTGAGAGTCCGCCTGCCGATGCCGGGGACACGGGTTCATGCCCCGGTCCGGGAAGATCCCACATGCCGCGGAGCGGCTGGGCCCGTGAGTCATAGCTGCTGAGCCTGCGCGTCCGGAGCCTGTGCTCCGCAACGGGAGAGGCCACAACAGTGAGAGGCCCGCGTACGGCAAAAAAAAAAAAAAAAAAAAAAAAGAATAAGAAGGGGGAAAAAATGTGCTATTGTAAGATTAAGGTGAGTCTCACAAATGGCAGAAAGGCACTGACATTGATTTTTGATAAGGAATCGAGAGACCACAGAAATACCACCTCTCCCACATTCTCCAGAAAATCTCAGTCTGACAGCCACCAGATGAAGCAAGTATACTAAGAAATAGGAAATAGGATGTTATGCTCTCTTCACCACATCTTCAAAAAGTCATTCCATAGGAAAAAAAAATCATTATATAAAGTTACAGGAATCACATGGAAAAACAAATTAAATGAGAAACCTCATATTTTACAATCTCATCATTATGTTTATTCATTTAAATCCCTTTAACTCTCAGTTAACTCCATGATTTGATATATTCCATTTCTTTGGGAGCTATTACAGCTAATGGAAAGATAATTTTCTAGTATTAAACAATTGTACTAGAAAACAGCAAATGAATAAGTTATTATCACTATTTATAGAGTTTTTTAATATGCTAAAAATCTTTGAAAACAATAAAGGCTTCTCTGCCTAGTATTATTATTGCTGGGAGCAATTACGTAAAGCATGGGAGGCCATATTCTCTTTTTAAAGTCTCTACACAGCTCTAAAGGTGAAAAGCATGTTCACAGAGAAACTACATGAAGTTTTTTAAGGTAAGATCTTTCATTCACTTAGAGCCTTAAGTATATGGGTGATAGTAATGTATCTCACCACTCTGAATTAATCTAATCTAATCAACATATAATGACTAAAGTTGGCCATATGTTAATTAATTAAACTAAGCAACAATTTACAAATGGATGACTGAGGAATTCACCGAACAACAATGTTCTAATCAAGAGATGAGTCCTACTACCAAATTTGAGTTGAAAATAGACAATATTATTAACATAATTTTAAAGTTATGAATAAAGGAATTTCTCAAAATAGAGAAGAAAATTTTTGAAGACTTGGGTAAGAGACATTGGGCCTGACCGAGAGTTACCCCACACTCCTTAGTAGAATCTGTCCTTCAGACACAACATTAGGGGCATATATCAGCAAGACCTTGTCTACAGGGGAGAGGAGTACTCAAAGTTCTCTTGTCCAGGATAAATCACTTATTCTGACTATATACTCACTCAGAAAAATTCCAATTTTATTATTTGCCTTGAGGTGCCAATCGGTAGAGAACATTATAGCCTACAAACATCATAGCTAGTCTATATGGAAATAACATTTATCTTTTAAAAACAAACAAAAAATGGCATTCCTGTCTATGCCTTAGACTCCTGTGAATTTGGTGTAGTTTAGATAACTGACAATATGTATGTATTCTGGTCCTACGAACCAGAACATGGTGACACTATCAGAAAACTTCCAGAGGGCTGGCTGCCTTGTGCTGGCTGTACACCTCTTCCCTGCTCTTTCAAGCCCATTATCCTACACTGTCCTCTGAATATGAAAATTGTGTCACTAATCTACTCTTAATGAAAGGTATCTAGTAATAGCTCCAGAATTTGAGGTAGATTCTGCTGAATCACTGATACATAGCTTTTACCAATAGAATATAAGTGAAACTCAATTTTGGGAGTAAAGGTAAAATCTATGATTCTTCTACAGGAGAACCAAATCTATGGTTCTTCTACAGGAGAACGAATCTCTAGCTTTCTTAGTACCTACTGCCAACTCATTGGGTTACCGTCCCAGACATTATCCAGTAAGGAAGCCTCACTTGGCTGCCAGGGAAGACCTAGATTTCTGCAAAATGCTAGCAACATATCAATGAGACAATACCCCTTCTTATTCCCCCATGTATTCTTAAAATTTAATTATTGGCTTCTTCCTGTTGTTTTTCTTCTACTTTGACTATCAGCTACACTAATCATAATCATTGTTACATCGATTCGTATATGTCTTAGCAGAAATTCCAATAATCTATAGCAAAACACACAGCATTTTATGTCTGTACGATTACCTAAAAGTTTAGTTAACACTAATTAAGGCATTTGTTTTCCCTGTGCCTGGTACAGATATACAGATTCGAATACAGGTCATTAAGTAACTTACAGAGACCGTTTAGTGAATGGATAAAGGGAAGGGTTTCTGATGTTCCTGAAACTTAACTCGCATTATGGCCTGTCCATATCACAATCAAAGCAATATTTGGGATAGTGAGCCAGCTGGAGGAGAACCAGACTTGAAATATAATAAACCCAGGAGGGGAGGCCCAGGACAGGAAGCTGGAAGCAGTATGGTGTTGGCTAATGCCACACTCAATCATCTGCTAGATTAAGTTTTGGCCAGGTTAGCTAGCTGCAGAAAAAATGTGAAGCAGAAACGTGCTCATTATAGAGGAGCAAGTTGACTAAAAACAGAGTAATACTATTTTGTAATTATCACCTTTTCCTCCAGCTGTTCCACGCCCCCAGCACACACATCTAATAATGAATGGATATGTGGTATGAAAGTCTTTGGTCACAAGACAGAGTCCAGGAAATGTGGCCCAGGAAAGAGTTCTAAAAGCAGATGCTTTGAAAATCTTCACTTTGCTTCTAAGGTGTATCGATGATGTCTTCCCCAAAGGACAAATTAAGATTCTCCTCCCAAATCCAAGAATCCTACTAGTTTACCAGAGATATTCTCTTTTTTCAGACAAAAAGAAATGTTTTAAAGTAATTACAGCTAAGAGGGGGAAAAAGTTCCAAGTTCTTCTATTCTGTCTCTGCAAATGTCTGTTTGCATTTATATTTTGTCTTCTAAAACTCTTGAAAATGCATGGTAAAATAAACAACCAGGCATAAAACATTTTAAAGTCAATACAATAAAAGCTGGTTGAGAGATGCTGCCCTCCTATACCTCTAAAACACAGTAGGATATCTACCTTGTTATATAGTCAATCAAATATGTCACTGCATTTACAAGAGGAGAAAATGTATATTTCCTAGAGACAGAAGGATTTAGACTGGACATTTGTATTCATAGGGCACCATTGAAGAAGCGTTGGGCTTTTTTGGGAAAATGACTTACTTAAAGTAAGAGTCAGAAATTGGTGCTGTCTAAGGTTGCACACAGCCAGCTCTCTGTCCCTAAATTGCTGGAATTACATCTCTGCTTCCTCTGTCTTCTCATTCTGTAATTGGCCCTATAATTTAGTTTTGACCTGTTCCCTGCCTAGTACTCCATGCCTACTCTAGTAGTCTTCCACCATCTAAGGAACAAAGCCCTGTCCTGAACCCTACCCAGGGGGACCTCTGCCTACAGACAGGTCAGTTGTGCAATGATGACCACTGTCTCCTTGGCTCACAATATTCCCTGTTTTCTGATTTACTCACTACTGATGTAACTAGAAAATGATCTTTTTCTGCATTGCAAATTAGACTGCAACATTCCTCAAAAATGGAGCCCCCCAATTTATCACCCATTTCCCATCAGCATTTATATTGAGTTACTTCCTCTGTGTCAGTTCTTCACCACAGAACAGGTTTTGTGGTACCACCTAAACCTGTGCGGGCAGGTTTTTGGCTGTGTCCTGCTCTAGAAAGACAGTCAGTACTTGGCATGAATCAACCCAGAATGTGATATTGTGGTAGGCAGGATTCTAAAGATGCACCAACCCCCCAACAAGATTCTCATTTCCTGAATATTCAATCATTTATCTAGGCACTGTCAGCAGATGTAAAAAAGCTTATTACTCAGTTGACCTTCAAGCAAGAAGATTATCCTGGTTTATCAGGGTGGACTCCATATAACCCTATGAAGGAAAAGGTTAAAGGGTAAGTTTGAAAAATACATAAGAAGAGGAAGAAGAAAGATACAGCAGAAAGAGGAAGTCAGAGAAATTCTAAGCAGGAGAAGGGTTCAACTGCACATTGTTCCTGGCCCAGATGTAGGGCCCATGTGCAAGGACTGAGAAGGGTCTCTAGGAGCTATAGGCAAACCCCAGCTGACAGCTGGCAAGATAGCGGAGACCTTGGATCTATAACCACAGGAACTGGAGTCTGCCAACAACCTAAAAGATCTTAGAAGTGGATTCTTTCCCAGAAGTTCCAGATAAGATCCCAGATCACTGACATCTTGATTTCAGTTTTGTGAGACAAGACACAGAGCAAAGAAACCAATTAAGCCATCTGTAGAACTGTGAGACCATAAATTTGTATTGTTTTAATCCATTGGCTTTATGGTAATTTGTTTTGACAGCAATAGGAAACTACTTACAGATGTTCAATTCACTCATATAATTTATTTTGTGAAAAAGAAAAACAATTCTTAGGAAAAAGACACCTCTGGTTAAGGTTAACATCAATATTCTTTTTTATACACACAGTTGTGAGCTTATATTTCTTATAGTTCTCCCACGACTTTACTTGTAGAAGCGTTTTGTCACCAAACACGTCTTCATTCATTAGACATTTATTGAGTGTCTCCTCTGTCCAAAGGTCTTTGGCAGATATAAAGAATCCCTGCCTACGGTCTCATCCTTGTATGGAAGATGGGCTGACCCCTACAGGACAAAGCCTAACCAGCTCAACACAGCATACAGTGTTCAATCGTCTACCTTCTACCTATAGTTCTCTCCTTCCCCTTATGATCCAGCCAGACATGACACCAGCCTTTTTCTAAACCTCTGATTTCTTTTCATTCCTTTGAAACTTGGAATTTACAGTTCCATTACCTCAGGGTGGCTTTTCCCTCTGTCTGGAAGACTCCTCCCCCAGATAGCCAGATGTCTCTCTCACTCACCTTCTTCAAGTCTTTGCCGCATCTTATTATTTAAAATACCCCTATCCTGACCACTCTATTGAACATTGCAAACTACCATCACCTCCACAATCTGAATTGGCCTTATCCCTGCACAATTTCTATTCCATAACACTTAGCAACCTCCAACGTACTATATTATTCATTTGTTATATTCATTGGGTGTTATCTCTCTCTTTCCCTAATAAAATATAATGTCCACAAGAAAGTGACTTTTTAGCTGTCATGTTCACTGAGTTATCCCTAGCACCCAGAACACTGCCTCACTCACAATAAACAGACCCTTTATAAATAGTGATAGATCATTGAATGAATCTTTTCTTTTTTTTTCCCAGTAGTTACATAGGAAATTTATTATCCCCAAGAAGTGGTAAAAACTGAACATACAAACAGATTTTTTTTCCTTTGTGTACGCATTTAGTTTTATCGTAACAAAGCAACCTGTACACTTCTAACGCTTAAAGTGAGCATCATGTTTCCTTTCCAGCAAAACAAAAAGAAAAAATTTTAAATAAACAGGAATAAAATTACAACAGAGAATGTCAATTGCAAATAAGATCCTACAGGTTCTGCTGCTTCTCCCATCGAATGGCAGGGCTCAAGTCATCATTAGGAGAGAATTTTATTTTAAAATTGTCATCTGAAACTGCAAGGATGTCCATTAAACATCACAATTAAATATGCCAAAGGAGAAGCCATGTTGTCAAAATGCCCACTTAACCCACCCAAACATCTCAGACCCAACTTTAATGACCTTCTATAACCCCATTTTTTAAAGTTTTTTCTTTCTTTTTCTAAACAAGAGAAAGTAGACAGATACATGCTGGTAAATGCTAACTGTCCATATTCACATAGAGACACAGTGTAATCTCTGAGCCCAAAATACAGAGAAAGGAGGAAAAAGCTAGAATTCTATGCACTACTACACAGGGGCCTAGCACCCTCCAGCTTCCAGCAGACCTAAGGGAGCAGAAGGGTCTTCTTTTTTCCCACAGAGCATGGTGGTGTTGATTCCACAAAGTTTTTGTTGAGACAGGAAGGGGTAAAAAAGAGTTTGGAACAGAAAAGGATAGAGATTCTTTTCCCACTGAATTCTGCTCAAGGTATTTCCCCCCAAAATAAGTTGTGAGCCATGGTATAAAAGAGAAAAGAGACCTCAAAAACAGGGTGACCGAGCACAAGAGGAGGAGAAAAAAAAAAAAAAAAAAAGACTGTAACTTGCTCCCGGGGACTGGAGAAAATTTTAAAAAGAAGGTCAGAATCCATCAGTGTTCCATGAGTCATCTTCTCCTTCATCTTCCTCTCCTCCCTCCCCCTCAACATCATCTTCATCTTCTTCACCTTCATCCACATCCCCTTCTTTATCGATATCTTCCAATCCTTCTTCCTCTTCATCGTCATCTTCTTCTTTCCCTTCCTCATCATCCACGTCTGGAACCAAGTAGTACTGTCATGGATTTGGCCACATAGCATCTTTGATGACCTCTCGTAACTCATCTGCACCTGTATCAGGATGATCAGTAAGCCAGGTGAAGAAGCTTTCTGGTTCCTCATGCTGTCTCTTCCTGCTGGCTTTATTCTGCGTTTTGTCAGATCCTTTCTGGATTTCCATTTGATTTCAGTGGACTTCGAAGATGGATCACCACTCTCATTCAGATGAAATTCTTTGGAGAGAACTTTATCTTCGAAGTGAGGGTTTTCATCGAAATAAAAATCTATTCTGTAACCTGATTTAATATCTTCAAACTCTGTCACTTCGACTCTTGTCAAATAATGCAGCGCCTCTTCATTCTCCTCCCCAAGCAGTGCAGACACTTGTGGATGGTTAACAAATGTTGTTACCCCAAAATCTGGGCTTTGGGCGATCAGTTCTGACCTCTTCTGAAAAAATGGTTGGCGGAGTTTGTTATATTTCTGTTCTACTTTCAAAATCTCCTCACTGGTTTGTTCGTTAAGTCTGTCTGTTTCATTTTGTACTTCATCAATATGTTCAATTGCTTCTTGCTGTTCTTTTTCTTCCTTCGGCAACTTCAGAGAAGCAGGCATTTCCTCTGGCCTGGAGGCAGGAGTCAGTCGCGGTTTCTTCAGTTTCTTTGCTTGGGGTGGAAGTGAAGACTGGTTTTGGGGGCCAAAACCAGTCTGGGAGAAAAGCCAAGAATCCACCCAAGGGAAGAGGCTTGTACCAGGAGCTCTGAGAACTAAGGCTGCCCCAGGTGACAGAGGTTTAATTATCACAAACAGATTTGAGAAGTAAAGCATTTGCATCACCAGCCTTGCTTTAATATGTCTACTATAGTCTTGAAATTTTCCTGAGAAGGCAATTCTATGATCGATCTTTCTGGTTATTTCTCATTTTAAATCCTGATAGAGAAAAGCTGATCCACCTCTGACTTCCTTGCCCTTGCACGGTTCCATCAGAACCAATGCTTTTAAAAATCGAGGTCATCTGCCAGGTTTTGAGCTGTCTCCGACTCCTTTCCCACCCTTCTAAACTCTGTGATGCTGGAGCGGAGACTCTCACCGCATCTCTGCTTTGCCACCTGGCGCCTGTACAGACTCTGCCAATAGGAGGTTCCAGAGGGGAAGGGGAATGCTGAAAACCAAGAGCACATATTTTCAATAGTTATTTGTAGGGTGCACTTTGGGAGAGCCTGGTTGATGTCCACGAAAAGTGGAGAACTGACAGGTCCACAGGTCACCTTGCTAAGATCAGGAAGTGATCAGGGACTAGGACTTCACAATAGTCAAGTGTCTGGTATGCCCAACATTCTTCTAGGACTGATCCGGAAGTAAGGGAAGCATTGTTAGATAGGTTTTGGTGAAATAAAGGTCCACCTTACATATATAGGATGCTACCAAGAATGAATATCTTTCAAATTCTTGAAAGAGAACAGGATAGTTTATGATTCTCACTCACAGATTCCTTTCCCTGACTGTCCTTTTATGTTTCAATAAAGACATAAAAATTAATCCTTAATTAAATGCAATATTTATTACTTCTCTACTGCCACTCTTATTGGCTGTCAGTCTCCTTTTCGATAAACCTTTCAATCCATGATTGACATTTTTCCCCTTGTCTTTTTTTTAAAACTGTTTTAACCTCGGTATTCATATACCAGAAATGTAAGGATGAAAATTGTAAAGATTAGAGAAAACATTTTCTCTCTCATTACAAATACAAGTTGCTCCCTTTGAGGTTATTCTTTAGCATTTTATAATTGCTGAGTCATTTTTTGAAGTTGTCCTATAAGACAAAAAGTTTGCAAACAGCTACAAGCACCTATGAAGCCACATATGTCCCCCAACACATAAACCAAAGCCACAAATTGATATTTATAAAACTTCAAAAGTTTAAGAAGGTTCTTCTGGGACATGTGACTTAAAAGTACTGACACCATGAGTGACAAGGAGCCAGTGTGCTCCCTGGTAAAGAAATTCTAGCTCATGCTGGCACTGAACACGGTGCTTGAACTCACCCACCATTTAGTAGGTTACAGCATGCCAACTTTACAGAGGAAAGGTTTACGAAGGAAAAGTTTCAGTCTCTCCTTCTTTAGCCTTCTGTATCTTGCCCAAAGCAGTTTTACCAAAGCCAAAGTCTTAAGGGCTGGGCTCAATTTCCCCATTTTAAATAGGGATCACAAATAAAACTGTCAACCAGTAAGAATAAATGTAGTGAGTAAGAATAAATGTAGTGAGCTTCTTGGCCAAAGTGGTAGACTTAGTTTGGCCAGCAATGCCAGAGCAAATACATCCATGGGGCTCATTCAAACTGGACAGATGCTGACTTGGTCCCAACAACAGCAAGTGGAAAAACTCAGTCCTCAATTCACCTCATTGTGGGTTTGCCTGTTTTAAGTTATGCCTCCTGCAACCTAAATAGCAGCTATTTCAAAAATGTTTTCGTCTCCCAAATCCTAAAATGGATCTAATCACATAGTTTCATACTTAAAAACACAACAAGCAAACATGACCAATTTTCCTTTAAAACTGGAGGCATAGCAGATAAACAAAGATAATTTGAAACCCAGCATGTTTAGGTATGAGGGATGAAGAAAACGGCAATTTATTTTTTGAAAAACAATGAAAATCATTTTTTTAAAGAACTTCCAATATGCCTGAGAAATTTCAACTTTAAAGGCAATCTCCACAGTCTAAAAAATCTATATTAGATATTTCAAAGAACACTCACAGTAGAACGATTGCTATGGCTACAAAGCATCTGACATTTGCATTTCCTAAGGTAATGGTTGGCAATACTCACTATTAGAATCACATGAAGAATTTTTTTTAAAAATTCAATGACCAGGTCTGACTTTTGACCAATTAAACTAGAATATCTGGGAGCAAGGTCTAGGTGATTTTAAAATCCAGCCAGGGCTGTAAACTGAGGAGGTCTACAAACATAAGGAAAGTAATAAGAATTGTGAGAAAAATGTTTTACACACTTGCCTGATGATCCGTGTCTCCTGGAATGCTTCTTAACACCTGTTGCATGCCAATCTCTGGGGAAAAGCTTGGGAAACGTATTTTTAAACAGGAACACAATAATCTTTATCATCAGGAGCCTGGTCTCCTGGAAGGAGAAATGCGAGTAACTATATACAGGTTTTAGCAGATATCCATGGAAGGCACTTAAGAACAAAATGTTATTTAAGCGGGCCTCCAAATCACCACTTGAGCCTTTTCCAGGTAAGGTTTAAGGTCTACATTAACTGAGGCACACTCTAGAGGAAGCTCAAGTTCCCCCTAATATTCTCATCGAACCCCCAAGGAAAAGGCCACGTGAAAAAGGTCGAGAGCAAGACGACATCCTCAGACATCTGGGCTACAGTGTTGGAGGACAGGGGGAGATTTTATAGGAAGAACTGAATTGAGGCAAATCCTTCTGTGTCACCTTCTTGTCTTCACATACAGTCACTCTCTTCACATCACACAGTGTGGTCTGTTCACAATCTTTTGTTGTGTTGAGCCAGAGCCTCGAGCACCTTGGAGCAGCAGGTGCCTCCAACTCCACAAAGCCTGATGATACATGTGATTGGTATCATGTACCATTTAATAGTACACTAAAACATAGTCGTTTTAAGTATCTGTTTGCATTTTACTCTTTTACTATTTGTTTTATTATTTTTACTATTTTATTTTTAGTAGTTTGTTTTACTATTTCCCTCTTGCAACACTGGGGTATTGCAGTATTCATTTAATATCTTCTAACAGACCATAACATAAAGAGGGCAAAGGCAGGTTTTCATGCTGCACCATTGAATTTCCGATATAATTTGCCCCGTGAGACCCCATGACATCAGTGGCAATGCCCAGTGGAACAACAGGGAAGCCTGTTGGGCACAGTAATTTCTCCAACAGGTTGGTGGGATACGACGATAGTACAAGCAGGACATGGTGATACAAGGAACCATGCGGCAAGGAATGCAGAAGATCATCTTAGGAACAAAGGGAGTCACCAATAGAATATTCAGACATAACAATTTGACTAGACTTAAGGTTCTATGAAGAAAGTGAAGGCCAAAGCCAGAAAGATTGGAGAGGTTGCCATACCCACATCTCTACCCAAAGACCAAGGAGATGCAGAGATACTTAATCAAATTTTTTAAAAAGTAGGATGTAATAACATTTACACAACAATTCCAGTTGTGTTAGAGAAGTTTGGGTGCATATTTTAAAACTTTAATGACATAGAAGACAAGGTTAACAGTGTTTATCTCTGGGTAGTAGGATTATGAGTGATTTCAGGGATTTTTTTTTTTGCTTAATTTTTTTTCTAAATATTCTACAATGAATATTTTTGTGATAAGACAAAGTATTCAAGTTATAAAATATTATGATTGTTCAAAATTTATTGTATACTATATATTTGTGGTTTAAGGAAGTCAAGTTCTCAAGCCTCATCATTTATTGGTTTAACCCATTCTCATAGCAACAAGTTGCTAAAGAAATAAATATGTATATAATAGAACTCAAATTATACCTCAGTCCTACGTGGTAGAGGAATAACTGTGTTCGTGATTAAAATGCAAAAATACTGCAGTATAATTTTTGTGGTCAAATACAAATATTCTTCAATAATTATTCATTGTATTGACTAATATTATACTTTTTCACTCTAACTTTATTCTGCTACTCTAGACTGTGTCATGAGGCATCAGTACTGTCAACATCATCAACTGTGAATAAATGCAAGACTCAGGCTGTTTAGTTCTGGGACACAAATCCCAGCACTAGTTCAACTGTCCAGCATTCTCACCAACATAAGGGAGGGGGTCTCGTGAGACTAATTGTTTTAACTAAAATCAGACTTTTTAAACAGAGTAGAAAATCCATGGTTCTATTTGGTATCCCTTTAATAAAAAACAGAATTTTATAATATACTTGAGTACAATCCATCTCCGTTTATATTAAATTTAATGTATGACTTTTGATCTTAGTTAAAAACAATGTATTCAACTATTAATAAGGGTTCAAAATATCCAACTAGGAGAAGCAGAGGGCGACTGCCCCACCCACTCGAGCATGGAGAGCCTGCTGAGCTCTCAGGCCTGTCCACTGCCCTTCAAACCCCCCTCCAGGCCAAGTGGGTCCTTGGGGGCATAGGAAGGAGGCTGGGGAGATCAGAAGAGGCAGGGAGGAGGGGCCCTCCCAGACCCCAGACCGGAGGAGCGGGAGAGGAGAGGAAGGTGTTTGCACTGCTCAGTCAAGCCCAGGAAGCCTGCTGGGCTCCCAGGTGAGGTCCCTTACCCTCTGAGACCAGGGTGGGGAGCATGCCTGGTTCCTTCTGTTCCTTGAGCCTAAGTCCCACCCCCACACCCCCCAGGGCCTATTCCAGCCCTGTGGGTCCTAAGCATTGGCCCCGCTCACCACCCAAACCTTGTCCTTGCTTAGGCCTCACCCTCCACAGCCACAGCCTTCTGCCCCTTTTTCTTTTTTCTATTTTTCTTTTCTCTCCTCCTCTTTTTCACTACTGTGGTACTGATGTACCTCCTGGTTGTTGATTCACCTATATATATTTTTTACATTCTTTCTAACATATCTGTTGGTTGCCTAGTCTAATTGTATTTTTTACTTTGTTATTGTTCTTTTCTTTTTTTTGCCACCCCATGTGGGTTGTGGGATTTTGGTTCATAAGCCCAGGGTCAGGCCGAAGTTCCTGCAATGGGAGCTCCGAGTCTGAACCACTGGACAAACAGAGAACCTCAGACCCCAGAGAATATTCATCAGAGTGGGGTCTCATGGAGTCCCTCATCTCAGCTCCAAGACCCAGCTCTACCCAATAGCCTACAAACTCCAGTGTTGGAAGCCTCGGGCCAAACAACCAGTAAGACAGAAACATAATTCCACTAAAAAAAAATAAAAAGAGAGACAGCAAAAAAATATGTCACAGATGAAGGAGCAGGGTAAAAACCTACAAAACCAAATAAAGGAAGAGGAAATAGGCAATCTACCTCAAAAAGAATTCACAGCAATAATAGTAAAGATGATCCAGAACCTCAGAAATAGAAAGGAAGAATGGATTAAGAAAACACAAGAAATGTTTAACAAAGATCTAGAAGAAGTAAAGAACAAACGAACAGAGAGGAACAACACAATAACTGAAATGAAAACTACACTAGAGAGAATCAATAACAGAATAACTGAGGCAGAAGAACGAAGAAGTGAGCTGGAAGACAATATGGTGGAAATAACAGCCAAGGAGCAGAATAAAGAAAAAAGAATGAAAAGACTTGAAGACAATATCAGAGACCTCTGGGAAAACACTAAATGCACCAACATTCGAATTATAGGGGTCTCAGAAGAAGAGAAAAAGAAAGGGTCTGAGAAAATATTTGAAGAGATTATAGTTGAAAACTTCCTTAACATGGGAAACGAAGTAGTCACCAAAGTCCAGGAAGCACAGAGGGTCCCATACAGGATAAACCCTAGGAAAAACACACCAAGACACATATTACTCAAACTAACAAAAATTAAATTCAAAGAAAAAATATTAAAAGCAGCAAGGGAAAAGCAAAAAATAACATACAAAGGAATCCCCATAAGGTTACCAGCAGATTTTTCAGTGGAAACTCTGTAGGCTAGAAGGAAGTGGCAGGATATACTTAAAGTGATGAAAGAGAAAAACATACAACCAAAATTACTCTACTCAGCAAGGATATCATTCAGATTCTATGGAGAAGTCAAAAGCTTTTCAGACAAACAAAAGCTAAGAGAATTCAGCACCACCAAAGCAGCTTTACAACAAAGGCTGAAGAAACTTCTCTAAACAGAAAACACAAGAAAAGAAAAAGACCCACAAAAACAAACCCAAAACAATTAAGAAAATGGTAATAGGAACATACATATCGATAATAACCTTGAATGTAAATGGATTAAATGCCCAACCAAAGGACACAGACTGGCTGAATGGATACAAAAACAAGACCCATATATATCATGTGTGCAAGAGACCCACTTCAGACCTAGGGACACATACAGACTGAAAGTGAAGGGATGGAAAAAGATATTCCATGCAAATGGAAATCAAAAGAAAGTCAGAGTAGCAATACTCATATCAGATAAAATAGACTTTAAAATAAAGACAGTTACAAGAGAGAAGGAGGGGCACTACGTAATGATCAAAGGATCAATCCAAGAAGAAGATATAACAATTATAAATGTTTATGCACCCAACATAAGAGCACCTCAATACATAAGGAAAATGCTAACAACCATGAAAGGAGAAATCTACAGTAACACAATAATAGTAGGAGACTTTAACACGACACTTACACCAATGTCATTCTTCACAGAATTATAACAAAAAATCTTACAATTAGTATGGAAACACAAAAGACCCTGAATAGCCAAAGCAATCTTGAGAAAGAGAAGTGGAGTTGGAGGAATCAGGCTCCCCGACTTCAAACTATACCACAAAGCTACAGTAATCAAGACAGTATGGGGCTGGCATGAAAACACAAATATAGATTAATGGTACAGGATAAAATGCCCAGAGATAAACCCATGCACATATGGGCACCTAGTTTATGACTAGGTGGTAAGAACATACAATGGAGAAAAGACAGCCTCCTCAATAAGTGGTGCAGGGGAAACTGGACAGCTACAGGTAAAAGAATGAAATTAGAACACTACCTAACACCATACACAAAAATAAACTCCAGATGGATTAAAGACCTAAATGTAAGACCAGACACTATAAAATTTTAGGGAAAACATAGGGAAAACGTATGTCAAACAATTTGACATAAAACACAGCAAGACCTTTTGTGAACCACTTCCTAGAGTAACAGAAATAAAAAGAAAAATAAACAAATGGGACTTAATTAAACTTAAAAGCCTTTGCACAGCAAAGGAAACCATAAACAAGATGAAAAGACAGCCGTCAAAATGGGAGAAAATATTCGCAAATGAAACAACAGACGAAGGATTAATCTCCAAAATATACAAACAGCTCATGCAGCTCAATATCAAATAAACAAACAATCCAGTTAAAATATGGGTGGAAGACGTAAATAGACATTTCACCAAGGAAGACATCCAGATGGACAAGAGACACACGAAAAGATGCTCAACATCACTAATTATTAGAGAAATGAAAATCAAAACTACAATGAGGTATCACCTCACTCCGGTCAGAATGGCCATTATCAAAAAAGCTAGAAAAAATAAATGCTGGAAATGGTGTGGTGAAAAGGGAACCCTCCTCTACTGTTGGTGGGAATGTAAATTTATACAACCACTATGGAAAACAGTATGGAGGTTCCTTAAAAAGCTAAAAATAGTTACCATATGACCCAGTAATCTCACTACTGGGCATATACCCTGAGAAAACCATAATTCAAAAAGACACATGTACCACAATGTTCACTGCAGCACTATTTACAATAGCCAGGACATGGAACCAACATAAATGTCCATTGACAGATGAATGGATAAAGAAGATGTGGCCCATATATACAGTGGAATATTATCAGCCATAAAAAGAAACGAAATTGCTTTATTTTAGTGAGGTGGATGGACATAGAGTCTGTCATACAGAGTGAAGTAAGTCAGGAGAGAAATAAATACTGTATGCTAACGCATATATATGAATCTTAAAAAAAAATGGTACTGATGAATCTAGTTACAGGGCAGGAATAAAGAGGTAGACAGAGAATGGACTTGATGACATGGGGTGGGAGGGCAAAGCTGGGGTGAAGTGAAAGTAGCATCGACATATATAGACTACTGAATGTAAAACAGTTGGCTGGTGGGAAACAGCAGCATAGCACAGGGAGATCGGCTCGGTGCTCTGCAATGACCTAGAGGTGTGGGATAGGGAGGGTGGGAGGGAGGCTCAAGAGGAAGGGGATATGGGGACATGTGTCTGCATATGGCTGATTTGCTTTTTTGTGCAACAGAAACCAGTACGGTATTGTGAAGCAATTATACTCCAATAAAGTTCTATTTAAAATAATAATAATAAAAAAAGAAATATCCAACTATTTGTTACATGTAAGGGTTCCATACCAAAAAATGCCATATCATAAGGATTTTCTTTTTACTTCATATTTTCTCTTTGTTGAGCAAACACTGAAGTTTTTGTAGTCACTACCAAGATACATTTTAAGAGAGATGTAACAATACAGTGGTTGGATGACAGTACAGCCAGTAGAAAAAAACACCCATAACCCTCAGACCCCAGAATGGTGCACAGCAAAATGGGGAGATAAAGTTAGCATTTACCAGCATAGTATCACTAACTAATAATGACTAAATTTACAGCTCTCCTCTCTTTCTGATGAGGTACACACTGTAATGAAATGACCTCATATCAGACCTGGTAGGATGGAATTGTCTATTGATTTAAGAAAAGTAGCTGATGAAAATTTAATTTAGCTAACTTTAGTAAATAGAGAGGTATATAAAAGCATATCCAAAATGTTGTCATCTGAAACTTTAAACTTTTAATATACAGCATGCACTTAATTATTCTGGTGATTGGTGATGTCTATTTTATAGATGTGTTTCCAGAATATTGTTTTAACCTCTATAATTCTGAAAAAGAGTTTCCAGGTTGGCATTCAAGAACAACATGTTCACAATCACCCCACAACAAAGTCATCATCATCATCAACATTATTGACATCATCCTAGCTGTAACAAATAAACTATAACCAGGAGCCACCATTTTTAATCTCACCTTTACCTTAAGTCATGGCTATGGTGTCCTCCTGCCATGTAAGGTTGGCCTCTTAAGAAATAATATCCAAAATTAGATATAACTGACAGTAAAATTCAGCTAAGACTTTAAAAAATTATGTCATAAAAGTAACTTAAACTTTAAGAATATAAGAATACAATGAAAGAAACAATTTATACATTTTTTATTTTATATTGCTTATTGAAAAGAAAAATGTTATATTGAAGCCTCTTCCTCTATGACTTATTCAGTATCCTTGAACACTATCATTGCTAGTATACTATTGTAAAATGTCTTCCATTAGAAAATAAGCTACTATGGATTTGAACATATAAAAATACTAGGTAGAATAAATTTACTTGTAGTACTGAGGAAAAAATGGAATGGTGTAACTAAAGAGGAAAAAAACATATAGAGATTCACTTACACTCAGTCATAAGCAATACATAATAGGTGGAAAATCACCGTTGCCAAAAGAACTGAATGTCCTGTGGCCATAAGAAATTTTATTGAGCTGCATTTTTAAGCAAAGCCTTCAGGCAAAATATGTACCCAGGAGGCATGTTCCAATTGTGATGGATACTTGGGTAGTGACTATAATGACAGGTGTTTGGAGAAAGACTACAGTTATAATCCAAAGCATAACAGACACCTGTGAAAATTGGTCTTATTAATCCTATATGAATATACAGATCACACTTCCCACTCAAACCATGCCCATAATTACAAAAATGAGAGGATAACAGAATATATTTATTATAAGGGGCTAGAATATAGCTGTGTTGAACATTGTTTAAACATTAATAAGAATTAATCTGTGTTAAGGGAACTGATGGGCAAGAAAGAGTCAACCAAGAATATATAGATGCAGGATCAACTGAAGCATAGCAATGACTAAAACACAGAATAATGAAAGAGTTAAAAAACAGGCACCACAAAGGAACCAGTATTCTGTTGACTCAGAGATATACATGGAAAAGTAGCATCTATTCGAGAAAACAGATAAAAAGTCAGTATCTATATACATAGAGAATCCTAAAGATGCTACCAGAAAACTACTAGGGCTAATCATTAATTAGGTAAAGTAGCAGGATACAAAATTAATGCACAGAAATCTCTTGCATTCCAATACACTAATGATGAAAAATCGGAAAGTCAAATTAAGAAAACACTCCCATTTACCATTGCAACAAAAAGAATAAAATATCTAGGAATAAACCTACCTAAGGAGACAAAAGACCTGTATGCAGAAAATTGTAAGACACTGATGAAATAAATTTAAAATGCTACAAACAGATGAAGAGATATACCATGTTCTTTGATTGGAAGAATCAACATTGTGAAAATGACTATACTACCTAAAGCAAGCTACAGATTCAATGCAATAGCTATCAAACTACCAGTGGCATTTTTCACAGAACTAGAACAAAAAAAAATTCACAATTTGTATGGAAACACAAAAAACCCCGAAAAGCCAAAGCAATCTTGAGAAAGACAAATGGAGCTGGAGGAATCAGACTCCCTGACTTCAGACTATACTACAAAGCTACAGTAATCAAGACAGTATGGTACTGGCACAGAAACAGAAATATAGATCAATGGAACAGGATAGAAAGCCCAGAGATAAACCCACGCACATATGGTCACCTTATCTTTGATGAAGGAGGCAAGAATATACAGTGGAGAAAAGACAGCCTCTTCAATAAGTGGTGCTGGGAAAACTGGACAGATACATGTAAAAGAATGAAATTAGAACACTCCCTAACACCATACACAAAAATAAACTCAAAATGGATTAAAGACCTAAATGTAAGGCCAGACACTATAAAACTCTTTGAGGAAAACATAAGCAGAACACTCTATGATGTAAATCACAGCAAGATCCTTTTTGACCCACCTCTTAGAGAAATGGAAATAAAAACAAAAATAAACAAATGGGACCTAATAAAACTTAAAAGCTTTTGCACAGCAAAGGAAACCATAAACAAGACCAAAAGACAACCCTAAGAATGGGAGAAAATATTTGCAAAGGAAGCAACTGACAAAGGATTAATCTCCAAAATTTACAAGCAGCTCATGCAGCTCAATATCCAAAAAACAAACAACCCAATCCAACAATGGGCAGAAGACCTAAATAGACATTTCTCCAAAGAAGATATATACAGATTGCCAAGAAACACATGAAAGAATGCTCAACATCATTAATCATCAGAGAAATGCAAATCAAAACTACAATGAGATATCATCTCACACCAGTCAGAATGGCCATCATCAAAAAATCTACAAACAATGAATGCTGGAGAGGGTGTGGAGAAAAGGAACCCTCTTGCACTGTTGGTGGGAATGTAAATTGATAGAGCCACTATGGAGAACAGTATGGAGGTTCCTTAAAAAAATAAAAATAGAACTACGATACAACCCAGCAATCCCACTACTGGGCCTATACCCTGAGAAAACCATAATTCAAAAAGAGTCATGTGCCACAATGTTCATTGCAGCTCTATTTACAATAGCCAGGACATGGAAGCAACTTAAGTGTCCATCGACAGATGAATGGATAAAGAAGATGTGGCACATATATACAATGGAATATTACTCAGCCATAAAAAGAAACGAAACTGAGTTATTTGTAGTGAGGTGGATGGACCTCGAGTCTGTCATACAGAGTGAAGTAAGTCAGAAAGAGAAAAACAAATACCGTATGCTAACAGATATACAAGGAACAAACAAAAAAAAAGTGGTCATGAAGAACCTAGGGGCAAGACGGGAATAAAGACGCAGACCTACTAGAGAGTGGACTTGAGGACACGGGGAGGGGGAAGGGTAAGATCGGACAAAGTGAGAGAGTGGCATGGACATATATACGCTACCAAATGTAAAATAGATAGCTAGTGGGAATCAGCCACATAGCACAGGGAGATCAGCTCTGTGCTTTGTGACCACCTAGAAGGGTGGGATAGGTAGGGCAGGAGGGAGGGAGATGCAAGAGGGAAGAGATAGAGATATGGGGATATATGTATATGTATAACTGATTCACTTTGTTATAAAGCAGAAACTAACACCACTTTAAAGCAATTATACTCCAATAAAGATGTTAAAAAGAAAAAAGTCCATGTAGTATTCCCTATGTGTAGGTCTTTTCAACTTCTTAATGGTGTCATTTAAAGGTCGATTAATTTTTTCAAGTCCAAGTTACAAATTATGCTTTTGATATAATATTTAGGAAATATTTGCTTAACGTAATGTAATGAAGATTTTCTCTTGTGTTTTATTCTAGAAGTGTCATTGTTTTCCCTATTGCATTTAGGTCTATGGTCCAGCACTACTTATTGAGAAGACCAGACTTTCCTAGTTGGATTACCTTGGCACATTTGTCAAAAATCAACTGGTGGCCTTCCCTAGTGGTGCAGTGGTTGAGAATCCACCTGCTAATGCAGGGGACATAGGTTCGATTCCTGGTACAGGAAGATTCCACATGCCACGGAACAAGTAAGCCCATGCACCACAGCTACTGAGTCTGCGCTCTAGAGCCCGTGAGCCACAACCACTGAGCCCTCATGTCACAACTACTGAAGCCCGCACGCCTAGAGCCTGCGCAACAAGACAAGCCACTGCAATGAGAAGCCCGCACACCACAACAAAGAGTAGCCCCCACTCACCGCAACCAGAGAAAGCCCGCGTGCAGTGACAAAGACCCAATGCAGCAAAACAATTAATTAATTAATTAATTAATTTTAAAAATTCAATTGGCAAAGACTTAATATTGTTAAGAAGACAATACTCCAAAAATTGATATACATATTCAACACAATCTTTATCAACGTCCCAGTTGTTTTATTCTTTTTTTTGAAATTTGACAAGCGGATCATAAAATTACATATAACTGAAAGGAATCCAGAATATCCAAAACAATTCTGAGAATGGAGAACAAAGTTGGAGGAATCACACTTCCCAATTCTAATACTTACTACAAAACTGCTGCAATCAACAGTGTGGTACTGGCTTAAGGATAGACACTTAGATCAATGGAATAGAATTGAGAGCCCAGAAATAAACCCTTACATTTATGGTCCATTGATTTTCAAAAACGGTGCCAAGACATTCAATGGAGAAAAAAGAGTCTTTACAATAAATGGTTCTGAAAAATCTGGATAGCCACATGCAAAAAAAAAAAGAGAAAAAAAGGGAATTTGGAACCCTTTCTTATGCCATAAATAAAAATTAACTCAAAATGATTATAGACCTAAATGTTAGAGCTAAACAATAAAGCTCTTTGAAAAAAAATATAGAGTAAATTTTCATGACCTTGATAATGCAAAGACTTCAGAGATATGACACCAAAGCACAAGAGATGGAAGAAATATTAGATAAATTGAGCTTCATCAAAAATAAAAACAATTTCTGCTGTGAACTATATCATTAAGAGCACAAAAAGATAATCCACAAATGGGAGAAAATAATTGGAAATAATATATCTGATAAAGGAAATGGATACAAAATATGTAAAGAACTGTTACAACTCAATAATAAAAGGACAAATAACCCAAGTTTTAAAAATGGGCAAAGGGTTTGTCATATATGGCTTTTATTATGTTGAGGTAGAATCCCTCTATGCCCACTTTCTGGAGAGTTGTTATCATAAATCGGTGTTGAATTTTGTCAAAAACTTTTTCTGCATCTATTGAGATGATCATATGGTTTTTCTGCTTCAGTTTATTAATATGTTGTATCACGTTGACTGATTTGCGTATATTGAGAATCCTTGCATTCCTAGGATAAACCCCGCTAGATCATGGTGTATGAACCTTTTAATGTGCTGTTGTATTCTGTTTGCTCGTATTTTGCTGAGGATTTTTACATCTATGTTCATCAGTGATATTGGTCTGTAGTTTTCTTTTTTTGTGACATCTTTGTCTGGTTTTGGTATCAGGGTGACGGTGGTCTCACAGAATGAGTTTGGAAGTATTCCTCCCTCTGCTATATTTTGGAAGAGTTTGAGAAGGATAGGTGTTAGCTCTTCTCTAAAAGTTTGATAGAATTCTCCTGTGAATCCATCTGGCCCTGGGCTTTTGCTTGTTGGAAGTTTTTTTTTTTTTTTTTTTTTTTTTTTTTTTGTGGTACACGGGCCTCTCACTGTTGTGGCCTCTACCATTGTGGAGCACAGGCTCCAGAAGCGCAGGCTCAGCAGCCATGGCTCATGGGCCTAGCAGCTCAGCGGCATGTGGGATCTTCCCGGACCAGGGCACAAACCCGTGTCCCCTGCATCGGCAGGCGGACTCTCAACCACTGCGCCACCAGGGAAGACCTGTTGGAAGATTTTTAATCACTGTTTCAATTTCATTGCTTGTGATTGGTTTGTTCCTATTTTCTATTTCTTCCTGGATCAGTCTTGGAAGGTTGTACTTTTCTAACAATTTGTCCATTTCCTCCAGGTAGTCCATTTTATTGGCCTATAGTTGCTTGTAGTAGTCTCTCATGATCCTTTGTATTTCCGTGGCATCAGTTGTTACTTCTCCTTTTTCATTTCTAATTCTGTTGATTTGAGTCTTCTCCCCTTTTTTTTCCTGATGAGTCTGGCTACATCATTCTCAATGGTGAAAAACTGAAAGCATTTCCTCGAAGATCAGGAAGAAGACAAGAGTGCCCAACCATAGCACTATTATTCAACATACTTTTGGAAGTTTTAGCCATGGCAATCAGAGAAGAAAAAGAAATAAAAGGTATCCAAATTGGAATAGAAGTAAAACCGTCACTGTTTGGAGATGACATGATACTATACATAGAAAATCCTAAAGATATCACCAGAAAACTACTAGAGCTAATCAATGAATTTGGTAAAGTAGCAGGACACAAAATTAATGCACAGAAATCCCTTGCATTCCTATACACTAATGATGAAAAATCTGACAGTGAAATTAAGGAAACACTCCCATTTACCACTGCAACAAAAAGAATAAAATACTTAGGAATAAACCTACCTAAGGAGGCAAAAGACCTGTATGCAGAAAACTATGACACTGATGAAAGAAATCAAAGACGATACAAACAGATGGAAAGATATACCATTTTCTTGGTTTGGAATAATCAACATTGTGAAAATGACTATACTACCCAAAGCAATCTACAGATTCAATGCAATCCCTATGAAATTACCAATGACATTTTTCACAGAAATGGAACAAAAAATTTTACAATTTGTATGAAAACACAAAAGACCCCGAATAACCAAAGCAAATTTGAGAAAGAAAAATGGAGCTGGAGGAATCAGGCTCCTGGACTTTAGATTATACTACAAAGCTACAGTAATCAAGACAGTATGGTGCTGGCACAAAAAGAGAAATATAGATCAATGGAACAGGATAGAAAGCCCAGAGATAAACCCACACACATATGGTCACCTTATCTTTGATGAAGGAGGCAAGAATATACAGTGGAGAAAAGACAGCCTCTTCAATAAGTGGTGCTGGTAAAACTGGACAGCTCCATGTAAAAGAAAGAAATTAGAGCACTTCCTAACACCATACACAATAATAAACTCCAAATGGATTAAAGACCTAAATGTAAGGCCAGACACTATAAAATTCTTAGAGGAAAACATAGGGAGAACACTCTATGACACAAATCACAGCAAGTTCCTTTTTGACCCACCTCCTAGAGAAATGGAAATAAAAACAAAAATAAACAAAGGGGACCTAATGAAACTTAAAAGCTTTTGCACAGCAAAGGAAACCATGAACAAGATGAAAAGACAACCCTCAGAATGGGAGAAAATATTTGCAAACGAAGCAACTGACAGAGGGTTAATCTCCAAAATATACAAGCAGATCATGCAGCTCAATATGAAAAAAACAAACAATCTAATCGAAAATTGGGCAGAAGGCCTAAATAGACATTTCTCCAAAGAAGACATACAGATTGCCAACAAACACATGAAAAGATGCTCAACATCATTAATCATTAGAGAAAAGCATGTCAAAACCACAATGAGGTATCACCTCACACCGGTCAGAATGGCCATCATCAAAAAGCTACAAATAATAAATGCTGGAGAGGGTGTGGAGAAAAGGGAACTCTCCTGCAGTGTTGGTAGGAATGTAAATTGATACAGCCACTATAGAGAACAGTATGGAGGTTCCTTAAAAATCTAAAAATAGAACTACCATATGACCTAGCAATCCCACTACTGGGCATATACCGTAAGATAACCATAATTCAAAAAGATAAATGTACCACAATGTTCATAGCAGCACTATTTACAATAGCCAGGACATGGAAGCAACCTAAATGTCCATTGACAGATGAATGGATAAAGAAGATGTGGCACATATATACAATGGAATATTACTCAGCCATAAAAAGGAATGAAATTGAGTTATTTGTAATGAGGTGGATGGACCTAGAGTCTGTCATACAGAGTGAAGTAAGTCAGAAAGTGAAAAACAAATACTGTATGCTAATACACCTATATGGAATCTAAAAAAACGATACTGATGAGCCTAGGGGCAGGCAGGAATAAAGACACAGATGTAAAGAATGGACTTGAGGACATGCGCAGGCGGAAGGGAAAGCTGGGACGAAGTGAGAGAGTAGCATTGACATATACACTGCCAAATGTAAAATGGATGGCTAGTGGTAAGCAGCCACATAGCACAGGGAGATCAGCTCAATGCTTTGTGATGACCTAGAGGAGTGGGATAAGGAGAGTGGGAGGGAGGCTCAAGAGGGAGAGAATATGGGGATATATGTATACATATAGTTGATTCATTTTGTTATACAGCAGAAACTAAGACACCATTGTAAAGCAAAATACTCCAATAAAAATATTAAAAAAATAATAATAAAATAAAAAATAAATTTTAAGAAATAAACCAGAACAATGAATAGAAGAAAAAGAATGGGCAAAGGATCTGAAGACATTTCTTCAAAGAAGATACACAAATGACCAGTAAGCACATGAAAAGATGCTCATTAGGAACATGCAAATAAAAACCATAATGAGATATTACTTCACATCCATTAGGATAGCTGTTATGAAAAAAGACAGATAACAGGCATTGGTAAAGATGTGGAGAAATTGGCATCCTCATACATTGCTCATCAAAATGTAAAATGGTACAGCTACTTTGGAAAACTGTTTGGCAGTTCCTCAAAATATTAAACATAGAGTTACCAAGAGACCCATTAATTCCACTCCTAAGAATATATCCAAGAGAAATGAAAAGATATGTCCACACAAACAGTTGCACACCAATGTTCATAGCAGAATCATTACTGGTAACCAAAATGCAGAAACAACTCAAGTTTCCATCAAATGATGAATAGATAAATAAATACGATATATCCATACCATGGAATATTATTCTGCCAACTGATTTTTTGCAAAGATGCAAAAACAATTCAATGGAGGAGGACTTTTCAACAAACAGTTCTAGAACAATAAGACATCCAAGGTAAAATAATTCGAACCTCAAACCTGAACTTTATGTCTTGTACCAAAATTAAGTTAGAATGGCTCACAAACTTAAATGTAAAATTATAAAAATTTTGGGAAAAGAACACAGGAGAAAATCTTTAGAATCTAAGGGTAGACAAAGAATTCTAAGACATGATACCAAAAGCATGATGCATAAATATAGAAACTGATAAATTAGACCACATCAAAATTAAACACTTTTTGTGTGTTCAAACACCTTTATGAAAAGACATGCTACAGATTGAGCCCAAATATGTGCAAAACACATATCCAGCGAAGGATTAATAGCTAGGATCTATAAAGAACTCTCAAACAACAGTAATAAAACAATCCAATTAGAATATGGACAAAAGACCTGAACAGACATTTCACTGAAGAGCATATACAGACAGCAAATAAGACATAAAGATGTTCAGCGTCATTAGCAATTAGGGAAATGCAAATTCAAACCAAAATGAGATATAACTACTTACCTATCAGAATGGCTAAAATTAAAAATATTGGCAACATCAAATGCTCATGAGGATCTGGGAAACAATCACCCAGACATTGCTGGTAGGCATATAAATAATACAGCCACTCATTAAAACAATTTGGCAGTGTTCTTATGAAACGAACCATGTAACTACCATACAACTTAGAAATTGCACCTTTGGGCATTTATCTGAATGAAGTGTAGAGCACAAAGTTCAATGTGAGGAATGATGCCGAGACAGAGGCTGCTTGTTGTCAGCCCTCCCCAATCTACATTTCTTGTTTAACTTCAGTTCAGCCTGAATATTTTTATTTGAATGAGTTGGACAAAAATATAGATATGGGGGAGTGGGCAGGAAGAAAAGTGAGTTTTACTTTGGATTGTGCAGTGAATTTAATAAATGTCTGTTTTCCACAGCACTTATATTCTAATACTTTGGTAAAATATTATATAAGAAATAAGTCCGACAGAGAAAGACAAATAGTGTATTTTTCACTTACACGTGGAATCTAAAAAATAAAACAAAGGAATAAATATAACAAAACAGAAACAGCTTCACAGATACAGAGAACAAACTAGTGGTTACCAAAGGGGAGAGGTGGGGAAGAGGCAAGACAAGGGTAGGAGATTAGGAGATACAAGCGACTAGACAAAGTAAGTGAGGTATAAGGATGTAATGTACAAAACAGGGAATATGGGTAATATTTTAAAATAACTTTATATGGAGTATAATCTATAAAAATATCAAATCCCTGTTATATATCTAAAATTACTATAATATTGTAAGTCAACTATACTTCGATAAATATTACATATGGAAAAAATTAAATTGCAAAGTACCATGAATGTGTACAGAGATGTTGTTCTTTGTAAAAGCAATACTTTTTGCTTGAATTGTATTAAACATGCCTAAGTTCAAAGTTACAGGACTTCAATTGTAAAGGATACTGCACATGAGTGTTTAGTTATTGAGATTTTCTAGCATGTTAGTAAAACATAATTTTATTAAATACTACAATGGTATGGTATATTATACTCTTATCAGCAGTGATTTTATTAGGCAAACATATTTGAATTGTATTTTTCTGGAAAAGAAATCACTTGAGACAAAATTGCTGCTTTCTATATTGCCACCCAAAAGTGAGAGACCCCCCCAGTTCTAAAATCCAATAGACAAGGTTATGGGAAGTGACTCATTTTTGGTTGAGACATTTTTTTCCCTTTGATGATTCTTAGTTTATCTTTTGTCAAAGCTTCAGTTTCAGAATAACATACATTTCTTTTACAAGTCCTTGTAGTGTTCATTCTAAATAAGTCAATTCTATCAACTCATTCTGATTTTTATTGGTTTTCTAAAACAATTCCCTAACAATACAGTTTTAGAGTTGAAAGGGATTGTGGAGGAATTTTAATACACTCTCACATTGTATTTATGGAGACACCATTTTTATCAATAGTTCAGACAGTGGAAAATGGGGTAACCACTAATCACCCGCTTATCCATTAGTTAACTCCCTCACCTATGTAGCTATTTATTAATTACGTGTGATCATTTCATGGACTGTCACCACATCCTGAGTGCCCGTAAGAGACACATTAATTCACATTCTTTTCTCTCACTACACTTTGCAAACTGCTCATATGAAGCTGATGATCCTTTTATGTTTGATAAAAATCCACAAGATTTGCCCACCTTTGAACACTTGAAATAGAAGGAGTTACTTTCAAGAAGTGTGTTTTCAAAGGCAGCAGGAAGGGAAGGGCTGAGCAGCAGCCTGGTGAGCAAACGGTAAGAGTTCCACTGTCATCTCGACCCCGGTGACCCCTTCACTTCACTTCCCTCAGCTGCAATAACACAGAGAGCCGCATTACCCTTGCTTACTTGAGGACATGAAAAGGAAACCATGCAACTAAAATGAGTGAAGGTCAGAACTGGCAGTGAAGTCTTGTGGAAAAAGCCGAGTTGAGAATCAGAAGACCTGGACAGTTTTCCACTAATCGAGACTATGTGACCACAAACAACTCAACGCTTTCATTTCTTTATCACAAAATGGCCATAATCACAACAACAAAAAAGGGAATGTGCAAACTTTTTAAAAATGGAATATTTCCAAAAATACATTAAAATCCAAATAAAGGGTGCATTCATTTGATGTATTATTATTATTGCCAAATAAATAACAGAATTAGGTCTGACCTCATAATTAATTTTCTTAGGTTTGAATAGGAACCAAATAGTTTTTTAGTCTATGGCAAATGTCCTTTAGTCAAGAGTTTCAACGTTTTACCCAATAGGAAAACAATTGCCAAAAAATAAATAAAAGAGCTTCTTAAGGGACATTAATTCTTGGACATCAACCTCTAAAAACAAGGTTGTGATAATACATTGAAGTGAATCAGAACTCAGTGGATTGCATTCCATCAAATGATTTTAGAAAAAGAGAAAGTGTTTATTCAGATGTGATTGGAATTTCAAGACAGACAAACATAGAACATATTTTATGCTGTGTTTCTGGTATTTAAAGTTTGTAGTAATACATTGAAAACTGTATTAAATAAACAAGAGAAGGCTTTTAAAAGATGCCACTAAACCATGTAGCAAATATGTTTAAACCAAAAATACCTGTTAACTAATATTAGATAATTTCCTTTGTCATTTTTCAAACTCTAGATATTAAATGACTCTAGCAAATCAGCAGCTTAAAACACTTATCTTTATATGTGCTGGCAATTCCAACACTTAAAATCAGTAGGAGTTAAGAACACTATCTGAGGAAGCTTAGAAATGCAACGCAAATACTTTCAACCCATCTGCCTCTTTTCTTAATCAAAGACTACAAAATGTCATCTACCTATTGGCTATTCCTTATGAATAGTTTTTTGAATATTAATAATAAATGAGCAGAAACATTATCTTGTTTTATTCTCCTAACTACTTAAGGAGTTTTATTCTCCTAACTACATTAGGCTTCAACATTTTCAATATAGATGGTGCTCACGTTATATGGGTATGTTGAAAAAAATTATTTTCAGGAAGAATTTAAGTGATTTGAAGTCAAAGCACAGCTGAAAAGAAAGTGCCTGTTGGTTTTGCCCACACCATCTGAAGGCTGATATTGCAGCTCTCTTCTCCTTCCTGAGCCGTTTGCTCTTTCATAGAAAATAAAATTATGTAAAATTGCATGAAAAAGTTTGTATTGTGACTTTAAAAGGCAGGAGGGGACTGAAAACTGCTATGGGAAGTAGAAATGATAACAAAGAATCGAAACATAGAAATCCAGAAAAAACAATTGCCATACTTAACTCACACATCATAATATTTCCTTTACCACAGTAATTATATCAACTGAAATCATAAGCTAATTTTTGCCTAATTACACCTTATGATATAAGACACAATAATAATTGAATTTATGCTGTAGTTAAATGATTACTATTCTGTCTTACACTACATCATCCAAACTATCTGAAGCACTTATTCCCAATCAATGTTAACTATATGAAAGGAAGAAAAACCCACAGCAGGCTATTCATGCAATCTACCTCCACTGAGTGAGTTAAATGGTACTTTGGAAAGTGTTTGATACAGTACCAAAGGGTTGAATACCAAAAACAGAGCTTATATCTGTGAGATGTTTCTATCATGCCATTAAATTAATAAAGACTTTAAAATAATATTTTTAACTGAAACTTTAAAGTGCATCCATTTATGAATCTGTAGAGACAAAATCATGATTATTTCTAATCAAAATTAGCTAAAGCATCTTTTCTATTACTCACTGGTGTCAAGGAAGGAAGGAAACTAATATTTCTGGCATCTTCTACTTACAGAAATTTTCAAATGCTTTCTCCTTTAGTCCTTACAACAATCTTATGAGCCAGGTTTATTATTTTTATTTTACAAATAAGGAAACAGAGACACACAAGCAATTTTCTAAGTAAATGATAGGGTAGTGATTCAAATTCATTTAGTTCATAGAAATTTTATGGCAAATACTGAGAAAGTGTGATAAAAAATTATAAAGTGGTATTATTTTTTTCTGTATTTTTTTCAAATTTGTGAATGATTTTCATACTACATGTCAGACCATCTAATAAGGGTGAGCAAAAGATTTACAAAGCAATTAGCATATTGCAGAATCAGATCAGTGCAAGGAAGGACTAACCATTCCATATGGATAACTACCTTTTGAAATGATGTTCTAGTGATACGAGTGTAATCTAAATCTGTTTTCAACAACAGAGGCCCTTTGAGTTCTCTAGAATATTTTTAAAATTCTTTTATTTGTTGTTTTATCATATTGATAGTAACCTAAAGAAACATTAATTAATTGCTTGAGCACAAATACTGCCTTCTGGTCTTGATGCTTGTATTTCTTTATATGTAAGCTCTAGTGATATCACCTTCCTTGTACAGAATAATGAGAAAACAGAAACCAATATAATACTTAATTTATGTGATGTTTAAACTACCTGATTTTAGGACTCACTAGAAATCCACAGTAATTAAGATAGTGTTGGTGCTGAGAGTAAAAACAGATAAATAGATCAATGTAGTAGACTAGAAAGTGTACAAATAGACCTACATATATATGATGAATTGATTTTTCAAGAAAGATAACCAAGGTATTTCAATAAGAAAAAAATAGTCTTTTCAACAGACAATGCTGAAACAACTGAGTATCATTTTATGACAAACTATCATCAATGCTCACATCATACTGTCCAGAAAAATGGACTTAAAATGAATCATAGATATAAACATAAAAAGATCTCAACAAATTTAAAAGCATTTGCTCTGGGCTTCCCTGGTGGTGCAGTGGTTAAGAATCTGCCTGCCAATGCAGGGCACACAGGTTCAAGCCCTGGTCCAGAAAGATCCCACATGTCATGGAGTAACAAAGCCCGTGCACCACAACTACTGAGCCTGCGCTCTAGAGCCCATGAGCCACAACTACTGAAGCCTGCATGCTTGGAGCCCGTGCTCTGCAACAAGAGAAGCCACTGCAATGAGAAGCCTATGCACCACAACGAATAGTAGCCCCTGCTCACCGCAGCTAGAGAAAGCCTGTGCACAGCAACAAAGACCCAATGCAGCAAAAAAAAAAAAAAAAAAAAAGCATTTGCTCTTAGAAAAACACCACTATGTTTTTTCTGTTTTTTGTGGTACACGGGCTTCTCACTGTTGTGGCCTCTGCCTTTGCGGAGCACAGGGTCCGGATGCAGGCTCAGCAGCCATGGCTCACGGGCCCAGCCACTCCGCGGCATGTGGGATCTTCCCAGACCGGGGCACAAACCCATGTCCCCTGCATCAGCAGGCGGACTCTCAACCACTGTGCCACCAGGGAGGCCCAAAAAACACCACTATGAAAAGGAAAATACAAGTCACAGCCTAGGAGGAAATATCTGCAATTTACATATATAGAAAAGCACATGTATCCTGAATATATAAAGAGCTCTTACAACTCAAAAGTAAAATAAAATATTTTAAAAGGTGAGATTTTTTCATAAATACTTCATAAATAAAGATATGAGTAGCTGAATAAACACATGAAAAGATGCTAAAAATGATTAATTATCAAAGAAGTACAAATGGAAACTCCAATATCCCTACACATCCTATAAAATACAGTAAGTCCCCTACATACGAACGTTCAAGTTGTGAACTTTCAAAGATGCAAACGTGCATCTGGTTCTAGCAAGGAACCAGAACCTGTGCCATCAATGTCAGGCATGAGTGAAGTTGCAGCTTGTCCTCTGTCTCCTATTGCTGAGGATACTTCAGCTCTACCATTTCCCACCTCCTCTCCCTCCTCTGGTCAGTAACTCTTCTTGCCTGTTCACTCGATGCCAGTCCCTGTATGCCAGCTTTTGCACTGTACTACTGTACTTTTCAAGGTACTGTACTGTAAGATTAAAAACTTTTACTTTATTTTTTGTGTTTGTTTGTTTATATGTATTATTTGTGTGAAAAGTATTATAAACCTATTACAGTACAGTACTATATAGCCTATTGTGTTAGTTGGGTACCTAGGCTAACTTTGTTGGACTTACAAACAAATTGGACCTAAGAATGCATTCTCAGAACAAAACTCGTTCATATGTAGGGGACTTACTGTAGGTGAAATTTAAAAGGCAGACAATATCAAGTGTTGTCAAGGAGGTAGAACAATGGAAGTCTCAAACATTGCTGGTAAAAGTGTAAAGTTGTACAGTTTTGAACTGTTTGGCAACTTCTCATAAAGTTAAAATTCACTTACCATGTTAGTCAATAATAAACACAAAAAAACAGATGTTCAAAAAAGACTTCTAAATGAAAGTTTATAACAGTTTTATTGAAAATAATAGCTTGGGGGGGACCTTCAAGATGGCAGAGGAGTAAGATGAGGAGATCACCTTCCTTCCCACAAATACATCAAAAATACATCTACATGTGGAACAACTCTTACAAAACACCTACTGAATGCTGGCAGAAGACCACAGACTTCCCAAATGCAAGAAAACCCCCACGTACCTGGGTAGGGCAAAAGAAGAAAACAAAAAACAGAGACAAAAGAATAGGGATGGGACCTGTCCCTCTGGGAGGGATCTGTGAAGGAGGAAAAGTTTCCTCCTTTGGTGGGCATGGGGGGAGCTTCAGAGCCATGGAGGACAGCACAGCAACAGTGGTGCAGAGGGCAAAGCGGAGAGATTCCTCACAGAGGATCGGTGCGGACCAACACTCACCAGCCTGAGAGGCTTGTCTGCTTACCTGCCAGGGCAGGTCAGGTCTGGGAGCTGAGGCTTGGGCTTCGGAGATCAGACCCCAGGGAGAGGGCTGGGGTTGGCCGCGTGAAGACAGCCTGAAGGGGGCTAGTGCACCACAACTAGCCAGGAGGAAATCAGGGGAAAAGTATGGACCTGCCTAAGGGGCAAGAGACCATTGTTTTGGGGTGCAGGAGAAGAGGGGATTCCTTCCCCATGTGCCCACAGAAGACAGAGCACCGACTAAGAAAGCTCTATAGACAGGCATGAGCCGTGACTATCAGCTAGGACCCCAGAGATGGGCATGAAATGCTAATGCTGTTGCCACTGCCACCAAAAATCCTGTGTGCAAGCTCAGGTCACTACCCACACCCCCCACAGGACCCTATGCAGCACACCAGTTGTCCAGGGACAACTTCCCCAGGAGAACACATGGCATGCCTCAGGCTGTTGCAATGTCACGCCAGCCAATGCAACCGCAGGCTCAACCCACATTCCAATTATGACTACTGTACCCCTCCTTCTCCCTGGCCTGAGAAAGAAAGACAGACCTAATCAGCCGCTGCTTTAACCCGCTCCTGTCTGGGCTGGGAACAGATTCCTGAGGGTGACCTACACACAGAGGCAGGGCCAAAACCAAATCTGAACCCCAGGAGCTGTGCGAACAAAGAAGAGAAAGGGAAATTTCTCTGTGCACCCTCAGGAGCAGCGGATTAAATCCCCACAATCAACTTGATGAACCCTGTGTCTGTGGAATACCTGAACAGACAATGAATGTTCCCAAAATTAAAGCCGTGGACTTTGGGAGCAACTGTAGACTTGGGGTTTCTGTCTGTGACTGATTTGTTTTTGTTTCTGATTTTTATATTTATCTTAGTTTAGTTTTAAGTACTTATTATCTTTGGTGGATTTGTTTATTGATTTGGTTGCTCCTTTCTTTTTTTTCTTCTTATTGTTTTTGTACTCTATTTTATTTTTTCTCTTCCTTTTCTTCTGAGCTGTGTGGCCGACAGGGTCTCGGTAGTCCGCCCTGGTATCAGGCCTGAGCCTCTGTGGTGGGAGAGCCAAGTCCAGAACACTGGACCACCAGAGACCTTCTGGCCCCATGTAATGTCAATTGGTGAGAGCTCCCCCAGAGATCTCCATCTCAACACTAAGACCCAGCTACACCCAACGGCAAACAAGTTCCAGTGGTGGACACCCCATGTCAAACAACTAGCAAGACAGGAAAACAACCACACCCATTAGCAGAGAGCCTGCCTAAAATCATACTAAGTTCACAGACAGCCCAAAACACACCACTGGACACAGCCCTGCCTACCAGAATGACAAGATCCAGCCCCACCCACCAGAACATAGGCACCAGTCCCCTCCAGCAGGAAACCTACAAGAGCCACTGAAGCAACCTCACACACTGTGGGCAGACACCAAAAACAACAGGCACTAAGAACCTGCAGCTTGTGAAAAGGAGACCCCAAATACAGTAAGTTAAGCAAAATAAGAAGACAGAGAAATACACAGCAGATGAAGGAGCAAAGTGAAAACCAACCAGATGAAACAAATGAAGAGGAAATAGGCAGTCTACCTGAAAAAGAATTCAGAGTAATGATAGGAAATATGATCCAAAATCTTGGAAATAGAATGGAGAAAATACAAGAAACATTTAACAAGGACCTAGAAGAACTAAAGAGCAAACAAACAATGGTGAACAACACAATAAATTAAATTAAAAATTCTCTAGGAGGATTCAATAGCAGAATAACTGAGGCAGAAGAACGGATAAGTGACCTGCAAGTTAAAAGAGTGGAAATAACTGCCACAGAGCAGAATAAAGAGAAAAGAATGAAAAGAATTAAGGACAGTCTCAGAGACATCTGAGACAACATTAAACACACAAACATTTAAATTATAGAGGGGGGGGGGTGGGTCCCAGAAGAAGAAGAGAAAAAGAAAGGGTCTGAGACAATATTTGAAGAGATTATAGTTGAAAACTTCCCTAACATGGGAAAAGAAATTGTCAATCAACTCCAGAAAGCACAGAGACTCCTATACAGGATAAATCCAAGGAGAAACATGCCAAGACACATATTAATCAAATTATCAACAATTAAATATAATGAAAAATATTAAAAGCAGCAAGGGAAAAGCAAGAAATAACATGCAAGGGGATCTCCATAAGGTAAACAGTTGACCTTTCAGCAGAAACTCTGCAAGCCAGAAGGGAGTGGCAGGACATATTTAAAGTGATGAAAGTGAAAAACCTACCACCAAGATTACTCTACAAAGCAAGGATCTCATTCAGATTTGACTGAGAAATTAAAACGTTTAAGACAAGCAAAAGTAAAGAGAATTCAGCACCACCAAACCAGCTTTACAACAAATGCTAAAGGAACTTCTCTAGGCAGGAACACAAAAGAAGGAAAAAAACCTACAAAAACAAACCCAAAACACTTAAGAAAATGGTAATAGGAACATACATATCGATAATTTCCTTAAATGTAAATGGATTAAATGCTCCAACCAAAAGACATAGACTGGTTGAATGGAAACAGAAAGAAGACCTGTATACATGCTGTCTACAAGAGACCCACTTCAGACCTAGGGATACATACAGACTGAAAGTGAAGGGATGGAAAAAGATATTCCATGCAAATGGAAATCAAAAGAAAGCTGGAGTAGCAATTCTCATATCAGACAAAATAGACTTTAAAATAAAGACTATTACAAGAGACAAGAAGGACACTACATAATGATCAAGAGATCGATCCAAGAAGAAGATATAACAAGTGTAAATATTTATACACACAATATAGGAGCACCTCAATACATAAGGCAAATGCTAACAGCCATAAAAAGGGATATCGACACTACCACGATCATAGTAGGGGACTTTGACACCCCACTTTCACCAATGGAAAGATCATCCAAAATGAAAATAAATAAGAAAACACAAGTTTTAAATGACACATTAAACAAGATGGACTTAATTGATATTTATACAACATTCTATCCAAAACCAACAGAATACACTTTCTTCTCAAGTGGTCATGGAACATTCTCCAGGATAGATCATATCTTGGGTCACAAATCAAGCCTTGGTACATTTAAGAAAATTGAAATCATATCAAGTATCTTTTCCGACCACAATGCTATGAGACTAAATACCAATTACAAGAAAAACTCTGTAAAAAAATACAAACACATGGAGGCTAAAGAATATGCTATTAAATAACCAAGAGATCACTGAAAAAATCAAAGAGGAAATCAAAAAATACCTAGAAACAAATGACAATGAGAACACAGTGACCAAAACCTATGGGATGCAGCAAAAGAAGTTCTAAGAGCCAAGTTAGTTCTAAGAGCCAAGCAACACAATCCTATCTTAAGAAACAAGAAAAATCTCAAATAAACAACTTAACCTTACACCAAAGCGATTACAGAAAGATGAACAAACACAACCCAAAATTAGCCGAAAGAAAGAAATCATAAAGATCAGATCAGAAATCAATGAAAAAGAAATGAAGGAAAGAATAACAAAGATCAATAAAACTAAATGCTGGTTCTTTGAGAAGATAAACAAAATTGATAAACCATTAGCCAGACTCATCAAGATAAAAAGGGAGAAGACTCAAATCAACAGAATTAGAAATGAAAAAGGAGAAGTAAAAACTGACACTGTAGAATTACAAAGGATTATGAGAGATTACTACAAGCAACTATATGCCAATAAAATGGAAAATCTGGAAGAAATGGACAAATTCTTAGAAATGCACAACATTCCAAGACTGAACCAGGAAGAAATAGAAAATATGAACAAACAAATCACAAGCACTGAAATTGAAACTGTGATTAAAAATCTTCCAACAAACAAAAGCCCAGGGCCAGATGGCTTCACAGGCAAATTCTATCAAACATTTAGAGAAGAGCTAACACCTATCCTTCTCAAACTCTTCCAAAATATAGCAGAGGCAGGAACACTCCCAAACTCATTCTATGAGGCTGCCATCACCCTCTTACCAAAACCAGAGAAACATGTCACAAAAAGGGAAAACTACAGGCCAATATCACTGATGAACATAGATGTAAAAATTCTCAACAAAATACTACCAAACAGAATCCAACAGCACATTGAAAGGGTCATACACCATTGTCAAGTGCAGTTTATCCCAGGAAAACAAGGATTCTTCAATATATGCAAAGCATTCATGTGATACACCATATTAACAAACTGAGGAATAAAAACCATATGATCATATCAATAGATGCAGAAAAAGCTTTTGACAAATTCAGCACCGATTTATGATAAACACTCTCCAGAAAGTAGGCATTGAGGGAACCTACCTCAACATAATAAAGGCCATATATGACAAACCCACAGTCAACATCATTCTCAATGGTGAAAAACTGAAACCATTTCCTCTAAGACCAGGAACAAGACAAGGTTGCCCACTCTCACCACTATTATTCAACATAGTTTTGGAAGTTTTAGTCACGGCAGTCAGAGAAGAAAAAGAAATAAAAGGAATCCAAATTGGAAAAGAAGAAGTAAAATTGTCACTGTCTGCAGATGACATGATACTATACACAGAGAATCCTAAAGATGCTACCAGAAAACTACTAGAGCTAATCAATGAATTTGCTAAAGTAGCAGGACACAAAATTAATGCACAGAAATCTCTTGCATTACTATACACTAACGACAAAAAATCTGGAAGAGAAATTAAGGAAACATTCCCATTTACCATTGCAACAAAAATAATAAAATACCTGGGAATAAACCTACCTAAGGAGGTAAAAGAACTGTATGCAGAAAACTATAAGACACTGATGAAAGAAATCCAAGACAACACAAACAGAAGGACAGATATACCATGTTCTTGGATTGGAAGAATCAACATTATGAAAATGACTATACTACCCAAAGCAATCTACAGATTCAATGTAATCTCTATCAAACTACCAAAGGCATTTTTCACAGAACTAGAACAAAAAATTTCACAATTTTATGAAAACAGAAAAGACCCCGAATTATCAAAGCAATTTTGAGAATGCAAAACGGAGCTGGAAAAATCAAGCTCACTGACTTCAGACTATACTACAAAGCTACAGTAATCAAGACAGTATGGTGCAGGCACAAAAACAGAAATATAGATCAATGGAACAGGATACAAAGCACGGAGATAAAGCCATGCACGTATGGTCATCTTATCTTTGACAAAGGAGGGAAGAATAAACAACGGAGAAAAGACAGCCTCTTCAATAAGTGGTGCTGGGAAAACTAGACAGCTACATGTAAAAGCATGAAATTAGAGCACTTCCTAACACCATACACAATAATGAACTCAAAATAGATTAAAGACCTAAATGAAGGCCAGACACTATGAAACTCTTAGAGGAAAACGTAGGTAGAACACTCTATGACACAAATCACAGCAAGATCTTTTTTGACTCATCTCCTAGAGAAATGGAAATAAAAACAAAAATAAAGGGGCCTAATGAAACTTAAAATCTTTTGCACAGCAAAGGAAACCATAAACAAGATGAAAAGACGACCCTCAGAATGGGAGAAAATATTTGCAAATGAAATAACTGGCCAAGGATTAATCTCCCAAATATACAAGCAGTATATGCAGCTCAATATCAAAAAAAAAAAAAAAAAAAAAAAAAAAAAAAAAAAACACACAAACAACACAATCAAAAATGGGCAGAAGTCTTAAATAGACATTTCTCCAGAGAGGATATACTGATTGCCAACAAACACATGAAAGGATGCTCAACATCACTAATCATTAGAGAAATGTAAATCAAAACCACAATAAGTTGTCACCTCACACCTGTCAGAATGGCCATCATTAAAAAAACCTACAAACAATAAATGCTGGAGAGGGTGTGGAGAAAAGGGAACCCTCTTGCACTGTTGGTGGGAATGTAAATTGATACAGCCACTACGGAGAACAGTATGGAGGTTCCTTAAAAATCTAAAAGTAGAATTACCATATGACCCAGCAATCCCACTACTGGGCAAATACCCTGAGAAAACCATAATTCAAAAAGAGACATGTACCACAATGTTCATTGCAGCTCTATTTACAATAGCCAGGACATGGAAGCAACCTAAATGTCCATCGACAGATGAATGGATAAAGAAGATGTGGCACATATACACAATAGAATATTACTCAGCCATAAAAAGAAATGAAATTGAGGTATTCATAGTGAGGTGGATGGACCTAGAGTCTGTCATACAGAGTGAAGTAAGTCAGAAAGAGAAAAACAAATACTGTACACTAACACATATATATGGAATCTAAAAATATTTTTTTCTAATGAACCTAGGCAGGACAGAAATAGAGACGCAGACATAGAGAATGGACTTGAGGACACAGGGAGAGGGAAGGGTAAGCTGGGACAAAGTGAGAGAGTAAAATTGACACATATATACTACCAAATGTAAAATAGATAGCTAGTGGGAAGCAGCTGCATCGCACAGGGAGATCAGCTCGGTGCTTTGTGACCACCTAGACGGGTGGGATAGGGAGGGTGGGAGGGAGACGCAAGAGGGAGGGGATATCGGGTTATATGTATACGTATAGCTGATTCATTTTGTTATAAAGCAGAAAGTAACACAACATTATAAAGCGATTATACTCCAATAAAGATGTTAAAAAATATTTAAAAACAGAAAATAATAGCTTGAAAAATTCAAATGGTCATCAATTGCTGAATGGATAAACAAATAATGGTATATGCATATAACAGAATACCACTCGGAAATGAAAAGAATCAGATTACTTATATGCACAACAAAATGGATGAATCTCAAAAATACTATGTTCTCAAAAGTATCCAGATACAAAAGTATATGTACTGTTTGATTTTATTCATATGAACAGGCAAAACTAATCTAGAGTGGCAGAGAGCAGATCTGTGATTGCCGGTGATTGGAGGTGGTCAGGAGGGAATTAACTGCAAAGGGACAGAAGGGAACTTTTTTGAATAATGAAAATGTTTTATATCTTTATTGGATTGCTGTTTGCATTGGTATATGTTTCTCAAAAGTCACAAAACCATATGCTTTATATAAGTGCATTTTATTGTATGTAGATTATTCCTCAATAAAGTCTATTTAAAAAACTGAAACAGCTTTTAAAAGAAATTCAGCTACCTGAATAAATTTCCATAGTGCCTTTCAGTCCCCTCATATAGAACGTTTCATTATAATTGTTTTATCACCAGTTTTCCAGAGCCTAAATATTTTTATACCCCACCTTCAAGGCAAATCAACAATAATGGTGAGGACCTGTTGAACTCTACATACGAGCGTTTTCTTCTGCAGCTTTGGCTTAGGAAGAACAAAAAGAGGGTTTGAGGATAAAAAGCCTGAAACTCCAAAGGAAATCCGGATTATCCCACAGTCATAGGAACATATAACTACCAGAACTGGTTTTAAATCTGTCTAAAGTATCAATGACAGATATTTGGCAATGGTAACAGCAGAAGTGATTTTAAATCTGTCTACTTGTTCAGGGACAATTCACTTCAGTGTACGTACCTCTGCAACTAAGACAAAACATCACCCTACTTCTGTTTCTATTTGCAACACAAAACATGCTTCTAAGATTGACTTCAACACACTCCTTCCTCTATAACTAGCATGACCCCAAACGAAGTCTTCCTAAAGCCATAAAAACGAAATAGTGCCATTTGCAGAGATGTGGATAGACCTAGAGACTGTCATACAGAGTGAAGTAAGTCAGAAAGAGAAAAACCAATTTCATATAATATCACTTATATGTGGAATCTAGAAAAATGGTACAGATGAACTTATTTGCAAAGCAGAAATAAAGACACAGATGTAGGGAACAAACTTATGGATACCAAGGGTGGAAGCGGGGGGTGTGGGATGAATTGGGAGATTGGGATTGACATATATAAACTACTATGTATAAATAGATAACTAATGAGAACCTACTGTATAGCCCAGGGAACTCTACTCAATGATCTGTGGTGACCTAAATGGGAAGGAAATCTAAAACAGAGGGGATATATATATATATGTATAACTGATTTACTTTTCTGTACAGCAGAAACTAACACAACATTGTAAAGCAACTATGATCCAATAATTTTTTTTTAAAAAAAGACTGTCAATATGCTTTGCTCTACAAGATTAAGCTTAGTCATCAGAGCTCTCCCTTGCTTATGCTGTAATTTTGGCATTTACATTGCAGATACTGAGTAGTGGTCTTATTTTTTGGCAGTTCCTAGATCTCATTTTACAGATGGAGAAAATGTGACATGAAAAAATTAAAGGTTTTGTTTTTAATATAACTAATGATCATATAACTAATATAATCCACTGGGAACTAAATACCAGTCTACTAATAACAGGTCTGGTACTCTTTTTCTTCCAGCATTCACATAGAAACACATACACACATGCATATACATCACTGACATAAAATTCTTCAAGATAATAAATGTCATATAAATTAGTTTCATAGTCACTCAATCTTTTTTGACTTATACTTTAGGGATTTAAAGATGACTATATTCCTCCTAATATCAAGGGGATCATGGTTTACTAAAGGAGACATTCAGGTAAGAAATAATAGTAATGCAATAAATAGAAATCAAATAAACTAGACTTGTATTTTAGATTCATTGCTTACTTGCAATATAATTCTGGATAAATTACTTACCCTCTCAGAGTTTCAGTTTTTTTGTCCATAAAATGCAAACAATAAAATATACTCTGAAAGAGTACTGGGGAGTTTGAAGATTCATGAAAACAGAGTAAAAATCACGATGATTGAAACAAAAATTGTTGTCATTTTCATTTCACCAACATCATTATTCCCAATAAAATAAGTAGTTCTATGAATAGACATGAGAGAATTGTTGTCATTTTGAGAAGAAAGTGATATTGGTATGGGTTTGCAAGAAGAGGAATAAGTTCAGGGGAAAGGAACCCTGAGGTGGGAGTGGAGGTGGGAGTGGAAGCATTCCAGGCAGTAGCTAGAGCACACATAAATCTCTAGAAGTACAAGTAAGTGTAAGTAATATTTACAGGATGCATACTCTCTACTAGGCACTGTCATTAATATACCACCTCATTCCATTCTCACAGCAATCCTAAGATTTAGATACTTCAATATTGCCATTTTACAGATGAGAAGATAGGAGCAGATGTTGTAACTTGCCCAAAGTCACAAAGCTATATATTCCATAGTAGGTCTAGGAATTGAACCTGAGTAGAACATGGTAGCCTACACTCTAACCCATTACACAATAAAGAGTGTACTTTAATGTACATCACTACTTTATATAATTTTCAGGGCTATTTATGTCAGTTAAGTTTTTCAGAAGCCAATGAAGACATCTGGAAGACTAGTGTATTCAGAGAAGGTTTATCAGATCCTTAATTTCTTTTGCAATATGATTTAAATAATTAATTATGTAGAGTAGGCACAAAATGCAGTATAAAAATTAGGTGTTCACAGAATACAATTTCATTTTTCTATTACTCAGTTTATTTTCTGTCACAAGCTTCCAAATAGATCATAAAAATTTAATATCCTTTAAATATCCGTTTGTCTTATCACTGGGTTCTAAATGCTGGGTGGGTGGGAGTTGATGGGCATCTGGCTCTTGTCTTACAATCTGTATATTCTGGCATCTCCTGAGATCAGCTGAGGAATTCATAATTCATTTCCGTCCATGAATTTCTGTCGAAACAGGTCACTGCTAAGTCATCCGAAAGGTTCCTGCGGGCATGTTCTGTCTAGGCTATGTCCCATGTTCTTTTAGAGTATGTAGGATTATTCTGCTGTTCTTAATCACACAAGTCCACAGAGATTTACAGGATGAGAGGCTGCCTATGATCTCTCATTACTTCCTTGCTCCTCTTAGTTTCAGGCGATATTTATACTTATCAGGTATCAACCTGGCATAGGAGAAAAATGTTACCATAAGTTGATTAGAGATGTTTGTCCACCTAAATCCATTTTGTCTTTTTCCTGAGCCAGTATTCCATCCTCCCTTGCTGGGAGGTGTGGCCACGTAACTGGGTTTTAACCAATAGGATATGAGCAGAAATAATATGAGTCACTTGCAGCCTGGCCCCCAAGCCTTTCACACATGCTCCTTTATGTTCATTCCTCCTCTGTTGTCATGACACAGACAAGTGAATCTCTAAAGGCTGAAAAGATACAAGCTGTACAAGCTGCAAAGGACCTTGCTTCCTGAATGATAGAGCAGAGAGTTGTAATCTGAAACACCCACCAGGACTGTTATTGATCAATAAATAAACTCCTGTTTTTGTCTGGCCATTACCAGATTGTGTTTCTTACCACAGGCTGGCTTATCCTAACTAATACACAGACCCATATGATTAGATATCTTAAACAGTGGTTTCTGTTCTGTAATATTTATGTGCCTCCATGGCTGTACTTTCAGAAGGGAAAAGAGGCACCACTTTCACTCCAATCTCCCCAATTTATCTGGAGTGTCTGAATGACCCCTAGCTCATCCAAGAGAAGGGTCATCTCCCTTTTATAAAGTATGTTCTCCATCTTACTCTCCATCTTACTCTCCTCTTTGCTTCTCCATCTTACTCTCCTCTTACCCCAGCTCTAAGAATCTATTATTTCAGTGGGAGGCAGCAAGTTTTGTGTTACTCATCAATTACCCCTTTTTTAACCATGTTGAAGAGATTAAAATATCATTAATCGAGTATTTTGCAAATAAGAAGGGAAATGAATAAGTAATGTTCCAGCTGATTAATTGAGAGACATCAAAGAGTACAAAGAAAAGCAAAGGTGGGGGAATCACTGTTAATATGCCTAAATATTATGCTACAATATTTGTAATCCTCTGTCAAATGGATCACATACCCAAGAACTGCATTCTCTCTCAGGGTCTCAGTCATTAGCTTGAGCCCTAACCAGAATCTGGGGAACTGTGACACTTGAAAATGATTAATATTTTTTGATAGTGAGGAATTTGGTCAAAGCAGAAGTGTTTATTGAGTACTTACTACATATGCTGGTTACTGTTCTGCGTACTGAAATCTCTAGAAGTACAAATCCTTGTAATGAAGGACCAAGGATTTTCTCTCAAGATACAAGTACCCAACAGAGGGACCCCCCCCCCACCTTTGCCTGCTTCAAGCATGACCCATACTGAGATGGTAGAGCGAGACAGAGGCCACATCAAGGTTTTGTAATAATCCACAAATGTTTTCATGTAGTTGCTCATGTGACCCTGGAAACATCTAGGAGTGCTGATATATGAGTAAATGAGTGTAGTTCCCTTTGCATTGCTTCTAGAAAGCAGTTAGTGCCATGAGCCCCTTGAGTCCAGTTCTTGACTTGAGATACTTTTCCTTATCTCCCTACCCTCTGCAGAAAGTACTCACAGGATTTTGTGATGTAAAACTCAGAAATCTAAGAAAATTGCCAACTGCCTCAAATTCTTCTAGGGCCAGCCTCACTCCATAATCTAGAGTAAAGGAGCACATATTCAAACTTTATCCTTGACACACGCTTGGATAAACTGCAGTTTCCTGATTAAATATGCAGAGTAAATTCCAACATGGGTCCCAGGTGATATGCTGGGTGTTAAGTTTCCTAAAATAATTTTTTTTTTACCAGTTCTCAATTGTGATTCTATCTTATTCTATCTCAGTCATGAGTCAATCCATATTGTACAAGGTCTCACCCCAGCTGGCTAAACTGAGAGCAAGAAATGAAAATCAGATATGATTCTCACGTAATAAATATGGGAATTGTGACTTCAATGATGGAACACTGGAGAACTGAAGGACAGGGGATTTTTAGGTTTCTGGAGAAATTTCTTCTTCTAAAAACGACATGCATGGGTTGGGATATTTTGAGGTTACAAACTGTGGGTTAAAATAAAGTGTCAGGGCTCACAAGTCTGGTAAAACCACAAAATTCTGTCTTGAATGGAATTTCTGGTGCCAAGCTTTGCATTGCTTTCACCTGAAACCACGATGAGAGGAGTCAAGTTTTCATATGGGTAGAGAAAAGAGAAAGCAAACAAAGGACACTCACATCACCAAGCAAACAGGCAGTCACACTGGTGCCCGATCTGCCCAGCACTTAAGCAAGAATCCTGGAGAAAGGTTCACAGAGCCACTACTATTGCTTCATCCAGTTTCTCCCCAAAGATTTGGGTATTTACATCCCATCATCCTGGGGGAGGGCATAGGGGTAAATCTGCATATTTGTGGATAGTATGACCATGGTTGGGAAATACCTTTGTGGGAACATGCTGGTTACAAACAGCTGAAGTGTTTTTCACCATATTCAGTTAAATTAATCCCTGTCTCCTCTCTCCCACTTCTTTTGGTTTTTTTAGTAACTTCCTTCCATCCCACTCCCATGTAGCTCATGCCCCCTTTTTTTTTTTTTCAGTACCTTTACTATTGATCACTCAAAAAGTCATTCTTAGTTTGGAAAGACTGACGGGAGGCACATTTGCCCATTTCTGTCACTAAGTACAGCTGGATATCCTGAACACTATATATGAAACAAAAGAAGGCTCTGAATGGTGGAGACAAGAGGACAGGCTGGCTACACAGACTGGCTAAACTGTGGACCCAAGGAATGACACCACGGTGAAATACCTGGGTTTTCTTTTTATCTCATATACCTCAGACTTAGAGCCGAAGAAACCAGCAAGCAGAAAATACTAATGGGCATAGACAATTAAGCCTCAATGAAAGTCTATTTTTCTCTACCCAGAGGACTAGGAAAGAGTCGGCCTAGAAAATAACAACTCAGTTCCAAACGAATACCACAGAGAAAACTGCTGTCTCATGACCCTGCTCCTGCCTCCACTTCTGCTGGTATGGTGTCAGAGAAGGCTGAGTGAGGGCTTGGGAAGTCCATCTCCATCAAGCTGTAATGCATCCCACCCTACCCTGGTGTCAGCAGATACCACATGGGGAATCTGGATTTGTACCCCTGCACTGTGGTAATAAAGCTCCCCTCCCTCCTCTCCCCCCATGTTTCAGCAGTATCAGATGAAAACTGGCAGAGGGTCAGAACTTCTACCACTGCCACCCTATCCCTGCCCCACATATCAGTGGAGGACACCTGTGTGCAATAAGCAGCCATTCTAGCCAGGGAGGTATCCGTGAAGGTCTAGACTGAAGCCTGAATTCTCACCCCCAACCCAGAAGTAACGAGGTACCCCTCAACAACCCCCTGCCCGCACTGTGGGGTTAACAGAGGTGGGGAAACCTAGACTTCCACCATGTCCTAGCAGTAATGAAGAGATGCTCCCAATCCTTTGCCAGCTTCAGAGGAGGCCTGCTAAAATATGATTTAGATGAAATCCAGTCTCATGACATAATATTCAAAATGTCCAGGATACAATCACACATCACTCCTCATACCAAGAACCAGGAAAATCTCAACTCGAACCAGAAAAGACAATCAACAGAGCCACCACCAAGATGACACAGATGTTGACATTATCTGACAAGGAATTTAACAGAATTCTTCTTTAGCAGATTCACTGTAGTTTCTCAATGAAGTGGTCAGCCCGATTAAAATAGATGTAATGAATTATAATTCACATTTAATGAAATGTATTTGTGCAAATGGTCACTCAGCACCAACAACCATAAAGAAGTAATGACAACTTGTTATTACTGATGTAATTAATGGTGGCTTGTTAAAAAATGAGATTGGAATATAGATTAAGAGATTAAGAATCAAGATAAAAAGTACCCACATTCTATTTAATCCATGCAGATTATAATTGAAACCATTAAAACTGAGTTACGGATTGGGGTTCATTTGTCTACAAACATTTATCTCCATGTCTCCTTCACCATCCTTCCCAATCTCTACATATACATGCCACAATCACTTAGGAGTGCCTGCATACCTGATTGCTTACAAATTAGAATTACTCAAATATAGTCAAACATAATTATAAATATTATTTGAAATAATGGAAACTAGTGAAGATGTATTAGTCAAGGTTCACCAGAGAAACAGAACCAATTATATATATATATATATATATATATATATATATATATATACATCTACCTACCTATCTATAGATGTATATATCTATCTGTGTAGATATCTATATATACATCTATAGTTAGGTAGGTAGATAGTATGTCTATACTTGTATCTACATCTATATCTACCTATATCTATATATTGAGAGAGAGAGATTGATTTATTATGAAGAATTAGCTCACACCATTACAGAGGTTGAGAAGTCCCACCATCTGCCGTCTGCAAGCTGGAGACCCAGGAAAGCTGATGATGTAGTTTAGTGGGAGTCTAAAGGCCAGAGGACCAGGGGAGTCTGTGCTCTAAGTCTCAGTCTAGGGGCAGGAGAAATGGGTGTCCCAGTTCTACAGTCAGGCAGAAAGGGCAAATTCCCTTCTCAGCCCACTTTGTTCTACCCAGCAGATTGGATGATGCTTATCAACATGGGGGGCGGGGGGCAATCCGCTTTACTGAGTCCACTGATTCGAATGATGATGTCATCCAGAACCATTCTCACAGACACACCCAGAAATAACATTTAGCCAAATATCTGGTCACCCCATATTCCAGTCAAGTGGATATATATCACAAAAGGCAAGTGGCACATCAAACTTTAAATTAAATAATTAATTTCCTATTTGCTCTGAACTACTTTCCTTCCTTAAAGAGTTCTCAGTGCCTAGTTCCTTGAAAAAACAAACCCAAAATTATTTTACTGAATCTGATAAGTCTTTAAGATATCATTTCATTGCAAATACTTTCTTCTCTCTCTTTATAGTCAAATTTTATTAAGTCTTTATTTATGAGATAATGTCATGATCCAGAATCAATACAAGGCTTTTTGTAGAACTTTTTTCCCTCTGAGATAAGACTCTAAAAGTTCTCATAAACCTCTTCACTCTTAAAAGCAAGAGTTGGCAGACTCCGCTAGGATTTCAAAACTATGAGACATCTTTAATTGCATGGTCATTTGTCTTTATATGATATCTTTCACCTGGTTTTAATGTCAAGAGAAAAAAATTGAGGAGGACTAACTTTTCCATTTAAACAAATACAAATGAAAATATAAAAAGATAAAAGATAAAAAAAGATAAATTTATCATTTTCCACTTTTACTAGTTTTATCTGGAGGTTTGTGAATCTCAGGGATGGGTCCTGTTACGGGGAAAAAAAGAGATGGTATTCAATTTGAATATAAAATAAAAGAAGGATGGAAGGAAGGGAAGGAGGGAGAGAGTCCTTCTTTTATGCAACTTCTCTAACATGTGATCATATTTGTAGGGGATTTTTCCTTATTCTAAAAATCCATTTGACTGTGCTGTGAATGAGTCCTTGAAAATTCCCCAAGACACAGAAAATGGAACTTTTCACCGAGGACTCTGTAGTATTGCAGAGTTATCTGAAGTAGAGCACACTGGCTATAATTCTTTCCAAATTTGTAAACCACAAAAATGTAGGAAGCAGAAAATTACTTCCAAGCAAAATGAAACCAGTATTTATAATAATTAAGAGATGTGGAGTTTGGGGGGAATTAATTTAAGGAGGGGGAGAATCTACACTACTTAATTAGACAAAGATGCTGTTATAGAAACTTTACAAACACAGTATGTGGTAAGCAGCCCAGCCCCACTCTCTAGTATCCGAGACACCCACCTTTCAGCTCTACAGTTCAGATGGAAATATGAGATGCAAACACTTTAGCTTTACCCATGCTGTATTTTTTTTTTTTTTTTTTTTTTTTTTTTTTTGCGGTACGCGGGCCTCTCACTGTTGTGGCCTCTCCCGTTGCGGAGCACAGGCTCCGGACGCACAGGCTCAGCGGCCATGGCTCACGGGCACAGCCGCTCCGCGGCATGCGGGAACTTCCCGGACCGGGGCACGAACCCGTGTCCCCTGCATCGGCAGGCGGACTCTCAACCACTGCGCCACCAGGGAAGCCCCCCATGCTGTATTTTACTTTTTGCTTAGATTACAATTGATTGTGCATGATTGGAGAACATGTTAATGATATTTGGAAACTCTTAAACCTTTTTTTGGGGGGGTGAAGTAGAAAGGAATAGCTTTATTGCTTTGCCAGGCAAAGGGGGGTCACAGCAGGCTAATGCCCTCAAAACTGTGTATCTCAGACTTCCCTCGTGGCGCAGTGGTTAAGAATCCATCTTCCAGTTCAGGGGACACAGGTTCAATCCCTGGTCCAGGATGATCCCACATGCTGCGGAGCAACAAAGCCCGTGCGCCACAACTACTGAGCCCACACGCTGCAACTATGGAAGCCCATGTGTTCTAGGGCCTGTGAGCCGCAACTACTGAAGCCCGCACACCTAGAGCCAGTGCTTCACAACAAGGGAAGCCACTGCAATGAGAAGCCCGCACATCACAATGAAGAGTATCCCCAGCCCGCCACAACTAGAGAAAGCCCGTGCCCAGCAACGAAGACATAATGCAGCCAAATAAATAAATACAATTATAAACAAACAACCAAACAAAAAATAACAACAACAACAAAAAAAACTGTGTGTCGCAACTTGGAGGGGTTAGTGAGGAGTTTTATAGTAATGGTTCAAAGAGGGCGTCATCAGCTCGTGGACATTCTTCTGATTGGTTGATGGTGAGTCAGCATCATCGACCTTCTGGTTCCAACCAGTCTGTGGTCCACGTGCTTGTGGGCAAATCAACTTTGAGATATGGTTAATCCTTATGTTAGTAGGTAAACTCTAGAAATCTGAGCACAAAAGTTTAGCTCAACTGTATAAAACATTCTTCCTGATTTTCAGGATTTGGTCACATTTCTGTGTCCTATCCTGGGAAATAGCAAATTCTTGCTCCAATTTAGTTCTTCTCTGCTTGGTTCTGCAGCCATCCCAAAACAAACTCTAGACAATAAGGATTTAGAACATTACAAGGATAGTATGAAATGTCAGAATTTCTGGAGAAAAGCTTAGGGGGTGGGTAGCAGTTGTCTGAAGTTCTAATAATGTTCAGACCCACTTGGGAAGGAGTTAGTTTTTCTATAGATGATATCTAGAATCTGTTATTTTATAGTAAACTCCAATAGTCACAGAGCATTACAAAGAGTAAATTGTAAATTTGGCCCACCTGTTGAGCTCTGCCTTGTCACTTCAACAGTTTTTAAGAATTTTTTCTGGGGCTTCCCTGGTGGCACAGTGGTTGAGAGTCCGCCTGCCGATGCAGGGGACTCGGGTTCGTGCCCCGGTGCGGGAAGATCCCACATGCCGCGGAGCAGCTGGGCCCGTGAGCCATGGCCGCTGAGCCTGTGCGTCCGGAGCCTGTCCTCCACAACGGGAGAGGCCACAATAGTGAGAGGCCCGCGTACCGCAAAAAAAAAAAAAGAATTTTTTCTGCAAGTATTTGGAAAAATTTTATGGGAGTTAAATGACATTAGAAAGAGCAGACTCAAAACAGAAATCCTTCTGGAACAGCTTTTACATACAACTTTATAGTTTACAATGTGTTGTACATGCAACCTCAGCCGATGGCCTATTTATTCCCATCCAATTATGTTGGATGGAATACAGTTCCATGTCTTAGATGATTCATCAGTACATAAAAATCAGCTTGGCCCTAACCATGCAAACACAATCTGAGCTCAATTTTTAAGAAACCACAGATTTTCCCCTTAGGGAATAGACTGTTTGTGGGCAGTCTGTCTCTTTATAAGAAAATTATTTTCTAACGGAGCATTTTCACAGGCTAAAACTGAGAATTCCAGTATTTTCACTGCATAAGTGTACCTAGATATTTCAAAGAAATACTCCAAAAACAAAACATGAGCTATTTTCTTGTTTTTGCAGTTTAAATACCTATATGGAACCCTATGTAAAATTCTACTCAAGGACTGATTTTCCTTATCAGATTAAACCAATGGAACACCAAGTCTTGCAAAATCCCTTGCTTTCACTTAGGAAAAAAGATCAATTTCACTTACCTTGTGTCAGTTACCAAGTGATTACCTCTCATCTCCAAATCCACTCACCATTGCCCTGCTGATGATCCTGGAGCTGGACCCTGAAAACATTTCTCTTTTCTCAGAGGACAAAATGGTAAGTATTGTCAGCAGATGGCGCTAGAGAACACTACTGGAAAAGGAGGCTTTGTTTCAGTGTTTTTCTCCACTTGCTACTGTGGTGCACAGCATCCAGCAGTGCATAGGACAACAGTGTGTTCTGCTGAATGGCACCTCCACAATGGCACGTTCCTCTGGCACTTCAGAGGGCAGCTCCCCAGCAAATTCCATGAAGCAACACTCTCCTATGGACAGCTTTCCAAGCACCCAGAAGGCAGCTTCCTGGCAATTTCAGCTGGCAATATACCTCAGAGGACACCATCCAATGGGCCATGGTCATGGCCACACCCTCTCCATTGGTGGGGAAGAGTACCTCTTCCAGATTTGGTCTTTCTCTTGGTGCTCTGACTCAGCCCTAGAGATAGTGGCTTCTCCCTAGATGTGTTCTTCAATTCAATTATTTTTTAGAGTTTTTCTGTTGCTAAGTAATTGGTTATAGTTATTAATTCTTTGAATTAAACTTTCTTTGTTAAAATTGTAATGTGACTTCCATCTCCCGATTGGATCCTGAGTGACATGTACATTCAAACAGTTTTAAATAGTAACTGACGATACGAGTACAAATTTGTTTCCAAAAAATCATGGTATAATAAGATAGGAAATCTAAAACACTATCTTAAAAACATATGATCCCACAATTTTTCTTTCAGTAGACATTATATTTAAAGTATCCACTTACTGTCAACATAAATAAACCACCTAATAGAATAAATATTATCAAACCAATCTGCTTATTATTGATGCTTGAAAGGAAATTTCCTTTAGTGGAAAAGCTGCTGAAATATTTACACAGGCATGCATCAGTAAAAATGCCAAATGAAATGAGATCAACTACGTACTTTTAAAGGGAAGTTGATTTGTATACAGATCTTGATTTCTGATGGGGTTATGTCCCAATAAACCTATCGTAAGATATTCAAAATATCTTGTCAAAAATGCATTTAATACACCTAACCTACCAAACATCCTAGCTTAGCCTAGCCTGCCTTAAATGTGCTCAGAACACTTACATTAGACTACAGGTGGGCAAACTTATTTAGCACAAAGCCGAAATTGTTGAATATCTCCTGTAAGTTTTTGAAAACTGTACTAAGAGTGAAGAACAATGGTTGTATTGGGTACAGAATGGTTGTAAGCATATTAGTTGTTCACCCTCGTGATCACGTGGCTGAATGGTAGCTGCAGCTCACTGCCACTGCCCAGCATCATGAGAAAGTATCGTATCACATATCACTAGCCTTGGAAAAGATCAAAATTAAAAAATGTGAAGTTTACTTTCTATTGAATTCTTATCGCTGTGGCACCATCATAAAGTCGAAAAATAGTAAGTCGAAGCATCTAAGTTGGGGACCGTCTGTACATGTTAGATGACATAATTTATAGTACCTCTGAACTTACCTGAATGGAAGGCTACTCCCTATCACTAATGTTAGCATTTTACAGCACATGGATCAAAGAGAGAGCACGGTGATTTGCAGTCTCACCAAAATCGCACAAACTGGGAGAGTTAATTAACTCTGTGGAAGTCAGGATGATATTAGCTAAAGTAGGGTGAAAGAATACTGGAAAGTCCAAACACTTTTTTCACTACACAGACCATTGAGATCAAGTCTCTCGTTCCTTAAACACCACAGCTAACAGGTAAGTGACAGATGAAATACAATCAAACAGTGATTGTAATAGTTGAAAATCTGGTGAATTTAGTCTCCTGTGGGCTGTCTGCGTATTAAAAGAGGAGCAAGATCACTCCAAAGAACACTGAAGAGGCAGGTCTACTTTGCATGCTCCCCAAAACATTTCTCCTGGTGAACTGCTATCAAACTTTATCCCATCAAACCAAAAATATCAGAGATGATAATGTAGTATCCACAGCTAAAATGTTCTTCTTTCTCCAAGAAGGAAAATAAAGTTCTGGTGACTACTTAACCTCCTTCCCTGTCCTTAGGACCCACTCAAAAAATGTTGTTCACATGATTACGAGGAGTCCTCATCCGAGTATATCAGTTTCCTGTGGTTACTGTAAAAATTACCATGAACTTGGCAGCTTCAAACAACAGAAATTCTCTCACAGTTCTGGAGGCCAGTACAATATTAGTTTCCCTGGGCCAAAATCGAGGTGTCAGCAAGGCTGTGCTCCCTCTGGAGTCTCTAGGGGAGAATTCACTCCTTGCTTCTTCCAGCTGTGGGTGCTTGCTGGTATTCCCTTGCTGTGACCACATCACTCCAATCTCTGCATCCATCTTTACATAGCCTTCTCCTTTTCTGTTTTCTTCTCTTCTATCTATCTCAAATTTCCTTTTGCCTCCCTCTTATAAAGACACTTGCTAGTGCATCTAAAGCTCATTCACACAATCCAGGATAATCTCCAATAGCAAGATCCTTAATTTAATCACATATGCAAAGACCTTGTTTCTTTATAAGATAGCATTTGTAGCTTGAAGGGATGCTTCCAGGATTTGTGGCTTTCTCTGGGTGGCCATTATTCAGCCTAGTACGTTGAGCACCAAAGTGCTTCGACTTTTGTCTGGATGTAATAGCCAAATGACTTTGGGCTATCTTTCTTGGAGAGAAGGTAAATGTGTTCTATGCTTGGAAAGAAAAAGGTGGATTGTGAAGCAGCTGCCCTACTAGCTTCTAGACGTAGCCATGTGAATAGTGACTGTCCAATGAAAAGTGAGTGGAAGAAATTGATGTTTGTCATTCCAGGCCAATGACATTAAGAAGCTAGTGTCCCTCCATGATAGTCTCTTTTCCCTTCTTCTGGCTGGATAAGACTATGAAAAGTAAATTATCGAGACACAGGAAGGAAAAATCGGAGTCCCTCAATGATTGTGTGGAAGAAAAGTATCTGCCAATATATCTGAAACAGGATAAATACAAAGAAACATCCACATAGAAACATCGTGGTGAAAATGCAAGCATCTGACAAATAAAGAAGATCTTAAAATAGCAGAAAGAAAAGGCAAACCACCTACAAAGGCATGATAGATTGATTGATGATAGAAAGACTTTTGATAGAATTTTCAACGGTAACAAGGGAAGCCAGAAGACAGTGGGAAGACCTTAAAGTGTTGAGAGGAAATACATATCAACCAAGAATAGTGTATCCAGCCAAACTTTATTACTAAAACAAGGGTGAAATAAAGGCATTTTAGAAACCTAAACTTTTGAATGTTTATCACCTTAACTAAAGGAACCTCAGATGGACCTCCATAAGAAGAAAACCGATTATAGGATGACAGCTGGAACATAAGAAATATTGAACAAACGAAATGATTAACGGGTCTGTAAATATAAAACAACTTGTCTGTATAAGTTATTAATGACAATATATAATTTTTAAAGTTAAAAAAAGAATAAAACTTAATTTCTGGGTAGCTAGAGCATGTGAGTCGCAAGGCTGTTGTATCTGAACCAACTGTTAAATTTGAGTGTATACTCTGACTTTAGATTCTACCTCAGGTTAAAGCAAAGACCTGGCTGAGGATGTTGATTAAGAGAAATAACCAAGAAAACTACTTATTATTACAAAATACATTTATTTTCATTCAACAACCTAATTAAGCAATCAATCAATTAAGCAAACAAGCCATAACAGATGATAGAGCAGGAAGGAATGTACTAACTTATGCCTATTACTTAGCCAAAACTCTATTTCCTTTGGCTGTTATTTATTCCCAGCTGATCCTTTGTTCATAAGTATTCTCCATCCAAGCAGCACTAAGTGGTCATAGTAACCTCATGTAACTGCTGCAAGATCAGAGTACTCCAGAGAGAGGGAGAGAGTACAGTGTTGTTCTTTTCTGTTGAGTGGCAGGCTAGTCACTTTATGCTAACTAGGGACCTGGGCATATTTGATATGTCTTACATTCTATTGGTTCAAATTAACATCAACCTTATCTGTCCCTTTAGACTCAGAGTAAATAGAGTGTATACAACCGATGTTACTTGTTTACAAGTTAAGTGTTTATTAGGTATTTATTAGTATCAACTTTTCAGAACTATGGAGATTAACCAATCAGAAAGTTTCCATAAATAGTGGAATAATGTCCTATCAGAGGACTCACCTCCTAGGAAACAACTGTAAACCTTGCACTAAGGCACTGAAGAGGAAACTAAAGCAGACTTAGATGTGGCATATACCCTCAAGGGAAGGCAGTGGAGCAGTAAGCACCTATTTCTACGACTTTTAGCCTAAAGTTAATTGGAATCTTTGAGGCCACCCAGTGTGTGTGTGTGGGGGGGGCACTTGTGAAAAATCACACTGTGTTTCTGGGTTGGGGAGCCAGAAAACTGATGCCAGAAAAATACCACTGAAGTGAAGAAAGACCTTGGAAGGGAAAGAGCCAGAGAAAAAACATAAAATCCACATCTTGAACCTCAGAACAGACTCAGAATGACCTTCTTTCAAGTATCCTGCTACATAAATTCCAGACATAGCCTCTGTGTACCCTAATCTCTGTCTTCTCAACTTAGCAAAACCACCATACTCTTCTTGGTCTACTTTCTGTGAGAGAGAAGTATTTCTTAGGTCCTTCCTGGCCTAGACACATCACAACCCTTTCAGTGTGTGCAACCGTCTAGATTCAGGAATATATCAGAGCTTTAAAAAACCCTATATGGACATTTTATTCTCCAAATATTTCTTTTATGATTTTGGGCCAGCCTCTTGTTTGCCCCAACTGATATGCTACCTCAGCTACCTGCATGTTAAAAAATTGCTGCTGGTTGTATTTCACAAATGCTCTGGGTGTAGTATCTTTCCCACTGAGCAAGTTCTGAGTCAGTTTAAATACAGCAAGCCCTTTGAAGTGGACTTTTCCATGAAGCTGCCAGACAGGTGAGGTAGTAACCACTATCTGGGGATGGAGATTTTTGGAGAGTCCAAAATCCATTCTGTCCCCTTTAGTGGTTACTAAGTTGCTGGTTTGAAAGGCTATCATGGAGCTGGGGGAGGAGATGGGAAGAAGGAAAGTTAAAATGACACAGAGCTCATTCTTCTTACCAAGATTGTCGTTTTTGGAGGAGCTTCAAGATGGCGGAAGAGTGAGACACGGAGATCACCTTCCTCCCCACAGATACATCAGAAATACATCTACATGTGGAACAACTCCTACAGAACACCTACTGAACGCTGGCAGAAGACCTCAGACCTCCCAAAAGGCAAGAAAGTCCCCACGTACCTGGGTAGGGAAAAAGAAAAAAGAATAGAGACAAAAGAATAGGGACGGGACCTGCACCAATGGGAGGGAGCTGTGAAGGAGGAAAGGTTTCCACACACTAGGAATCCCCTTTGTGGGTGGAGACTCTGGGTGGCGGAGGCAGGGAGAAGCTTCGGGGCCGCGGAGGAGAGCACAGCCACAGCGGTGCGGAGGGCAAAGCGGAGAGATTCCCGCACAGAGGATGGGTGCCGACCGGCACTCACCAGCCCGAGAGGCTTGTCTGCTCACCTGCGGGGGCGGGTGGGGCTGGGAGCTGAGGCTCCGGCTTCGGTCGGAGCGCCAGGAGAGGACTGGGGTTGGCGGCGTGAACACAGCCTGAAGCGGGCAAGTGCGCCACGGCTAGCTGGGAGGGAGTCGGGGGAAAAGTCTGGCCCTGCCGAAGAGGCAAGAGACTTTTTCTTGCCTCTGTTTCCTGGTGCACGAGGAGAGGGGATTGAGAGCGCCGCTTAAAGGAGCTCCAGAGATCGGCACGAGCCGCGGCTAAAAGCATGGACCCCAGAGACGGGCATGAGACGCTAAGGCTGCTGCTGCCGCCACCAAGAAGCCTGTGTGCGAGCACAGCTCACTATCCACACCTCCCCTTCCGGAGCCTGTGTAGCCCGCCACTGCCAGGGTCCCGTGACCCAGGGACAACTTCCCCAGGAGAACGCACGAAGCACCTCAGGCTGTTGCAACGTCACGTTGGTCTCTGCCTCTGCAGGCTCACTCCGCATCCTCACCCCACCCTCCCCCCGGCCTGAGTGAGGCAGAGCCACCCAATCAGCAGCTCCTTTAACCCCGTCCTGTCTGAGCGGAGAACAGACGCCCTCTGGCGAACTACACACAGAGGCGGGGCCAAATCCAAAGCTGAACCCTGGGAGCTGTGCCAACAAAGGAGAGAAAGGGAAATTTCTCCCAGCAGCCTCAGGAGCAGCGGATTAAATCTCCACAATCAACTTGATGTACCCTGCATCTGTGGAATACCTGAATAGACAACGAATCATCCTAAATTGAGGAGGTGGACATTGGAAGCAAAGATATATTTTTTCCCCCTTTTCCTCCTTTTGTGAGTGTGTATGTGTATGCTTCTGTGTGTGATTTTGTCTGTATAGCTTTGCTTTTACCATTTGTCCTAGGGTTCGGTCCGTCCGTCTTTTTTTTTTACTTTTTAAAAATTTTTTCTTAATAATTATTTTTTTATTTTAATAACTATTTTATTTTATCTTCTTTCTTTATATTTTTTTCTCCCTTTTACTCTGAGCGCTGTGGATGAAAGGCTCTTGGAGCTCCAGCCAGGAGTCAGTGCTGTGCCTCTGAGGTGGGAGAGCCAACTTCAGGACACTGGTCCACAAGAGACCTCCCAGCTCCAAATAATATCAAACAGCGAAAATCTCCCAGGGATCTCCATCTCAACACCAGCACCCAGCTTCACTCAACGACCAGCAAGCTACAGTGCTGGACACCCTATGCCAGACAACTAGCAAGACAGGAACACAACCCCATCCATTAGCAGAGAAGCTGCCAAAAATCATAACAAGGCCACAGACACCCCAAAACACACTACCAGACGTGAACCTGCCCACCAGAAAGACAAGATCCAGCCTCATCCACCAGAACACAGGCACTAGTCCCCTCCACCAGGAAGCCTACACAACTCACTGAACCAACCTTAGCCACTGGAGACACACACCAAAACAACGGAAACTAGGAACGTGCAGCCTGCGAAAAGGATACCCAAAACACAGTAAGCTAAGCAAAATGAGAAGACAGAAAAACACACAGCAGATAAAGGAGCAAGGTAAAAACCTACCAGATGTAACAAATGAAGACGAAATAGGCAGTCTACCTGAAAAAGAATTCAGAATAATGATAGTAAAGGTGATCCAAAATCTTGGAAATAGAATAGAGAAAATACAGTAAAAGTTTCACAAGGACGTAGAAGAACTAAAGAGCAAACAAACAATGATGAACAACACAATAAATGAAATTAAAAATTCTCTAGAAGGGATCAATAGCAGAATAACTGAGGCAGAAGAACGGATAAGTGACCTGGAAGATAAAATAGTGGAAATAACTACTGCAGAGCAGAATAAAGAAAAAAGAATGAAAAGAACTGAGGACAGTCTCAGAACCTCTGGGACAACATTAAATGCACCAACATTCGAATTATAGGGATCCCAGAAGAAGAAGAGAAAAAGAAAGGGACTGAGAAAATATTTGAAGAGATTATAGTTGAAAACTTCCCTAATATGGGAAAGGAAATAGTTAATGAAGTCCAGGAAGCACAGAGAGTCCCATACAGGATAAATCCAAGGAGAAACACGCCAAGACATAGTAATGAAACTATCAAAAATTAAATACAAAGAAAACATATTAAAAGCAGCAAGGGAAAAACAACAAATAACACACAAGGGAATCCCCATAAGGTTAACAGCTGATCTTTCAGCAGAAACTCTGCAAGCCAGAAGGGAATGGCAGGACATATTTAAAGTGATGAAGGAGAAAAACCTACAACCAGATACTCTACCCAGCAAGGATCTCATTCAGATTTGACTGAGAAATTAAAACCTTTACAGACAAGCAAAAGCTAAGAGAATTCAGCACCACCAAACCAGCTTTACAATAATGCTAAAGGAACTTCTCAGGCAGGAAACACAAGAGAAGGAAAAGACCTACAATAACACACCCAAAACAATTAAGAAAATGGGAATAGGAACATACATATTGATAATTACCTTAAATGTAAATGGATTAAATGTTCCAACCAAAAGACATAGACTGGCTGAATGGATACAAAAAAAGGACCCGTATACATGCTGTCTACAAGAGACTCACTTCAGACCTAGGGACATATACAGACTGAAAGTGAAGGGATGGAAAAAGATACTCCATGCAAATGGAAATCAAAAGAAAGCTAGAGTAGCAATTCTCATATCAGACAAAATAGACTTTAAAATAAAGACTATTGCAAGAGACAAAGAAGGACACTAAATAATGATCAAGGGATCAATCCAAGAAGAAGATATAACAATTATAAATACTTATGCACCCAACATAGGAGCACCTCAATACATAGGCAAATGCTAACAGCCATAAAAGGGGAAATCGACAGTAACACAATCATAGTAGGGGACTTTAACACCCCACTTTCACCAATGGACAGATCATCCAAAATGAAAATAAATAAGGAAACACAAGCTTTAAATGATACATTAAACAAGATGGACTTAACTGATATTTATACGACATTCCATCCAAAAACAACAGAATACACATTCTTCTCAAGTGCTCATGGAACATCCTCCAAGATAGATCCTATCTTGGGTAACAAATCAAGCCTTGGTAAATTTAAGAAAACTGAAATCATATCAAGTATCTTTTCCGACCACAATGCTATGAGACTAGATATCAATTACAGGAAAAAAAAATCTGTAAAATATACAAGCACATGGAGGCTAAACAATACACTACTTAATAACTAAGAGATCACTGAAGAAATCAAAGAGGAAATCAAAAAATACCTAGGAACAAATGACAATGAAAACACAGTGACCCAAAACCTATGGGATGCCACAAAAGTAGTTCTAAGAGGGAAGTTTATAGCAATACAATCCTACCTTAAGAAACAAGAAACATCTCAAATAAACAACCTAACCTTACAACTAAAGCAGTTAGAGAAAGAAGAACAAAAAAACCCCAAAGTTAGCAGAAGGAAAGAAATCATAAAGATCAGATCAGAAATAAATGAAAAAGAAATGAAGGAAACGATAGCAAAGATCAATAAAAGTAAAAGCTGGTTCTTTGAGAAGATAAAAAAAATTGATAAACCGTTAGCCTGACTCATCAAGAAAAAAAGGGAGAAGACTCAAATCAATAGGATTAGAAATGAAAAAGAAGAAATAACAGCTGACACTGCAGAAATACAAAGGATCATGAGAGATTACTACAAGCAACATTATGCCAATAAAATGGAAAACCTGGAAGAAATGGACAAATTCTTAGAAATGCACAACTTCCGAGAGTGAACCAGGAAGAAATAGAAAATATGAACAGACCAATCAGAAGCACTGAAATTGAAACTGTGATTAAAAATCTTCCAACAAACAAAAGCCCAGGACCAGATGGCTTCACAGGCAAATTCTATCAAACATTTAGAGAAGAGCTAACACCTATCCTTCTCAAACTCTTCCAAAATATAGCAGAGGGAGGTACACTCCCAAACTCATTCTACGAAGCCACAATCACCTTGAGACCAAAACCAGACAAAGATGTCACAAAGAAAACTACAGGCCAATATCACTGATGAACATAGATGCAAAAATCCTCAACAAAATACTACCAAACAGAATCCAGCAGCACATTAAAAGGGTCATACACCACGATAAGTGGGGTTTATCCCAGGAATGCAAGGATTCTTCAATATACACAAATCAATCAACGTGTTATACCATATTAACAAATTGAAGGAGAAAATTCATATGATCATCTCAATCGATGCAGAGAAAGATTCTGACAAAATTCAACACTGATTTATGATAAAAACCCTGCAGAAAGTAGGCATAGAGGGAACTTTCCTCAACATAATAAAAGCCATATATGACAAACCCACAGCCAACATTGCCCACAATCGTGAAAAACTGAAACCATTTCCACTAAGATCAGGAAAAAGACAAGGTTACCCACTCTCATCACTATTATTCAACATAGTTTTGGAAGTTTTAGCCACAGCAATCAGAGAAGAAAAAGAAATAAAAGGAATCCAAATCGGAAAAGAAAAAGTAAAGCTGTCACTGTTTGCAGATGACATGATACTATATATAGAGACTCCTAAAGATGCTACCAGAAAACTACTAGAACTAATCAATGAATTTGGTAAAGTAGCAAGATACAAAGTTAATGCACAGAAATCTCTTGCATACCTATACATTAATGATGAAAGATCTGAAAGTCAAATTAAGAAAACACTCCCATTTACCACTGCAACAAAAAGAATGAAATATCTAGGAATAAACCTACCTAAGGAGACAAAAGACCTGTATGCAGGAAATTATAAGACACTGATGAAAGAAATTAAAGATGATACAAATAGATGTAGAGATATACCATGTTCTTGGATTGGAAGAATCAACATTGTGAAACATTGTGAAAATGACTCTACTACTCATAGCAATCTACAGATTCAATGCAATCCCTATCAAACTACCACTGGCATTTTTCATAGAACTAGTACAAAAAATTTCACAGTTTGTATTGAAACGCAAAAGACCCCGAGTAGCCAAAGTAATCTTGAGAAAGAAAAACGCAGCCAGAGGAATCAGGCTCCCTGACTTCAGACCATACTACAAAGCTGCAGTAATCAAGACAGTATGGTACTGGCACAAAAACAGAAAGATAGATCAATGGAACAGGATAGAAAGCCCAGAGATAAACCCACGCACATATGGTCACCTTATCTTTGATAAAGGAGGCAAGAATATACAGTGGAGAAAAGACAGCCTCTTCAATAAGTGGTGCTGGGAAAACTGGACAGCTACATGTAAAAGTATGAAATTAGAACACTTCTTAACACCATACACAAAAATAAACTCAAAATGGATTAAAGACCTAAATGTAAGGCCAGAAACTATCAATCTCTTAGAGGAAAACATCTGCAGAACACTATGACATAAATCACAGCAAGATCCTTTTTGACCCACCTCCTAGAGAAATGGAAATAAAAACAAAAATAAACAAATGGGACCTAATGAAACTTCAAAGCTTTTGTGCAGCAAAGGAAACCATAAACAAGACGAAAAGACAACCCTCAGAATGGGAGAAAATATTTGCAAAGGAAGCAACTGACAAAGGATTAATCTGCAAAATTTACAAGCAGCTCATGCAACTCAATATCAAAAAACAAACAACCCAATCCAAAAATGGGCAGAAGGTCTAAATAGACATAAGGCCTAAATAGACATTTCTCCAAGGAAAATATACAGATTGCCAACAAACACATGAAAGAATGCTCAACATCATTAATCATTAGAGAAATGCAAATCAAAACTACAATGAGATATCATCTCACACCAGTCAGAATGGCCATCATCAAAAAGTCTACAAACAATAAATGCTGGAGAGGGTGTGGAGAAAAGGGACCCCTCTTGCACTGTTGGTGGGAATGTAAATTGATACAGCCACTATGGAGAACAGTATGGAGGTTCCTTAAAAATCTAAAAAGAGAACTACCATATGACCCAGCAATCCCACTACTGGGCGTATCCCCTGAGAAAACCATAATTCAAAAAGAGACATGTACCACAATGTTCATTGCAGCTCTATTTACAATAGCCAGGACATGGAAACAACCTAAATGTCCATCGACAGATGAATGGATAAAGAAGATGTGGCACATATATACAATGGAATATTACTCAGCCATAAAAAGAAACTAAATTGAGTTATTTGCACTTAGGTGATTGGACCTAGAGTCTGTCATATAGAGTGAAGTAAGTCAGAAAGAGAAAGACAAATACTGTATGCTAACACATATTTATAGAATCTAAGGAAGAAAGAAAATAAAAGGTCATGAAGAACCTAGGGGCAAGATGGGAATAAAGTCACAGGCCTACTAGAGAATGGACTTGAGGATATGAGGAGTGGGAAGGGTAAGCTGTGACAAGGTGAGAGAGTGGAATGGACATATATACACTACCAAACGTAAAATAGATAGCTAGTGGGAAGCAGCCACATAGCACAGGGAGATCAGCCCGGTGCTTTGTGACCACCTAGAGGGGTGGGATGGGAGGGTGGGAGGGAGGGAGATGCAAGAGGGAAGAGATATGAGAACATATGTATATGTATAACTGATTCAATTTGTTATAAAGCAGAAACTAACACACCATTGTAAAGCAATTATACTCCAATAAAGATGTTAAAAAAAAAAAGGTTTTTGTTTTTCATGAATAACACTCTTCAGATTGTCACAATCCTTTGAAAATTTTCCAGAGTTCTGAAATAAAGTGGCTTTGATAATTTTTCTAATGTTCTCATAGTTTTATAGAGGAATATATTTTCAGAGGTCCTTACTCCACCATTATACATTTTCCTTCTTCCATATATATACTTTTTCTTTTGCTATTCATTCTTTCTTACCTCTCTTACAGCCATTTGAAATTTTCTATTTTAAATTCCTTGAGCTCCTTTAAATTCCTTGAGTAAATTCTATTTATGACACTTATTTTAAAGTCCTTGTATGATCATTCTGTGATCTGAATCTTCCATATATTTTTTCCTAATGACTTTTTGCTTGTCATTTAAATTCAGATTCATGTCTTCTCTAGTTTTTGTTGTATATGTTTGCTTCATCTTATTTGATTTGCTTGAGTACAGATTATATATAAAGTTCAAAGGGATCATATCAGGTTCTGGATGATATATATATTTACCTACAGAGGATTTACTTTTATTTCTGTCAGGCAGCTCAGTTAAGGGTGCTAGCAGCTCCAATTGACATTAATTTTATCAGTCACTGAAATGAGCCAAATCTGGGCTTTAGTCCCTCTGAGGGCCTTTTTCTGTTTGCTTTTGTTCTTTAGTGTCTTTAGTGTGTAACCATTCTAGGCGCTGGGTTTTTCTTTTCTTTTTTTTCAATTATTTATTTATTTATTTATGACTGTGTTGGGTCTTCGTTTCTGTGCGAGGGCTTTCTCTAATTGCGGCAAATGGGGGCCACTCTTCATCGCGGTGCGCAGTCCTCTCATTATTGCGGCCTCTCTTGTTGTGGAGCACGGGCTCCAGACGCGCAGGCTCAGTAGTTGTGGCTCACGGGCCTAGTTGCTCCGCGGCATGTGGGATCTTCCCAGACCAGGGTTCGAACCCGTGTCCCCTGCATTGGCAGGCAGATTCTCAACCACTGCGCCACCAGGGAAGCCCTAGGCGCTGGGTTTTTCTTATATATGGGTCCTGAACTCCAATCCCTGCTGCCCCGTGAGTCAGCCTAAGTGCTTCTCAGCCTCCCCACCTCTGAGCTGCCTCGTTAGGAACCGGTAAATATATTGAAGAGAAAAGAAGCATCTGATGCTGGGCTTGTCTATATCTGCTCTCATTCTTTTCTGGATTCAAGTGTGCACAAATCCTCAATCTTCATTACTTAGTTAGTTCTCCAGTGCCTTCACATAGATATATGTACTTTATTTTGTGCAGCTTTTTTTTTTTTTTTTAAACAGGGAAGATTTCTCTGAAGCCATTGATTGTACCATTCTCAGAAATAAAAGCTCCGCTCAAAAGTTTAGTTCTTGACCGTAGGTTTCTGAATCTATTTGTTTTTTTTTTTTTTCCCAAGAAAGAGTCACTTACCAGGATGAATGGAATTCAAAGAGAATGTTGGCCTCCTCATGCTGCTAGAGACCACCTTAATTAGAATCAGACCTACTGACCTCTGTGTAGTGCTCAGATTTGCATTCTATGAAGTTTCTCTTTCATTTTTAAGCAAAGGAGAGATTTGAGAGGATTTGTACCAAAGGAAGAAACCAAAAGGATCATACCAACATTGGCTGGTATATTAGTTTGCTAAGGCTGCCATAACAAAATATCACAGATTGAGTGGCTTAAAAAATAGAAATTTATTTTCTCACAATTCTGGAGGCTGTAAGTTCAAGATCAGCGTGCTGACAGGATTGGCTTCCTCTGAGGCCCTTCTCCTTGGCTTGTAGATGGCTATCTTCTCCCTGTGTCTTCACATGGTCTTCTACCTTTACATGTCCATGTACAGACTTCTTATGAAGTCACCCATCGTATTGAATGAGGGTCCACCTCATTTTAACTTAATTACTTTTCTAAAGACACTATCTACAAATACAGTAACATTTTAAGGTACTAGGTTTTAAGATTTCAACATACAAAATTTAAGGGAACACAGTTCAGCCCATAACACCTGGGGTGATGGATCTTGCCTCTCAAGGAGAAATTTCATTATTTCTATACTTTAGAGGCCATTACAATTTAGATTCAGACCGAGAGAACCCTTACAGAGCCTTCAGGAAATGGCTCTTCATACCAATACACTCAGTGATAAAGTAAAGACACAACTTGCCCCGGGAACGTCAATGGATTCTTATTAAGTCCCTGAAATGGTCATACTTTCTGCTCTTTCAACATTTCCTTGAATGTAACGAGATTCTCAGTATTTTTCAAAAACTCTCTTTTTTAACTTAAAATTATCTTATTTTAATATCTTAATTTTCAGAAAACAATAGAAAGTTAAAAATGCTTTAACTTCTTTAGCAGACTCTAAAAAGTAAGTGAAATAATTATAACTTTTTCAAAAGAATTTACATTATTCCATCAAACACTAACCCCATGGAGAGCATACATCTTCAGATTCCTGACTACTGAAGCGTCACAAGTATGAAATTATCAAAGTAATAGAGCCCACAATGTAGACACCATATCTCTAGGATGTAGGAAAATTTCAAGGAGAATTGTTTATGTGTAGATAGTAGCACATTTATTTAATAAACACAAACATCTACTATACAGTTTTGCATAGTTCAAAAAGGGCATTGTGGTGGTTATGAAAATCAAAACCAAAAACAAAACGACCCATTAATCCATTGGCCTGATCCTCCAAGGGTATATAATCTGAGGAGACCCTAAAAACACGGATTGTTACATAGCTGTTGAGAGTCATCCTCACACAGAGGTCATACTACCCTCCAAGTTATAATTATCTCACTGCATATATTGCATGGCCAAAGCAAATGTAAGGATTACTGAAATGTAAGGTAGGAAGATTAAGAGTACATTGAATTCAACTAGAAATAGCTAGATTTCCACAAAGTCAATCATTTATGATATCGATAATTCAAAAGAGTATCTAAAAGTAGACAACATTTTGAGGGCAAAATAAAGCTTATAATGGTTATAATGACAGGTCCTGCATTCCTGTTTGACTTCCAGGACGAAAACAGTTTCTTTCTTCATATGTCTAAGACAAAAGAGTAAAAAAAGATCCTGGGAAACTTGGGGTAGGACATTTTAACCATCTCATTCTTTTGACTGATTATGTAATATTGTATAGCTATAGAGAATAAAAGAATAAAAAGCCATTACTTAGTACATACTTTCTTGTAAAAATGAGAATTAAAGAATCATCATAAAGAATTAAGGTGCTTATCATAGTGTCATCTTAGAGGAAAAAGTAAAGAAGCTTTTAAAATGAAAGTACATATGTTTAAGCAAGTATACTAGCATTTTCTTCTTTTTCTACTTTATTAAAAAGAAAAAAAAACTATTCTCTAAATACAGTATTATGACACCACCTACTGGGAATTTAGAAGACAACAATCAAGTTATTTCAGTGTAACCATCCTGTCATCAAGCATTTTTTAAATTATCAATTCAGCCGTGTTGTTAAATTCTTGAAGCCAATCCAACATGCTTTCTGTCTCCACCACTCCACTGAAAAGACCCTTGTCAAAATCACCTACTCTTCTGTCCTCATTTTACCCAGAAACACTTATCATAGGTGACCATTTCCTACTTTTAGAAAAGTTCTTCTGTCTTGGAGTAAGAGACACCAGATCTTCCTACTTCATTAGAGAGTCTCTATTTCCTTAGCTGGTTTTCCCTCCAACGTAACACATTTTAATGCTCCTCAGAACTCAGTCCTGAGCCCTCCTCTCTTCTCTCTACATCATCTTATCACATAACATGAATTCCCTTGACTAGCTGCATCTCAGACGTGATGATTCTCAACTTTATGTCTCTAGAGGATAATCCTCTACCAAGCTCCAGACTTAGAACTCCAATGGCAAACTTGCATAGAAACAGAAAATTAAAACTTACTAAATGCTATGAAATTGGAAGCAAGTCCAGAGGCCTCCCACGTGTCTCTTTCCAATCACACATTTATCCTCCCTCCTGGAGTAACTATTATCTGGACTTACATGGTAATCCTTTCTTGTCTTTTAATATTTTTTTCAGTTTTGCCATTCATTAATGCATTCCTATATATTTTTATTTTACCTAGGGTTTTTAATGTTAAATAAATGGAATTTTACTGTATATGCTTTTGTCTTCTTTTAGTCAGCCATATCTTTATAAGATTCGCCCATGTTGATATATGCAGCTGTCACCTTCTCCTTTTTATTGCTGTACAGTATTCCATTACATGAACATACTACAATTTGTCAGTTTATCGTTGATGGATATTTGGGTTGTTTCTAGTTTTTGCTAGTATAAACAATGCTTCCAAGAACATTTTTGTATGTGTAAACTGATATACATGTACCTATCTTTAGGAAAAATACTTAGGAATTACTGAATAATGTACTCATAACTTCAGATGTTTTAAAATAATGCTAAACACTTTTCCAAAGAGGTTGCATTAATTTACACACCAACCAGTATAATTTAGGTGTTCCTATTGCTACATACACATCCCCACCAATATTTGTTTGTTTTTTGCCAATCTTGTGGGTGTTTGGTGGTATCTCATTGTGATTTTAATTCCCATTTTCCTGATTATTTATGAGGTTGAACACTTTTCTGGTTATCAGTCATTTGGATTTTTTTTTTTTTTTTGGTAAAGCCTCTATTCAAGTTCAGGTTTTTATTGGATTCTCAGGCATTTTTGTATTATATATACATATAATTCTTTTTCTTTGTGGCTATGTTTTTCTTCTATGTCTTCATCATAGCCTGAACTATGGTAGCCTGAACTGTGTCAACAATGAAAGTTGTAAGTCCCTTTCTAGAATCTCCTTCCTGTATGGTTGCTAGTTAGCATTGGCCAAAAGAATTGCAAGACTGGGAAAGTAGAAGTGAATGAGCCTTGTTTTCTGAAGGTCATTAGTTAGATGTGGTGACTGACAAATGCAGAGGTGCCAGTAGGTCCTAGCTTGAACCTGATCTCCTCCACTCCACACCCAGCTTTCTTTGGCTGCCTACTCTGTTGACCAACAGTTGCCCCAGGCCCATCATCATTGCAGAGTTGGTAGCTATACAGAGCATACCTTCTCATAGATCTAGGAGCCTTCTCTTCAGAGTCCCACTTCAGCAGCTGGGCATGCTTGGCTCCCCAGGTTTACTGGTCAGTGATACCTCCTCTGATTTGCCAACTTCTCTCCTAGAATGTCACTTCCCAGATGCTGCCATAATTGTGTAAGTTTTAATTATTATAAGTATCTTATCTCACAACTCATAGTAGCTCTGCTTCCCTCATTTAACCTCATAAATGTAGATACTGGTATCAGAAGTGGTTCCAGGGTAACTGAATCTTGAGTACATTAATCTATCATGTTTATCTCCAATCCAATTAGATTAAAATGAATTAACGTTGCCTATCATAAAGGCGATGCTGGTAGGCCGTGAATTGCAGTGGCAAAACCGTGACTTAAATTATCACATGAAGTCACTTGTAGAAGGAAAGACTTGGAGTGACTAAGTAGCTGCTGCCATTTTTTGTGAAAATTTGTTGTATTAACAGATTGATTGGTTACATCAAAGTGCACTGAAGAATTTGAAGAAAGAAAATGATGAGCTCAGGGGGTTAAATAATTCTCATCTCAAAGTCTGAGTAAAGGACAAGAAAACTGCAACTATCTTAAATGAAACCCTTGTCTCCTATAGCCACAAGGTCTTTTCTAAAACCATACCCAAAGTTGAATTCTGTGCAAGGCTGAATTAAAAAGCAAATTGAGTTCACAGCATTATAGAGGATCTCTTATGTTAAAGTCAGGTCATTGATTGGGAAAGAGTGGGACCCTGAAAATTGGAACAGGGACACAAGGGAAGTTTCCAGTGAAGCTGAGGATCTTAAACCCCAAAGTTCTGTTGAACCTTGTCAATAAGAGCAGCCTTCTTCCCCTGTATTGAGTTTGGATTTCCCTTGCCTGAAAAACTTGTAATGGCCTCACCTGAGGTGGCTGTCTAGCAGGGACCTGCTGATCCTCTTCAATATTCACACCACCTCTCATTGTTTGTAGGCCTATATTCAGATTCAAATTCTAGCAGGCCCCAGGGTTAAACTTAAAGTGTGATCCAAGAGGAGACACTATGTACATTAAAAAAATGCAAAATTCTGCCAATTTATTTTGAGAGGAACCTGAGGACAATGTGTGAGAATGGATGTTTGATAAGAGTGAGGGAATATACATCGAATACAATGCTAAATTGATTGATATGAAAGCACTAAGCAGAGAACTTGGATTCAATTTTTGGCTTCAATGGCTAGCAGCAGCTCTAAGTTTTCTTGGTTGGGTGACTGAAATTGGACTCGAATATGGCCAAAACTGAACAAAGTTGAGATGCCAGAACTTCCTTGGTACACTGCATATGGAATTGCCCAAGTTTACAGAAACTGCAATGCTGAAGTAGATTATGTATCCCTGCTGTGTCCACTGGAGAGGCCAGAAGATACTCCCTTCATCAAATCCTTGGGAAATATACTGGTGACGTGATCACCAGCATTCTTTAAAAGAGCTCTTGTAGCTATTCTCTGTGCACTAGAAATGACAATGGGAAGTGCTGCCCTCAAACTTGTGAGAATTCAATGGGAATAATACGATCCCAGAGAGGTAAGGGGTCATGTAGCATCACTGAACTAGTAGAGACAAGGTAGATATGGTTACTTTAATGGCAGCACAGCCAAAAATAACTGGGAGTCTTGATTTTTGGCAACGTCTAATTGTCATGGTGTCCTAGGACTAAAATAGATAGGTAGACTATTAAAGAAGAAAAGCTTATAAATCTGTTGAATAGAAATTTCACTTGAATCAGCAAATGAAGAGTCGTGGCCCCTCAACCAATTCCAAGACAAGCCAGTTTGCAGCCGCAGAGCCACTTGAATGAAGAGGAGACTCAGTCTCCTCGAGAAAGTCCTCAGTTATTAAGGTGACTGTGCACTGGGGAAAAGGATATAATCAAGCATTTCAGGTATGATGGACATAATTCCTGGGGCTGCAGGAATGTCATTATGGTACACCAGCAAGAGCAGGAGTTCATGCAGGTCAGATATTAAGAGTTTTGGGTTAGGTCTATCTCAACTAGGTTCTATTCCCAGCATTTTCTCCAGGATGATGTCTGCCCTTCTGAAGCAATTTTGATTTTGAGCATTTTTTATTTCCTTGAGGATTAGACTGCCTCAGACCCCTCCGATATTTTTGTCCACATCCTTTTGTACTCAACCACAAACTGAAGCCAGTGGAGTCTTCTCCCTGTTTTGCTTATCGTTCTCAGAACTATTTGCAGAAGATTCCGATTGAGGTCTTCTCACTTTGTGGTATGTATTGGCAATTTCTGTTTTCTGAGGGTCTTAGGACATACAGAATTTCCTGGGTTTTTTTTTGTTGTTGTTGTTTGCTTGCTTTTTACTGATAACTCCTCACATCTGCTAAACCTGTCAGTCTTGCCAAAATATTGTAGTTGCGTGTAGTTTGGCTCCATCCTCTTGTATTTTGTAGCTTATAAGAATTCCTGTCACTTCATTTTGTTGAAAAATCCTATGTTTTTCTTTGACTATCCTTTTCTTAATGAAAAAAGGATCTGGGAACATTTTAGAAAGTATGTTATCATGATTATCTCACCCAAGCCGTAAGTCCATTCTTTATTTTTCTTACTGCACTGCCATCTTGCAAATTGCTAATATCCTCTCACTACATTGCCTTGTCTTTTCACTCTCTTCAGGGAATCTTTTGATGGACAGAATTCTTAATTTCATGTGGTTAAATTTATCAAAAATTTCCTTCATGTTTAATTCTTTTTCTGTGTTAAGAAATCCTTTGTTATTCCAAGATCTTAAAGACACTCCCCATATACTATCTTCTAAAAGATTTATAGACTTCTGTGATTTAGCCATCATGGAACAGTTTAAAAAATATGAAGCAACTCTTTTCAGTGTTTGGAAAATGGACACGCAAGGTTGCAATACTCGAGGGCAGTGTAGAACACCAGATAAGCTTTCTTCCTGGAGACATTTTCAAAATATGGGGTATGGGAAATGCAAACCAAGCAAAGAGCAGGTGTCTTATTCGGTGAAATTTCCAGGACTATGGAAGGCACACTGAAGTTTGAAACTGTTAGATGATTTTTATTTTTCTAAGAAATTACATGACTACTTTGAAAAATGATTCCTATCTATCTTTAAAATAATTGTCCTTGCTAGTCCAAATTTTAAGCTAATTCTATGTGTCATGTGGAAGTGTGAGAACAGCGTAATTTTCATAATTAATATAAGGGATGTAGCAGTTATAATCAGCACTTAATTTCCTTTCAAGCCTCAGGTTTGTGATTTAAGCACAACAAACTCCAAAAGAAAAAGAAGGCAGAAAATTTAACTATTTTTCACTTAAAATATATTATTTTGGTTAACATGTTATGCTGATATTTTTATCATTTTAAATATTATATTGTTTTACTCAATTTCTAAAGTGGTAAAATATCAATAGATATAACCTGCTCAAACAAAAGCTCTTTTAGGTCCTCAAAAATTTTTGTGTGAGGAGGTTCTGAGACCAAAAAGTTGGAGACCTGCTGTTCTCTACCACTAATATTCAATTAGAATTCAATTCATAAACACCACAAAAACATTAAAACACATTAAGATACTTAAAGAAAAATTAAAAAAAAAACTCTTCTGAAAGACATGAATCTAATGAAAGGATAGACAATATTGTTTTTGGATAGGAAGACTCATCATTGTAAAGGCTCAATGATTTCTCTATATGCCAATCTATGTAAGCCAATGTAAGTACAATCAAAATGCCAGTAGGATTTTTATTTGAAAGAAGATTGAATAATTCTAAGTTTATGTGTAAAAGAGTACAGAAAATTATGGAAAAAAATGAGTATTAAGTGCATCTCTGTTGGGTAGTAACAACATATTAGCTACTAGGAAAATGTGTATTAGTTATAAAACAAATATTTTAAATCAATGTTAAAACAAGTCATTAAATTAGTAATGGTAGCTGAATAGACAAAAACATTAAGTGGAACTGAAGAGAGTGTTCATAAATTTCAAATATAAAAATTTATTACCTAGTGCAGATTACATTTTAGATCAGTAAGGAAAAATAGTATTTTATAGACAACTAGATAATCTTGGAAAAATTTCGTGAATTTTTACCTCACCCTTTAATATAATTTCCAACTGCACTAAAGACTGACATAAAAAACAAAATCATAAAAATATCAGAAGAAAATATGGGTATTTTTATAATCTTGAACAGGGAAAATCCTTTCTAAACATGGTATCAAAGGTGAAAATTATAAAGCAGGTCAACAGATTTGATTACATAAAAATAAAGTCATAAGACACTAATATTATAAGCAAGCTTAAAGTAAATGACAGAAGGTAAAAATCTGCAGTGTGTGTAGTAGTAAAGAACTAATGATTCCTAATGTGAGCTATTGCAAATTTATAGACGTGAACACCCAACAGAAAAAGTGCAAAGGTCATAAGCAAGTACAAGCGGCCATTAACATATTGAAACATATTCACTCTCATTAAAAATTTTAAAAATACAATAAATTTTCGGCTGTCCCTGAAAAATATTAAAGACTGTTAATATTCTATGTTGTTGAACCTGTGAAGAAACACTCTCTCATGCACTAGTGGTGGCAGTATAAACAGGAAGTTTGGTAAAGTTTGACAATTTAGCTCAAAATTTTATATCTGTATACTCCGTAACTCAGACAGAAGTTATACATCTACAAATTTAGCAGAAAGACAAAAGAGATAAAAGTAGTACACAAAGAGACATAAGTAGCAGCCTACATTGTATATCCATGAATAAATATTGTACATCTTCCTTATAATCAAGTGCTGTAGAGCAGTGGGATATATATACACACTTCCTTGGAAATATGTCTACATCTATTATATTTCATTTAGATATAGTTGTATGTGTGCACGTATATGTGCACACGCACAGAAAGATGTCCAGGGGGATCAACGCAAAAATGCTAAGTGTCTAACTCTGGGTAGATAGATGAATTTGGGGGGATTATTACTTTTGTCTAATCACTGTTTGTTTTATAAACATACTACCTGGCAGATACTGTGGCATATGGCACACAAGCAAAACGTGTGAATGGGTATGAATTCATATTATATATACATCCTTCCACTGCTGACTTTAAAAATAAAGCATTAAATAGCATCATTAAAAAGTTTCATTTGATAAAAAAAGAGCAACAGGATTTCAATCAGAACTAGTGCATTTACTCTTGAGGTCCCAGAGATACTCCATAGATACATTTCTGAATATTTAGTGTTTTAGTGATTAACATATTTGGATAAAAATGAAATCTTGGAGCGGAAACTATTGTGTAGGTTCTATACCTATTGTCTCTCAGCTCCAGTTCCATCCACCCTTTTATCCCCTGCTCTGTGATGCTGAGGCTGGGACTCTGCAAAGTGCATTTTCCTGACCTCTTCTCTGCACTCCATTTAGGTTCTGTCAATATGAAGTACTAAAGTTGGAAAGTAGAAAGAGGAAAACAAGACTTACTTCTTTGTCTTTGCTTGCCAATCCTACCGGTGACCTAATAATTTCAATTGATTCTTCAACTGGAACTTAGAGCTTCAACTTTAGAACTTCTAGAGCTATCTTCATTGCATCCCTCAGAAGTAGCAAGAGCACTTAGGTGGTGAACCTTCTCAGAGGTTTGAGCACCAACTCCATGGGGACCCTTTTTTTGGAGCTCCAAGGTTCTGGTAACTCCAACTTTTCCTTTTGTTTCCCTACCCCTAGGAATAGTAGCTGCATCCTGCAGTTAGGCCCTCTGGGTTACTCTCTAATGCCTCTACCACATCTCCTCTGTAGAAATACCTTGTGTGGGCGCTCCTGACTGGATATATGATGGTAGAGATGCTCTCTGAAGAGCAGATGTAGTAAAGTGGTTAATGGCAGGATCAAGATAAGGAGATGTAAATGCTGATGGCCAATTTGCTCAGGTTAGCACTTTGGAGGGTGTTTGAATGTTCCAGGGGTGTTAATAGAGGAAGATGTCCATATCAGCAAGGGTCTGAGGTAGCTCTGTCCAATGAAACTTTCTGCAATAATAGAAATGTTCTAAAATGTATTGTCCGATACGGCAGCCAACAGTCACATGTGGCTACTGAGAATCTGAAATATGGCTAGGATGACTAATATTTGGTTTAAGTTTAAATAGCCACAGGTGACTAGTGGCTATCATACTAGACCACGCAGGTCTAAGGTGATTGGAGGACCAGACAACCTGCAAGACTGCACCTTTATTAAATTGCCAGATATTTTAACAGGTACTAGGGTTACAAAACCAGGAGGTACTATTTCCCTCTAAAGGAGTTCAGTCCAGCAACGGAAGACAGATATGCAAAACCTCATCGAAAGATTATTCTGCCAACAGTATATAAGATGGATTAAAGGGGCAAGGGCAAAGATAGGCCACTCAAGGCCAAATCCAATTGTCCAAATTAAAAGATGAGAAACCTCATCAACAGTAGTAAAGGGATGCATGAGCAAGGTATTAAAACTCTGACCTGTCAACACCTAGTAATCAATGGGAAATAAATGCGAAATTGAGAATAATTCCTTATTTCTGAATCATTATATCATTCACCAAAAGAATGTAAGAGAATCAGGTTTGGGAAGAAGTAGTGAATTCAGTTTTGGATATACAGAGTTTAAAGTGCCTGTGAAGCATCCAAGTCTCTATGTTGAACAGATAATTGGACATACGTACAGATCTAAAATGCACAAGGGAGGTTTGGTTAGGAACACAAACTTGTGAATCATAAGTATGTAGGCAGCAGAGGAAGACAAACTAGCAGACACGACCATCCAGGAAGGGTGAAGAGCTAGAAGAGGGTCAAGTACAGACCTTGCCAACACTGATATTTAAGGAGTAGAAAGAAAAGAAAACAAAGAATGCAGATAGGAATGAGAGTAGTCCAAAGCAGCTCGTCTCAGGAAGGCAGAGATTCTGAAAATCATGAGCAGAAGCCAATAGTGACAAACTATAAAATGGCTGATGATTACTGAACACTTACATTGTTGCAGACATTTTCTAAGAGTTTTTTTAAATACAGAAACACATTTAATCTTTTAAAAAAATGATATAAGGCAGTTTTTACTGTAATCCTATTTTATAGATGAAGAAATGTAGGCACAGAAGAGTTAAAGAGTGCACTCAAGATCAACACGACAGTGAGGAGCTGAGCCAAGATCTGGACACAGGCAGTGTGGTTCTAGAGCCTGCACTCTTACCACTCAGAAGAGAGAAAGAAGTCCAGCAAGTTAAGGACTGAAGAACATTTGAGTGCAGCTTCAGCTGGAGCGCAGATTAAAATGCGCATGCAGTATGGCTGAGGGGGGCATCAGCAAATTTATACCCCCTGCCTTTTCACGTGACATACAATAATGCAAAAAGCACATTTCTCCACCCTACTAGTCAGGCTCAATTAGTCTCTGAGGGGAGGGCCAGAGGTAATCCTTAGAAAAATTAAAGTTGGACAAGCACCTACCAAATGTTCTCAAAATAGTTCTCACTTTAAAAGGCTTTTAAGAATCCACATGATAGATAGGACCTAGACACTTTTTATAAAGAAAGCTCACCCTTTTGATGCACACCTAAGGTTAAGGATATTAATCTAGTTCCAGATTATTGAAAAAGAACCATTTGCTAAAGGACAAACTGATATTGTACAGGCTTTGGGCTAATACAAAGCAAAACAGTGAGCTACTTTTGTAGTAGAGCAAATATGTCTCCCAAATAATGAACGTATTTTTTAACTAAGTTTATAAATTCATTTTATACTGAATTTGATTTTATTTGTATCATCCTCATAACACTGGGTTATCAAAAATGTCTATCCCTTGTCACATCCTGGTTAATAATTAACTGTAAATTTACAAGTGTGGAGGTGAAAAGTTGAAGGGGTTCATATCCAAGCTCCCCAACTTTCTTGGTAAAGGTGAGATCATCCTATTTTACTGGAGCTGCACTGAATAGGAGGTTGAGAATGGTAGTGAAGGTGTGAAAGAACTTTGCATGGAGTAAGGAAGGATATTTGAAATTCTGGTGTGTATGTCTGTGTGCATTCAATTGCGTATGTAGTTCTCTCAATCATGACTCATTTACTTTTATTAGTAGTATTATAGTACTTATTATTTGATTATTGTAAGTCACCTCTATCAAATGGCTAATTAGAAAAAGAAGGAATTGGAGGCTAGAAAGTACAGGAGGGGGTAGGGGAAAGCATATGTAAAATAGATTGTTTTTTCATTTTTTAAAAGCAACGACCCTCTCCCTTTCCACCCTCCAACCCCCTGCAAAAAAAACCCACCAATGCTTATATGTACGCACCGCATAACATTATCCAAACATGGAAAAATATGTGTCCACAATGGTTAACACCAGTGCCTCCAGTACTAGCTGGGGAATAGGGATATAAAGTAGGTAAGAATAAAAACACCAGCAAAACAGAAACAGACCTATGGTATAATGTTAAGTGAAACTAATAAAATAAACATGAACAAGGGCAAGTCAACATGAATTATTTCATTCATTCAGCAAAAATTTGTTCAATGAAAACATACTGAAATGATTAGGTGGATGCACTGTGAGCAATTTCTAACTTGGTTTGCTATAACTTTGACATGGTTTTTAGAATAAAGTGAGAGTAAAAGAAAAGCAGATGAAAGAATAGAACTACAGATATTTGCACAGTGATCTTGTAACAACAATACTTTTGTGTCTGCAAAGGAGGTATATAAACTGGGCCATCACATACTGTGGACTGAATTGTTGTCTCCCACCCCCAAATTCATTTGTTGAAGCCCTTACCCCCAAATGTGACTGTATTTGGAGACAGGACCTTTAAAGAGATAATTAAGATTAAATGAGGTCATAAGGGTGGGGCCCTAATCCAGTATGACTGGTGTCCTTATAAGAAGAGGAGAGGAAGAGACATCAGAGATGCACACATGCACAGAGAAAAGGTCATGTGAGGACAAAGTGAGAAGGCTACTTTCTGCAAGCCAAAGAGAGAGGCCTCAGGAGAAACTAAACCTGCCAACATCTTGATCTTGGACTTCCAGCCTCTAGAACTGTGAGAAAATAAACTTATGTTTTTAAAGCCGTCCAGTCTGTGGTATTTATTATGGCAGTCCTAGCAGCAAAATACACATGCTTTGGATGAGGTTATCACTGGCACAACAAATAATATTTAATCTGCTTAACAATGTAAAGTAAATTTAAAAAAAATGATTACACAACTGTATCCCTACTTACTCTTCCCAAGTATGCTGTGTGATTGTACTTCAGAGGGAGGACAATAGGACTCAGAAGCCAAAGTCAACAATTCTGAATCATAAAACAAAGACACTGAACTTCTGGAGAATTAGATATAGGAGGAGAGAATCCACCTTAGTCTCAATAAATCTAAAACTAAGAAAAATAATTTTTAGTCACTTCTTTGAAATTGCCAGTGAGGGAAATAATGAAAAGTTTCCAAGAAATGGGGGTTCAAAAGTAAACAGAATTTAAACATCAATTTAAGGTGCATAAAATGCTACTGACAGTTTTATTTAGTGCTGTAGTTCTCAACCTTCAGCAGATATCAGAATCTTCTGAAGGACTTGTTGAAACTTGTTAACTCTTCAAGTTTTAACATGTGTTAGTCAGTAGTTCTGATATGGGGCTCAAGAATTTTCAGTTCTAACATGTCCCCAGATGATGCTGAAAAGCTGCTTGTCTGGAGACCACACTTTGAGAACTACTTATTTAATGTATTTAGTGTATTGTATTTTAACGAATCTGCAAAGTATTATGGGATCTCACAGGTTCACTCATGGCTACAGTCTCCTTATACAAGATGTTTGTAACAAGTTCCTAAAAATCTTCTCTATCTATTTGAATTCTACCCTAAATTATTTCAAAATGTAATTGTGGGGGAGTGGGAAGGGAGTACTATAGTAATCAAAATGAGAGTCATTAAATCAAAGTGAAATCTGCCATGGACAACAGTTCTATGAGGTTTCAATTGTTAAATTACTAGCCATAAGTTATATTTAATCCAGTAAATAATGTTAAGAAAATTTCACTAACCTAAATCTTAAGAGTAGATTAGAAGCTGATATAAAAACAAGTTGTTTCCCTAGGTCTTGAAAAAGGTCCCTTTTTTAAATAAGAACTTCAGATTCATAACTAGGAATGAATAAACTGGCTTTTAAGTACAGAGTAAATATGATAATAATACTTACCTGGATGTGCCTTGTAAAAGGAGTAATTTCCATATGGTGTTTAGCAGTTTGTGTCTCAGTGGTCAATTATACACATAAACACAAACAACTTTACCATTATGGTAGAATATCATAAAATACTGAAGATACTTTATAAATGCTTTGATGATACATATGAAGTTTCCAAACTTGCAATAGGACTTGAAAACCGATGCAGAGCACTAGTTCTGCTCAGTAGAGAACTTGAAATCTAAACCAAAACACATTCTGATGGCTATAATATGCAAAATCTAACTTTACAACAGAAATAGTACCAATTCTTTGTCATTAATACCTTAGCAGTATATTGATACCTTTAAAAGGAGTATTATATAACAGTTTAATATTTTCTTGTTCCTCTTCCACCCAGCATCTTTTATGAGAGGCACTTATGAAGAGCACTAGCTTTGGCGACGCTATAAGAAACATACACATAGTATAATGATATATTTTACTACACTAACAAAGTATCACTTATAAAGAATTTTTATAAATTCAAAAATAGGTTGTTGGTAACAATGATTACCTTTAAAGCATTGAATTTCATTCACAATATTACTTCATTAATCTTAAACAGCAGTTCCATCTACAAAATGTTCTACAGCTTTTTCCTTTTTGAAAAGGAGGTAAATAAATGCAGGTAAGATACTCATAACTTCTAGTTCAACAATATCAACTTCATTTCACAGCACTGATTAGTAGAGAACATTTTCAAATAAAGTAGTATACAATTTACAAAAATAGAATGATTATATAATGCAAACACTGTCCTCCATTATGAAGAATATGTGTGTGTATACATGTGTGTATGTATGTATATATACATATACATACTTTTTATAAGTTTCACTATTAAATAGCCCTTATTCAAGTACTTTTTTTCTGGTATCTCTTGAAATAATCACCTTGCTATATTATATGTAAATACATAAAAAAATAAAAGGTTAATCTAAGAAAAGGTTAAAAGTTTCAGTGTGGTTGACTTAAATATCAGCCGCTCACTTCAGTGAAAACCTGATTTGAATTCAAAACAGGTTTAGGTGCCATACTAAGTTTAACAACTTAGTCAAAAATACAGATATAGTTAAGTGTCAAGTACTCAGTAAATTTCTAATGTGCTAACATTAGAGCAAAATTAAAAGTGTGTATTAATCTATTTATCACCCAATCTTAAACAATCCCCAGACAAAATTCATTTATATAACTAAAAAAATACACTAATATATAATATACCTGCTTACAAACACATAGGTAGCCATAAATAAAACTTTATTCTTTAATTTCATTTACAAGCTACCAAATATTATGTATTGTACACAGTGCTGAACACTTAAATGGCTGTAGTCATGGAGGATCCAGACTGAATGGAAAGCTGTAGATAAAGAAAAGATAAAAGCAAAGTAATACTGTAAAGACAAGTGGCAAAAGCATGGTTTTGCCATAATAAAATCAACTGGATTTGTAATTATACATCAGTTCTGGTTAAAACAAAGTCTGAGCGCCATGCGATTCTCAGCTTTGTTTGCAGTCTGGCTAAAGTCTGTAGAGTCCTTTCGTCTTCTGCGGTGATTAAAATAAAAAGTTAAAAACTATAGCAGCAACAAGCAAACCCTGTAACAGGAAGGCAAGGGTTAAGAACTAAAATAAAGTTTATACAGTGTGTTTAGGGAAAGTATGTGCAGTTTATCTTCCATCAGCAGGAGTCCGACTGAGGGACAACATGATTCGGGCAAATCGCTCACAGAGTTCATGCGTGGAGTACGGAGGTAACTTCGGCGGCTCATGGAAACCTTTAATCTCCGTAGAACAATCAAGCAGTTTTGGCAGAAAATCTGTCAGCTTCTCTTGGAGGTTTGCTGCAAATATAAACAATTAGATGTAACTAAAGATCGACAGGGAGAGAAATTATCTTCAACAAGATTTATTAATTTGGAGTGGTCAGTTGATGTTTCATTTCAAAACATGTAAAATCATTACCATTTGGGGGGAAGAAGTAAAACATAAATGGCAACAGTAGTGTGCACAGCTTAGTTTGTAAATAAGAAAAAAAACTGATGCGAATATAAACATGTTACAGAATATAAAAAATGATAATAACTAACATCTAATTCTAACTGCTTTTAATCCCAACACCCCAGGTGTCCACCTGCATTGTTTAAACTTACATTCCATTTCTTGTCCAAGATAGGAACACCATCGATTTCTCATATCTTCCACAGCAAGTATATCTTTCTCTTCCATTTCATCCACCAATAACAAGGGCAAAAATGGGACAATAAACTCATTCATGATAATCAGACCATTGTTTACTTCTCGATCCTCTCCAGATTCAAACAGTTCTGCAGCCTGCTCATTTAATTTCTTAACGCAATGAAAAAAAGAACAAGTTTGTTTCCTTTTTTAATTAAATAAAAATGTAAGTGTTAATACTGAAGGCAACATAACAAGCATGTTCGCAGACAGTATTAGAACAAATGGAAGTCACAAAATGCAACCTCAACCTATTGAGCAAGAAAAGTCTCTTAGAAAAGGCTATGCATATAACAACAGAAACAAAAGCAAAAAAGAAGTGGGAGAAATAATGTTGCCATGTTTTTAAAGCTTAAGTTCAGTTTATTTTACTTTGATCATCACTATAGGGACCATTTTAAAATTTGTTCTCCAGAGGTGAATTTCCCCCAATTCTAAAATTTGACAAGCACTCAAAGTAATTTTAAAAAGGAAGAAATTTTTGAAAAACTCATCATCTTTTCCATAAATGTCAACTCAACAGAGACTGTTATACTTCTTGATACAAAAATATAAAGGTAATCCATTAGTTCATTTACTCCTTCAAAAAATTCTTACTCAGTACATGCCATGTGCCAGAAACTGTTCTAGATGCAGGGGTACCCAAGTGATTAATACAGAAAACTCTCATGGAGCTTACAATCCCTTACAATACAGGGATCAGTAAACTTTTTCTGTAAAGGACAAGATAGGAAATATCTTAGGCTTCGAGGGCTATATCGTTTTCGTTGCAATGACTGATCTCTGCCGTTGCTGTACAAAGGCAGCCATATGTAAATGAATGAGCACGCCTATGTTTCAATAAAACTTTATTTATAAAAACAAGTGGTAGGCTGGAGCACAGGCCAAGTGTGCTGACATCTAATTGAGTAGAAGAGAGAAATCCATGTGATAAGAAACAGAGACATAGGAGACAGATAAAAAGGTACAGGTATAATAAGACGTTTATGTCTGAAGTCTTACGTTTACAGAATGATAAATATGATTTTTAAATAGTTTTAAGCTGAACTTCAAATACAAAAATTTTATTATTTCTTACAGTTATGTTATGTCATTCTTGTGCAATTTATCTTGATTTTGTAGAGAGGCTTATGCTGAAAGTCCAATTCAGCCACTAAGCAAATTATTTAACCTTCAGCAAACAAGTACCTTCCTAGCTTCAGCGTCTTTATATGAAAAATGAGATACTATTACCTTCCTTACACAGTGGTTAAGACGATTAAATGAGGTAAGCCTTTAAGTATCTAGTGTAATTTTTATAATTTGCTTTCAAAGACATGTAATTATTCTGAAATTCGATGTTAAGTTCACTAAATCAAAACATATCCTAGAAACAACTCAAACATAGTATGTCCAAAGCCAACCTTATTCATTCTCTTAAGAGTCCCGAAAGCCAAAGACAGAACTAGTAAGTCAGGCAGCCTTAATGCTTCTATTTCCTTCTTCCCACTCATCTAATAGTTACCAAGTCCTTGATTTCATTTCCTTTACCATCTTATATACCCTCTCTTTCATATTCATCGTACTTCTGCCTTAGTTGAGGCTCTCGCCCTCTCTTCCCTGTCTATCTCCTCTAGCGTTCTTCATTTCAATCTTTACTCCTTTCCAGTTCATCTTCTAGTATACGACTGCCAGAATGATTTTCCAAAACCTGATCAAGCCAAACTTACACCAACTTTACAATGGTACCAATGCATTAGAATGGTGCATAAGCTTCTTCACAGTCTAACAACAAATCCTGTTGGCTTCATCACTTCCACCTAACCCTGTTCCTCATAACTTAGCCACAATGGATTTATCTTCATTTTCTGTTGTATACTTCCCATGCCTTTTCATATGATATTCCTTTGTCTGGAATGTTTTTCTCTCTTCTCTACAAGGCTTTAAACTCTTATTTATCCATCAAGATCCAGATCAGTGTTTATCTTATCTCTTAAGCTTCTCCCCAACAATTCCAGGTATATTATTTTGCATATTTCTCATAATAATACTTATTCTGAAATATAAAAATTATCTGTGTACATCACTCACCAGATTGAATTCTCTTAGGATAAATAATAGGTCTTATTTATCTTTGCATCCCTCAGAATCTGACACCCAGTAAATACTCAATGTAAAAAAAAAGAAAAACCTTAAAGGAACACTAAAATAATCCTCCTGAGGTTTTATTTAAATCCCTATGTGAAACAACAAAGTGTGGCTGGTTTACTAACCTAAAATGATAAAAGAAACACATTCTACCATTTTATAAATGTCTTAAAATAACCATCAAGTTTTTTTGGTTGTATTTATGTTTAAAACAGTTTTACCAAAATATTTCAATATCCCAACACTGTAACGTTTTTACATTAAAAATTGCTTTAACTCATTCAATGCAAAATTTTATATAATTATATAAAACTGTACTTTTTTAAACTGAAATATATATAATTCAGGTCTTCCTTCTCAGGGGTTGATTAAAAACCTTTTGAAACTGACCAAATTAAGAATACCATCCTTAATGGATACAAACCATCAACAATTAAAGTCTTAAAATACACTCAAATGCAGCAAAATCAGCTAAGAGAAAAATAACAAGATCACAAGCCTCTAATATTCACATTCAAAAATTCCGAAAACATACCGCAGACTACAATTAACATATACTATGTAGTTCTACTGAAAGAAAACATTTCACCAGTACACCTACTTAAAGTTTTTTAAAGTACACATAAACCAAGTAACCTATATAGATTCAAAAATCATACTCTTGAATACCTTTATATATTTTATAGAAAAAAACTGCAACTTAGAAGTTCACAATCTATAGTCATGTTAATAGCTAAATAAAATCTAATCAGAAAAAAGTATAATGATGGAATTTGTAATTTTATACATAACGGTTAGCTGACTCAAGAAACATTAACAAAGTACTCCAGATATCTAGAGAGTAAACTGGTGGGGGAAAAAAAAAACTTGCTAAAAAGATTTCTTAAAGTTTATAACAACAATAATATTTCAGCACATAGATAGTAAAAATATTTGAGGAAAAAAATTCCATTGACTAGGTGAAAAAAAACGATATTATACTACAATGAATCCTTTAACATTATGTACACCAAATATACTATTTATAAAAACTCAGAAAAATCTATTCTTTTTCTGGAATAATAATGATGATAATTCATCATTTAGGCCCTCTTCTGTCATCAAAAGAGGGAATGGCAGAATGAGAAGAAATCTAAATATAAAAATGTAATTATTCTGACCTCATTTTAAGAACATTTCTGGTTCATCATCTGTAAAACTTAAGATCCTTAAAGAAGAAGGGATGAAGAATTGAGTGTATTTTCCCACCTCAAGGGAATAGACCCAGATTATAGACATCATCATGACACCCCATCAGAATTAATAGTCAATCACTTATATATGAGTCTGGATAACTGCCCCAATGTAAGACAAAATGATAAAGTAAACACATACTATGTACATTCAACTTACTAGTAAACATTCTCTTCTATAATGTGATATCAATTCTTCATCATGTCCTCTGTATGGGCCTTTGGACAAGAGTTCTTTGTTATTCTGATAAGCACAGATAAGGAACAGCAAGGAATCTATATAACTTAAAAAAAAAAAAAGTACAGCATTACTATTTTATCTTTGTAAAAAAAGGTCAATTACAATTTTAAAGCATTTTAAGTATACATTTAAATTTTGATTATCCAGAACAACATTAAAATAAAAAGTATCATCTGATGATACACTGTATGCCTGAAGGCATCTTTTGAGTAACAGCCACATCTGAAACCAGCAGATAGTTGTCTTAAAAGTAAAACAAACAAAAAACAGAACTAGGAATTAAGAAAAAACTGAGAAAAAGGCCATAATTGATGAATTCAGAGTTCCTTCTGTCTTCCTTGGTATTTATTTCCATTTAGACTCAAAATTAACACTGATGTGAAAGTCAACGATCTGCTTTTTTTTTTTTTTTTTTTTTCCGCTACACGGGCCTCTCACTGTTGTTGTGGCCTCTCCCATTGCGGAGCACAGGCTCCAGACGCGCAGGCCCAGCGGCCATGGCTCACGGGCCCAGCCGCTCCGCGGCATGTGGGATCTTCCTGGACTGGGGCACGAACCCGCGTCCCCTGCATCAGCAGGCGGACTCTCAGCCACTGTGCCACCAGGGAAGTCCAACGATCTACTTTTTAAACAACATAATGTCATTTTTGTTTGAGGGAAGGATCAGATTACTTTGTTCCTTTATAACGAACAGCACTCGATTCATTCAGTGACTCTTTTTTAGTCAGGTTTTTTTCTATGTGAGGGCACAGTTCTACTCATTGAGAAAAATGTAAGAGGGGAGAATATCCAAGGGAGATGGGTGAAGTAGAAGGGAAAAAATGCTTCTAAATCTGGGAAATCTAGTGGGATACAAACAGACAAAAGAAAACACTAACATAAAAGGCAGGCAGGGTTAGGCCTTTGTTTTATAGTTAATATTAATATGTTATTTATATAAGTCTAGACCTTAAGAAGTTCAAACTAGGGGCTTCCCTGGTGGCGCAGTGGTTGAGAGTCCGCCTGCTGATGCAGGGGACACGGGTTCGTGCCCCGGTCTGGGAAGATCCCACATGCCGCAGAGCCTGCGCGTCCGGAGCCTGTGCTCCGCAACGGGAGAGGCCACAACAGTGAGAGGCCCACGTACAGCAAAAAAAAAAAAAACAAAAAGAAGTTCAAACTAGGTTTTAAAAAGGGAATATGGGAAAAATGTTTGAGCACTATATTTGTCTCTAAAACGATTATTCTTCTCCTAACATGCTGTAGGAAAAAATATATACAGCTATATATTTGTATAACTGAAATATGAAAGATATTTTAAGATATTTCCTATGTGTCAGATTTTCCAATCATAACGTATCTTCTCACAAATTCAGAAAAATGCAACATCCTAAAAAGTGAAATACTGTACAGAAACAATGTTTACTGCCAATCAGTGTTACTGTTTATTAATTTCAGGTGCTCAGAAACAAGTCTATAGTCCAAATGTTAAATGTAGAATTATGTGGAAATTAATGTACACATTCATAACAAATCAAATTACACACCTGAAACTACTTCATAAAAAATAAGTTCTTTTAAGTTATGTTTTGGAAACAGCTTTTCCCAGGAATTTGTTTTTGAGAAAACTTAGGGTATGAAATCTTATTTTGAAATAATATGGGTATAGTCTCAGCTAAAGCTTTTTTTGTTTAAAGAGTGATAATAATATTAAATGTTGTTTTACGTCACTAAGTTGAATTAGTTTGCTGGCACATCTACCTTCCCTTTTATAGCTATTAAGTTTCCTGTTGAAAGGTCTCCCCTGAATGACATCCATATCTGGCTTTCTAGACCTGAGTCATCGCTCTGAGAATAGCTCTGAAACTATGAACATGTTCCAATTTTCTAGTGAAGTACACAAAACGTTCTACATTTTATCAACGTTTAAAGTGCTTACACTTCAAGTAATCAGAATAAAATTCAGCAGTCCAGTTACCAAATTCTTATTTAAGATAAAATAAGACTATATAGCCTGATAGATTCTCTTTATCTTCCAGTTTTACTGCTGTAAAATTATGGTTCCTAAAAACATGATTTCATTTCATTACTCAGAGAAGTAATAATGACCCATCAATAAATAATTCAATTTATGGCTTTCAGGTGCTAAGTTTTCATTAAAAACAAGTTTGACAAAACCTTTTGGCAATGTTTTATACACTGCTAGTAACGGTTACCGCTATATTTAAAGTGGTAAAATTAACATTTCTTTTTACAATATTCCATAAGTATTATTTGTCACCACTACTAATTTTCTAGCTGACCTTTCACATTTGCTATGCTAAGAATATTCACTTTACCAACAAGAACATATTTAAGAATAAGCAAATTATGAAATTTAAACATAATTCCAAGTTATACTTAAAGTCCTTTAACAAATGTTAACTCAGAAAAGCTAATGTAGAAGCTATGCAGAGAGCAAGAAAATGACAGGTTCATCTTGTTAATTCTTATTGTGATAATGAATACATTTTGTCCTTTTCTGATTTCATTAAATTATACAAGAATACAGAGGTCTCTATTTCAATTTTTCTCTCCCTAGTCAGTCGTGTGACCTTGACAAAGTTATTGCAGCACTGTGGAGCCCAGTTTCTTTACCTATAAAATGGAAATACCTTTTAGATACTCTGTTCAATTGTAAGACCATATTAATATTTTTCTCAGAAAACTTAATCTCCAAAATCCTAAAGCTAATTAGAATATCCCTATTAAATAAAACTTTGACCAAAATATTAATAAAATAGAGCTACTGATCAAAACAGTTTTCTATTTCAGTAACCAAAGTAAATTATCTTAAAAGTACACAATCACTAGGACTTTAATAATTTGTATCCAAGTATTAACATTACTTTTTACTTTTGTGTGATAACTTTTAAGATTTTGATAAGTGTAAGAATGATGGCATTGTGTACTGTCCAACGAACAGAGCCGCACTGTCCAACAGAACTTCCTGCAATAATGGAAGTGGTGTATCTGTGCTGGCCAAAACAGTAGCCACTAGTCACGCGTAACTACTGAACATTCAAAATGTGGCTAGTATGATTGAGAAACCGAATTCTTAGCTTTAAAAATTTTAATTAATTTATATTTAAATTTTTGCATGTGGCTGGTGGCCACCATGTTGGACAGCATAGCTCTAGAAGTAATGTTGCATGTTGGCATTTAAAAAAAACAACATTATTACCTCAAGTGGAGGTTTCTTATACTTTACACAATAAAAAAGAAAAGGAAAAAAAAGAAAGAAATCAATATCCCTTTTACTTGGCGGCAGTATTACAGTGTATTTTAAATATAGCACATAAAAAAATCCTTAGTCAAGTAAATTAATGTTAAAGGATACGAATTGAGAAATACGTGTATAATAAGTAAATACACATTAATGAATAATCTATAATGGTCAATAAATCAATATGTATCCTTTTCTTCTCGGTAACAATGATTGCAATTTAAAAAGCAGAAATTCCTTTAAAACCATCTGTAATTTGTATGAGAAGTAATCTAAAATATTTACAGTCGCAGTATTTAGAAGACAAGTGATTAGTTTTCTACAGCTATATTTTTTATAGTACCTCGAAGTTCAGAGAAAGAGACAGATTAGAAACACTATCTCTAATTTGAAGTCAAGATTAAACTCAGAAAGAACAGGAAAAAGGCTAGTGACTGGAAGGTAGATGTTGAAGAATACAAAGAATTCCATTTGCTGGGCTACCAGCTTCTTCGGTCCCCAGCAAACTTCTAGGCTTCAGTCTAATCCTATTCCATTCTAAGTTTCAATTGCAGTGTTTGAGAGCTGATAAAAACAATGACAATAATGCCAGCTTTACAGATTTAGCTTAAAATGGAAAATATATTGTATGTGGGGTATATGGGAACTCTTTGTATTAATTTTGCAATTTCTCTGTAAATCTAAGACTGTTCTAAAATAAAACATTTATTGAAAATATACACTGTGAAAAAAACCTTTTCTATAGATGAGGTCACATCTGAATAGAATACAAAAATTAAGCTCTCCTTTTCATGTGTGTACATCTTGCCTTACCTTTCTCTTTGAAAATTTTCTAGCCCAATTATGAGATACATGGTTGTTTCCCTGAATTTTCTATAATCCTGATGCCATTCCTGTAGGTGAAAGAAAATAGTAAAAGTATATAGATATTAAAACTACAATGAAAACTGCTTATAAATACACTGTTTTGATAACTGTTTGAATTAACAGAAGCAAAGAGTTCATAATTAAAGATAAACTAGACCTAAATCAAGACTTTACTGTCTTACATACAAAACTATTTATCGGTATAATAATAAATGTAAAAATTATTAGACATTGATGAGAAATTAAACAATGACTCACTAGAAGAAAACAGAAATACAAAGGCAAGATAATCAGTCAGGTAGGTCATCTCTCTCTCTCAAAAATTCTTCATTGTAAAATTTTATTATTAAGATATCATTATAGAATATTTGGGGTGCATGTATCTTTTCAAATTAGTGTTTTCATTTTTTCCAGACATATACAGAGGAGTGAATTGCTGGATTATACTGATGGTTCTATTTTCATTTTTTTGAGGAACCTCCATACTGTTACCCATGGGGAGAGGGAAAGGAGGAGTGCGATAGGGGTACAGGATTACAAAATACAAACTACTATGTATAAAATAGATAAGCAGCAAGGATATATTGTATAGCATAGGGAATTATAGCTATTATCTTGTAATAACTTTTAATGGAGTATAATCTGTAAACATACTGAACCTATGCTGTACACCTGAAACTAATATAACGTAAAGCAAATACACTTAAATTTAAAAAGTATTATTATAGATCTACATCACATTGAAGGTAGAAGGTAAATGAAACTAACTCCTCTAACAGGAAGCAAAGCTTGAAGACTGTTATTTGAAGCACAGTTTTAAGGAACTGAAAGAAAAAAAAAATGTTACATCATAATAAAATTATTTAACCTTTTAATTTTCCCAAATTTGTGTTAAATTTTAAATGTGGTTGCTGAATACTCTTTTCAGCTGAGCTATGGTGAAAAAAGATAGATGCATTTCACATTTCAACAGCCTCTCCCTCCAAAACAACTCACAATTATTGGGCATGTAATGTGACTAAATGATTCAGAACTTACAACTTATAACTCTAGAAAATGACTTAAAAAAATAAAATCAAGATTTTTTTCCTAACTTACTTAATAAAAATTGATTCAAGGAAAATCATAACTAAAATTCAATATAGGACTAACCTAAAGGAGATAGTGATGATAGAAGTGTGAAAGCTTTTATATACATATTATTATAAGTAAATGAAAATAAGAAACATACAGGCCAGTTATTGACCAGCTACATTCTACTTGAATATGAATCATTTTAATTTTTAATTTTAAAAGGCATAATTTCCACACTATAAGTAATAACAAATAAAGGTAAAATTGTCTTGCAAGCATAAAGTTAACTTTTCTGGGGGAAGTATTCAAATTGCCACTCTATTGTCATTAGAATCACCTTAGAAGTTGTTAAGTAGGTAAACTTTTTCTTTAAAGGGTTAGACAATAAATGTTTCAGGCTTTGCAGGCCATGCAGTCTCTGTTGCAGTTACTCATCTCTGCGGTTGTAGTGTGAAAGTGCTGATACGCAATACCTAAACAAATGGCTTGTGTTCCAATAAAACTTTACTTAAAAAAGCAGGTGGTGAGCTGGATTTGGTCTGTGGGCAAGGTCTGCTGATGCGTGACTTAGAGCAAGACAAAGATATGTGGGATATACAGAATCCAAAAACATGTCATGTAAATACCTATAAGATTTAGTGGCTCTGCAGTTAGAAAAAATATGAGAAGTTTTCATAATAAAAATATGCTGAAGCCAATCTGATGAAGCATGCTTGTAGAGAGACTGTAGAATCAAATCACAAATAAAAAATCAAGTCCCGGGGCTCCCCTGGTGGCACAGTGGTTGAGGGTCTGCCTGCCGATGCAGGGGACGCGGGTTCGTGCCCCGGTCCGGGAGGATACCGCATGCCGCGGAGCGGCTGGGCCCCTGGGCCGTGGCCGCCGGGCCTGCGCGTCCGGAGCCTGTGCTCCGCGGCGGGAGGGGCCGCAGCGGTGAGAGGTCCGCATACCGCAAAGAAAAAAAAAAAAATCAAGTCCCATGTTACTTGAATCTTGGAGACAAGGGTAGAGTTAGCAACCAATTTGCCTGCCATCTCTGGCATGTATTGTGTGTCCATTTATTTGTGGCTGTGTTCCTAGATTTTCTATTCTGCTTTATTGCTCGAATTTACCTATTCTTATGCTAATATTATTATAAAGCATAAAGGTTAAGATAATTTGTATTGATTTCAAGTAAAAAAGCCTTCCTACCTCGTTCTTCTTCAAGAATGTCAGGACTAGAGTGAGATCTTTGCATTTCCATAAAAATTTTGAATCAGCTTATTAAAGCTCCATAAAACAACTTGCTAGAAGTCTTACAGAAACTGCACAGTATCACTAAACCATTTTGGGGAAAACTGACATCTTTATAATACAAAGTTTCCCAAACACGATACGATACATATATCCATTTGTTTAGGTCTTCTTTATAACGTCTCCTAAAGTCATGCACAATTTTTGCTAAATTTGCTTCTAGGTACTCCACAGTTTGGGTACTACTAAAAATGCTGTTATTCTTTAGAATTTCTATCTGATTATTTGTTACTGGTATAAAGGAATAAAACTGATATTTGACATAAGACTTGTATGTTACAGAGCTCTCTTATTATCTTTATTTATCTCCAGTAAATTTATCTGTAGATTTTGTATTTTCTAGGTATAAAATCTGCAAATAATGAAAACTTTGTTTCTTCTTTTGCAATCTCTTACTTTTTGCTTTATTTTTTGTTGCCTTACTGTCCTTGAATTACCAGTACAATGCTGAATAGAAGTGGTAATGGCATACATGCCTGTCTTTTACTTGATCACAAAAGGAAAGCTTTCAATGTTCAGATTTCTTTATATTTGTTTTTGTTTTTCAAGACACTCTTTAGTAGATTAAAGTAGCTACCTTGTTTCTCCAAAGAAGATATACAGATTGCCAAGAAACACATGAAAGGATGTTTAACATCACTAATCCTTAGAGAAATGCAAATCAAAACTACAATGAGATATCACCTCACACCAGTCAGAACGGCCATCATCAAAAAATCTACAAACAATAAATGCTGGAGAGGGTGTGGAGAAAAGGGAACCCTCTTGCACTGCTGGTGGGAATGTAAATTGATACAGTCACTATGGAGAACAGTATGGAGGTTCCTTAAAAAACTAAAAATAGTACTATCATATGACCCAGCAATCCCACTACTGGGCATATACCCTGAGAAAACCGTAATTCAAAAAGAGTCATGTACCACAATGGTCATTGCAGCTCTATTTACAATAGCCAGGACATGGAAGCAACTTAAGTATCTATCGACAGATGAATGGATAAAGAAGATGTGGCACATATATACCATGGAATATTACTCAGCCATAAAAGAAACGAAACTGTTATTCGTAGTGAGGTGGATGGACCTAGAATCTGTCATACAGAGTGAAATAAGTCAGAAAGAGAAAAACAAATACTGTATGCTAATACATCTATATGGAATCTAAAAAAAAAAAGGTTCTGAAGAACCTAGGGGCAGGACAGGAATAAAGATGCAGACGTAGAGAATGGACTTGAGGACATGGGGAGGGGGAAGGGTAAGCTGGGACGAAGTGAGAGAGTGGCATGGACATATATACACTACCAAATGTAAAACAGATAGCTAGTGGGAAGCAGCTGCATAGCACAGGGAGATCAGCTCGGTGCTTTGTGTCCACCTAGTGGGGTGGGATATGGAGGGTGGGAGGGAAACACAAGAGGAAGGAGATATGGGGATATATGTATACATATAGCTGATTCACTTTGTGAATAGCAGAAACTAACACAACATTGTAAAGCAATTATACTCTAATAAAAATATTAAAAAAATACAACACAAAACAAAAAATAAGTGGAGAAAAATAAACGACGATTATATTATAAAAATAATAACTGTTTTCTGTATCCTTCCTTGTATCTGTTAATGTAGTGAATTACACTAATTGTTTAAGGGAATATAAAGTAATTAAGTTTGTAAATGAGAGCAGTCATTAATCAAAGGCACTCATGAAAGCAAGTTAAAATTTACCAAATTTATAAGTTTTTGAAAAGACAATGTATAAAGTTAAATTTAAAAGCTTGAAAAAATACTAGGTGTTTGAATTGGTAACTTAAAAAAATATTAGTTTTAAAGCCAAACTTAACACAAAGAGAATATTTTGCACAAAAATTACCACAGGCATGATACGACTACTCATGTGTGTGCTCGAGATCTCTCACACAACACTGTCCAATAATGACAAATATATATGGCATACAATGATTAAAACGAATTTCTAACTTCCCCCCAAAATATCTGATGAAGCAAAGAAAAAATATAGCATGGCTTCACTGTAGTACAGTATTTAAGAACATAGGTTCTGTTAACAAAGTTGTGACGTGAAGCTATGAGAACTTTAGGCAAGTTACTTCAACACTCTATGTCAAATTTTCTCACGTGCTTAGCTGTACTGAAATGAAAGATTACTGAATTAAACAATTCCTCAATCTACAGTTCAACCTCTCAAAAGGCACATTACCTCATACTCCTCCAAGTTTACTTCTTCAGGTTTTATCATTTCAATTTTGGCTTGAGCAACTTTCATTATGTTGTGACACCTTCAAATAAAGAAATGTATTTCTAAATCAAAAGCAAACTCCATAAAGACTGAACAACATGTGTTATACAAAACTAGACTACCCAACACATATGAAAATGAAATCCACTATCACTGAGTAATATTTTTTTGAGGAAACAACTTTCAAATACTTAAGCGAAAAACGTGTTTTTTGGACAATACCAGATAGTTACAAAATATATAAAGAAGACAGAAGCAATAATTCTAATTCAAATTTACCATGTTATATTTATTGATACATATGGCTTTTAAATTATATTCTATTAATAAAGATGGAATATGTAAAAAAAATTAAAAATTTATAATGTATTATTAAGTAAGCTCCAGAGACATGAAATCTTATTTTCCTCCAAATGGTATTATTCATAAATAGTAAAAAGGAATCCAAAATGTGCCTATCATTTCAGGTAGGAATGGAAACATTTCAATAGATTTTATGATCAGAACCATTGCTAAAGAAATCCGCCCAAAATATATTTCGTTATCACACACATTTTACTCTGGATTTCAAGCACAAGAGAAATCAGATTTCTTAAAACAAACTATTTTTAGTTGCCAGGGCAAATAACTGCAAAAGACTGAAAAATCAACGTGAGTACTGCATAAGTATCCTCCCCAAATTCAATAGCATATACTCATTGGAACATAGTATACTGACAGTCCAGATAATGAGGGTTATAGCTTCTGAGCTCTTCACAGTTATATGTAACAAAATAAGTGATGCCAACCTTACTACTAATAAAAAATATTAATAGCCAATACTCACTGAGCATTTACTGTCTACCAGATAATGCTCAAAACCATTCACCTGTATTATTTCACTTAATCCTAAATTTCACAGCAGACACATGGTGAGGCAGAAATTAAACCTGGATGCTTTGTTTTCCCTCATACTCTTCTCTACTCACATATTTTTAATTCACTATTTTTGAGACATTCATGAAAGGATAATCATTTACTTCAGAATTTAAATGTGTTTACAATGAACTCCAAGATAGTATAAATGTTTCTGTATTCTAAAATAACTTTTCAGTACTTTGGATCTTTACCTAAGGCCTAAATTGTTTTAAATAGTATTCATTCTAATTAGATTAAATTTAAATTTTTAACATTAGTAAATAGTTTTATAGGAGTTTCTAAGAGAAAACAGTTTTTGGTAAACCAAAATTAATTTAACCATTCTAAGCCTTCTCTTTATGTCAGGAGATGTTTAATTACTTTATTTGTACATATAATTACTTTTCTCCAGTGGTTCTCACACAAGGGTGATTTTGCTCCCTCAGGGGATATCTGGCAGTATTTGGAGACCGTATGGGTTGTCACCAGTTGGAGAGTACTACTGGCATTTAGTGGGTAGAGGCCAGGAACATTACTAAATATCCTACAAATTACAGGACAGCCCCCTCAAAAACAAAAAATTATTTGGCCCCAAATATCCATAGTGGAGAGGTTGAGAAATTCAAATATTAAGTCCCCAAAGGGCAGTGATAATTATATTATACTCTTCTGTGTATCTTTACATTGCCTAGCTCAGTACCTTAGTTCACAATTAAAATGTACTAAAGCGATCTAAATTATTTTTACTTCAAACTTTTAAAGGTCATGATTATAAATCTCAAATAAATTACAAAGCAATTGTTCACATTAAGTGAAGTCAAATTTTGTACTGCATTTATTGAAATATGTCTGTGTATGTGTAAAATAAACATTCAAAAATTGCACTGGGAACTATAAAAAAGACAAGGACAATTTGAGCATACGAATAAGATATTAAACATTTTCAAATTACCTTTCATCAAAACTCAAATTTCTATCTCCAAATTGTTCTAGCAATGTTTTCTCAATGATTTTCTTTGGAGCCTGATTCTGGATAAAGTAGACTACTACATGATGTAATCGATAGTCTGTTTCTGGTGGGGTATCTTCTTGGGCCAATTTAACCAACCTTGAATATTCCAACTTAATTGCCTAGAAAATACAAGACAATGTCAATCTTGGTTAATTATAATAATTAAAATCTTTCAATATTATAACTTAATTATCCTTACAGTGAAATATGCTTTTTTCCTTTTAAAATATTACAAATAAGGAGGTAGTACATCTAAGAATATTGTCCCATGTTCCATAGTTTAAATACATCTAAGCTTACCATGTGAGTAACTTCATAAAGCTTATCAGAGCCTGGTCAAAGTCTATTCAGAGGCATAAGACAGAGATACTAGGTATATCACCTAACCTACGCTCAGTTTGATGTACCCCTCTAATGTTTCAAATTCTAGGGCTGAACTGCAGTTCCCTAGAATACCCATATCTGAAAGAAAATGGCTGGCTCTTAAATGCATAACATCACCACAATTAACTTCAATTGCAGAGCTGACAAATAAGGGATGAAAAGCAAGTTTTTTATTTACCATAAAATAAATTTTTCATTGTTTCAAAAATATTTGAATTTTATCAGTGTAATGATAATTAATGCATAATATCACTATTACTACCTTGATACGTGAGCTTACTTTTTCTTTACAAACACCTTAGAATTCATATTATAATGGGAAACAATAAATACTAATGCATGTTCCCACACATAAGCAAATGATTTGAAAAATATCTGCTCATAAAGAAATATGTGTACAGTTATATATAAAATACTACTATAAATAAGAAGCCCATATAGTTAAACATAACACTTTAAAAATATTCATTTATATTAGACACATCTAAATTCTAACTCTGCTAACCATAAAACATTTGGGGCTATATGCAAAATATATTTTACAAAAAGTCCATTCTACTGGAAAGGGTTTTTCTCTTTTCTTTTAAATGCATGCCTTTCTTAAGCAATTCTTGGCCATCCAGAAACTACCACCTATTGGGCTGTATTTTATAGAATTGAGAAAACGTAACTGAAAAACAGTAAATGAAATATTCTAGTTATATATTCTTAGGGGAGCTAATAAGTCCTTTCTATTAATATATAGCTTAGCATTATAAATAGAGTAAGATAATTACTCTATGGCTAAAATAAATTATTCCAATTTTATTTTCAATATACATGTCATTCTAAAGTGTTACTGCTGTGGTTAAAAACAGCCATGAAAATTAACTATATTTAGTCATGTAAGACTATCATGGCTCACTTTACTGCATGTTTTGCTTATAAACTCTTTAATCTTCCCAATTTGAGATTAAAAATTTTTCCAATTTGAAAAAAAGGCACATGATCATTTAATAACTGAACTATACGGAATTTGAGAATAAGTGTAAAAGAAAAACAATAAATAACTGTTCTTCCTTATTATGGCCCTTAGACAATGATTGTCATAGGCTATTAGAAGGTTTTTGGATATTTAAATATTTCAGATGTCATCCTTTTGGCCGAAATTAGTATGACCAGAATAAAATAAATTTGTCTCTTAAATAATATTATAGGTTTAGGCATAAGGAATTACAACACTAAATGATTATCCATTCCCCCCCGCCACCTTCAAAACACAGGCTGTGACTTTTTTTATAAATAGTAAATAGATTTCTATTAGAGCTAGAATATACATCGCCTTTAACTCTACGATTATGTTTATCTCTTGATTTTTCTCTATTTAAGATTCTCCCAATTTTAATGAGTAAATGCCAAAGTTATAATCTATAGGTGTTTTATTAAACCAGTAGAGGTAGAAAGGTACTTCTAAATATCTAGGAGCAATTTTTCAACCACAAAATACCACATTTTATCAGCATAAATTAATTTATCAACTATTTTTTTTTTTTTATGAACTTCCTTCACAAGAAGTTTTCTGACTTCTACAGTATACTGCAACCATACATATTCCTTCAGATTTTCAACAAGGTGTTCCACACTGGTATATTTAGGAGAGCTGTACACAATCTACCGTTAACATTTAACATGGTCCTACTAATCAGGCTCAGTGTTAACCTATTTAGCTTTATTTCCTGTTACTCTTCTACCCAGATCAGGGTCGACTCCCCACAAATGCACACGTCTTTGCTCCTTAAGTTCTCTACATGCATGATGTCCTTGATCATTCCCCATCTAGCCACACATGACTCATTCAATGAGACTAGTTAAAGTCTCTCTTTTTTGAAATCTTCTTCCAAACGATTTCTACTTAGACTTTTTTCTACTTTTCTAAATCATACGATAAAACATATTCTAAATTTATAACTTCTTACAGACTATTTTGATGTAAGTATATGTATACACTAGAAAATGTCAAAAATACAAACATACAGTAAACTCTGGAGGCAGTAAGATCTAAGGGAAAATCAGCTGGAGTAAAATTCAGAAAGCTAGGTATATCATTTTATTTTTAAAATTGTTTATTTTAAAAACTGATAGTGTACTACGAGATGAAGAAAAACTACTTCAAATTCCAGAGGGTCAGAATCATATAGGTTATATTCTTTGAGCACAATGTAATATAAATAGGAATTAAAAATAAAGATAATTCCCAAACTAAACACTTAGGAATTTTAAAATACTGTTCTAAATTATTCTTGGACCAAAGGAATCAAAATTATATTAATACTGGGAATATGAGATCTCAAAACCTAAAGGACACAGCCAGATTGGTAAAGGAAAATTCCAGCTTAAGCAATACAGAATAGCATTTACTTCAAGAAGCTAGAAAAAGAAAATAAACCAAAATAAAGTAGAAGAAATAAAATAATGTGGCAATTAGATAAAGACCACCAAAGGCTTTTTCTTTCCAAAAAGCTGAATGGAAGACCAAAAAATGGAGAAATCAACACCAGAAATAAGGAAGGTGATAATACCAAAAATACAGGAAAAAGTTTTAAAATCTATAAAATAATAATACATAACTTTATACCAATAAACTATAACATCTTCATTAAACAGATGATCATCTAGGAAACTCTAAGTTATCAGAATTACTTTAAGAGGCAGAAAAACTGAAGAGATGCAGAAAAAATATAGATAACTGAAAAGGCTGCCTAAGATCTATGCCCAATAAAGAAATTAGGCCCATTCTGTTTCAGAGCTGTGCTGTCATGTCAGATCTTCAAAGACAAGATGATTCCTGTATCTAAACTGCTCTGAACCTGAAAAAGGGGAAAGCCTCCTTAATGATTATATAAAACTAGTATAATCTGATATCAAAAATTGACAAATATTTTTTAAAAAAAGGAAGTATAGATCAATTTTGTCAGTAAACATAGATGCCAAGACCCACATCTTAGGGGAGCTTGTGTACATAAAAACTACCTTGTGTACATAAAGAATATATAGGAACAGATAGTGTTTACAATGATTAAAAAAAAAGACAGATGAATGCTAAGATCCTTACTTTGCAAGGATTAAGGAGAAATCTGTTCAGCATCTCAAATAGATGCATTAAAAAATTATCTAAATTCCAATACCAGCCAGTTTAAAAGACAACTCTTAACTGTAAATTTAAGAAAGTGCTTTTAAATTTATGAGAGGATCTGTAAAAAACCAATACTACACATTCTATTTAATAATAAAACACTAGAAACATTCACATTACACTCAGGAACTAAACAAAGGAGTTTACTACCATTATTTTGTTATTTATATTCTGAAAAGGCTGGTCAACATAATAAAACCAGAAATAAGAAATAAGTATAATGGAAATTATCCCAATAATGAGATAGTTATTGGGAGGCAGTTTACTGAAATAATCAAAAGAATCAACCAAAAAATTATTAGAAAATACAAAGGGTTCAATAAAATAATTGGATACAATATAAATACATAAAAGTAATTAGTTTTTCCACTACCTACCCTACCAATAATTTGGTATTAAAAGTGAGGATAAACTCAATTCACAGAAATAATTTTTATATATCTAAGATTAGATTAAAAAGGAAGGTATAAGACCATTATGAAGTAAAATTATAAAACCTTACTTAAGGACATAGAGAGGACCAAAAAACTGAAGATTCATATCATGTTCCTTTCTGAGAAGACTAAAAATACTGAAAAATATAATTATCCACCTCACTGTAACTTAATATAATGCAAGTACAATCAAATTCTGAAAGGATTTAAGGAGACAAGTTGCAGTTGGTTAAAAATTATCAAAAAAGAAAAAATGAAACTTGCCAAACTTTCCATTTATAAAAGAAAAAAAATTAAGAGGTGTTTCTACTACAAAATATATTACAAATAAATGGTCCATAATGTAAATAAGTGTAATGTTCAAAAACAGAAAAATGATCAATGGAACAGAGAGACCCAAAGAGATCCATTTATAAATGGGATTTAATATACAATACAGTATTTTAAGTCAGTGTGCAAAGAATGCATTAGTCAAAGTGTTATTAGTCATGATATGTTTGGACTTTTTGGATATTTCTCTATTTGGAGAAAACTGAAATCTCATATCTGGGAATCAAACAATAAAAATCATTAAAGTAACAATTAAAGATTTGCATAATTTTAGAAGTGATCATATAGTCTCAAATCCATTAAGGAAATATTGCTATATTTTATAAGATTAAAAACGTTATGTACAGTTAAGACACCAAAAACAAATTTAAAGATAAATGACAAACCACAAAATACAATTTTCAAATTATAGATGAATCAAAATTCTTAGCAGATCAGATGCTCATTTAAGTTAAAAAAAAGAAAAAAACAAAAAAAGTGTGCAAGAAATGGACAGGCAGTTAACATAAGAAATACCAACTGCCAAAAAATTTATAGAAAGATACTTAGCCTAACTAAAGATCAAAGATACATAAAATAATGGGATTACCCTTTTTATATCATTTTGTCAGCTAAGCATCAATGACAGTACATTGGAAATTCTACTACGCTATGTTCACATGAGTTTTCAAATGATATATGTACAAGAATGTTCACAAAAATACTGGAAATGACCTAAACCAGCAACAAAAATGGTAATGATGAATTTAATAAAAGTTACCATTTGTGAGTGTTCTTTATGTGACACTGACACTTTATGTGATAGACACTGTCCAATGATGTCTACATGGATTATCTCATTTAATTCTCAAGATAACTTTTCGTTTATAAATAAAAAACAATGGCCATGATAATGTCAGTAAATTGCCTAATATCACACAATTATTAAGTGATAAAGCTAGAATTTAAACCCAGGCATCTGAACATAGAGCCTTTGCTAGTAACAGCTCGCCTGGGACAGAACTTTCTAACCTAGGCCATGAATAAGCTGTAAGAATTCTGAGATACTAATCCCATCAGCCTTTATGGTGGCCAGATCCATCACTAGATCCATCCATGTTTGTCATAACAAGGAAAAAACTGGAATGCCCTGCTCTAAAAAAATGTTTAAATAAATTTTGGTAAGCTCAACAGGAAATAAAATGTACTTATGAAAAACAATAAATCTACAAATCACGACATGAATAATCATCCACCACATTACATGAAAAAAAAAACTAGAAAAAGAAAAGATAGAGCATACTTCTATTTTTATTTAAATTATAATGTATGGATGAGTACTGAATATCAGTCTCATTTATCTACCTAAGAGCATATACAAGAAATAATCAACAGAAGCTAACTGTGGAGTGAAAATTAAAAAGTGAGAGAGAAATGTTTTCATTCTATGTTTTGGTATATGTATATTTTATTAGTTTAAACATCGCTTTCTCTAAGAAGCCCTCTAGATAACAGCTCTGTTTTTCCATTATAAGGTCTCTTTCCACAAACTGCTCCTTTAACATACTAATTATGACTCTAATTAGTGTTTGCTTCCCCCTAGAAAATAAGCTTCATTAAGGCAGGAACTCAGTCCATCATTTCCCCAGCTATATTCATTGGATTTAGTACAGTACCTTGATATAAGCAGGTAATACCTTTTGAATATGCCCATCAACAGAATGGAAAAAAAATAGTGTAGTCATACAACAGAATACCATAAGAGAATGAACAAATTCTAACTATATCCAATAATATATATGAAGCTCCAAACATGTTCCTCAGTAAAAGCAGCCAGACACAAAAGTACCTATAGTAAAAGATTCTAGGTATATAAAGTTCAACAAGAAAACTTACATTGTTAGAAGTTCAGATAACATCTACTTTTGGATAGGGGGAAAGTGTAGTTCATAGAAAGAAGAAACAAAGGTAATTTCTGGAATACTATAATGTTCTGTTTCTTGGCCTGGTTGATAGTTACATGAATATGTGCACTCTGTGATAATTCACAGAGCTGTAAACTCAAGAACTGTGTTCTTTTCAGCATGTTTTACATCTTAATAAAAATATTTTTATAATTACTGAATAAACAGAGGGGTAATGATAATAGGCATTTTTAAAGTAAAAAACAAACTAATAAAGTTACGTCAACTGGGAACAATTGTTATGAAGCAATGAAATAACCAGTAAGGAAAAAAAGTTTCATAATATAGAAGTGTTACTGCTTCATTAAAATCCTAAGGGCACTTTAATAGGTACAGACAAAAAAAAAAAAAAAAAAGTACAAAAAAGAAATTTTAATGTCTTTGAAAGTAAATGAAAAAAATTATACTAATCCCATGATTATAATTATGATGTGACCCTCCCACTCCCACCCCTGTACATATACATACAGGCAACTAGTACTTTGAGAATATTATTCCTTTTTTTCCTTCTGGCTTTTATTTTTTGCTCATCACAGTAGCCTTGTACTGACTTTCCCTGGATTTTGTTTTTACATGACAGAAACTTCTGCCTTTAAGCCACTATGATTTGGGGACTTTCTGTTAACAGTGAAAACTAATCTTAATAAATAGAGTCACAACTTGGGAAAAGGACTTAGGTAAATGTCTTTTCTCATTTGTTTTTCCAGATCTGCCTGCCTATTAACTCTTTAATATTCTGTGTACAGGGGCAGACTCCCATGTGGGAGGGCCTGTGGTTGAAATAGGAACTGTGACTGACTGGGTTGGTAACCCTTCCTAATTTAAAAGTTAGTTCTTAGCAAATCCACTTACCCAGCTAGATGTAAGTTTCATTTCCCAACTTATCTTTTTATCAGTAACAAAGAGAACATTTTCATCACATGGTTTTACTACTAGCAAACATACATAACATTTTAAAAATTGTTCTGATAATAATGCATAAGGAAATCCATATACAGAAGTACTTAAACATGCAGAGTTGAAAAACTTCTCACAGCCAAAAAGCTAATATAAAATAAACCCAACGAAGTTTTTTTGGGTAATGTGACAGGATAGAAGAAAAAAAAAACAAAACTCTTTCCCTCAACTTTTAATAAACTAAGCATTAAAAAGGAAGAAAATTAAAACTATATTATATCTGATTTAGGGAACATAGGAAGACAAAAGGAATCATATGTTAGATTCTGTGCTATGTATATATTTTGTAATTTAAATACTGAACGTCGATAATGATTAGAGTCAACTGCCAAGAACATATGGAACAATCAAAAGGTCAACTGCTGTAAAAGGAACCAAAAGTCTGTCAAAAGACCTATAACCAAAAAAGGGGCTAAGCTCATATGGTTTTACGAGTGAGTTCTAGTTTACTCTTATGGAACAGTTAACTCCTATGTAAACTACACTAGAGTTAAAGAAAAACAGGAGAGCTCAAATCCATTTACTAAATGAATTTAGTAAATGAACTTAATAAGCATGACATCAAACCTGAGGAAGACAGCCCCCAAATAAAAACTTACAGCAATTTTTTTATTAATGTAGAATGCAGAAAGCCCAAATAAAATGCTACTGAGTTAAATGTAAATAGGGTATTTTTAAATTCATGAAATAAAAATTTATTAAGAAAAGTGTTTTAAGAAAATATTCCAGAAAATTTATAATACCTTAGGTTGAAGACTTTTTGTATAGCAGTGAAACTCCAGAATCCAGAAAGGAGAAGAAAGACAGTATAGATATCACAGTATTTTTAAAACTTCTTTATGGAAAAAGGTACCATAAACTAAATTCAAACAGAAATGGCAGACTGGGAAAAAATATAGGACGTACATCCACAGAGAGAGTAATATGTACATCTATACCACAGAATACTAAATGCAGGTGGTGTAGATAATGTGGTAGATATATTGTCTTAACTTTAAGAATACCCACAATATATTTCTGAGTGATATAAGTTACAAAATAATATGAAGAGTAAAAGTTAAAAAATTTCTCTATATATGCATGTTTTTAAAAACAAAGGGAAAAAACCAGAAAGGTTATACAAATGTTAGAAGTGGTTACAACAGGGCAGAAGCAGATTGTTGTTATCAGTTTTACTTAAGACACCTCTACATTACTGAATGATTGCATTTGTACACGTTATTTTTGTTATTTATATGACAAATTTCCTCAAATTTTATATTATCAGCTAGAACTTTCCAAATGCTAATCATTTACCTATACCAAAAGTATACATTAATTATAAACTGATAATGTTCACCTACGTATTCCTTAATTACAGATAGATGAAAATATACACAAATATAAACTTCAGAGATTTTGTGCTGCTTCAAAATCAGAGGGTATATTTAAAAAGACAAATATATGAGATATAGAAAATACACGAAGGATAAGATGCAAAGGGCATCCCCAAAGTGATGATGAAAGGAGATCTCAAGACATCAGTTATATACCAGGAATAAAGGAAAACCAATGCAAACTGGAGCAGGTCATAAAGCTCCAGAATAGAATTCCACAAGAAAATAAAGCTGACAAAGAACAGAGCAAAAAACTAAGCAAATAAAAAACAAAACAACCAATTCCAAGGAAAACGAAAGATGAGGGAAAAGAAGTAAAAGTAATAATATGCATGACTTACTTCAACCCTGAGTAGCACACAAGAAATAATAATACAAGCTGAGAATTCTGAATTAATCAAATGACAAGATTCTTATACACATATTGCGTGTGTGTGTGTGTATGTTGATGGAGGGATGAAAACTGTATGTGCTGGTGCGTGTATATGGGGCAGGAGAATAAAGAGGGCTCATCATTCACGTCCCATGGTAGGGAATTCAACAGGAAATGTGTAAACTAAGAATCACAAAATCACAAGCACTCTACATAAAGATATAGAATTAATGCCAAAAGGATTTGATGAAATAACTGAAAGCTGTTACCAGAGCTGGGGGTGGGAGGGATACGATGTGACTACTGTTGTTTGTAGTATGTATAATTAGTTGGCTCTTTAAAATATATGCAGGTATTAATTTAATAAAAGTTAAGTTTCCAGTTCAACTGGAAAATAGATAAAGATACCCAACTTGACAAAGATGACAATGGTACTATCAAGGACAGATAACTCTTCCATAAGAAACAAGAAAACTTTTGAACACACATATTTAGTGTTTTCTAAGAAAAGAAATGTAGACTGCCTGGGAATAAGGATTAATTTTTAAACATAAAAGTTGTTTTTCTTTTCTTTCTTTCTTTTTTTTTGATAAGAGTAGTTTTCAACCTCTCTCATGGGATCTTAACAGAGTGAACAACTCATCTTGGGACCAGCCTGCCAGAACTTCAACAGTTTAGCACCTAAGTCCTATATCCCAGGAAACCCCTCAGTCCCAGGCATACCAGGATGATTGGTCACTCTAATTCTAACCAGTTCAAAAGTGTTTATTGATATAAGGCTACTAGTCACAAGGCCTTTGTTTATACTATATACCATAAGAAACACTGAAAATAAGCAGTTTCTTAAAGACTGCAGTGAATGGTGGTATAGAACATTAAGGGAAAATTTTAGATTTTAAATGTCAAGAAAGGGAACATGTAGCTTTGTTGAAGTGAACTATACCTCAATAAAGCTGTTTTTTTTTTTTTTTAAATAACAAACACTAAAAGGGGCCTGGTGGGGGGGGTAAAGTAATGAATTGGCTTTGGTTAACCTAAAGAAAGTGACAAACAAAACACAGTGTTTTCATCTTTCAAATATATAAGAACAAATAATAATGTAATCAAAACATTAGATCTGGTATTAGAGGGAATAAAGATTTAGTCATGGAATAATGCATCAGCTTGATGGCCTCAAGTCTTGAAATGACAAGGATATTAAAATTAATTATGGAAAAAACAAGAAATATAAGATAATAAATGAATGAATCATTTCAGAAACAACTAAATGAAGAAATCAATTTAGTATGAAATGATAATAAAAGTAAAGAAAAATATTATAATTTTGACTAACAATATTACCAGAGGAGAAAATAAACTATTACCAGAAGTATTTACTCAGTTCCTATTTTTGCCCATCAATACCCTTTATTTGCTTCAAATACAATAAATTTCTGCTAACAAATCAGAGGTGTACTATTAGGATAGCTCAGGTAAATTGCTTTGTTTTTGTTTAATTATCTGACTTTAAAAAGAATAATCAGTCTTAGATTCATGCATAAAAGAAACCCCTAGAACATTATGTGGCCATGATTAGCCATGGATAGGAAGAGAGAAGGTATACAGGAAAACAAATTTAATTCAAGGAAATAAAACGTTTTAAGAAGTTTATTTTAAAAATAAATAAATAAAATGAAAACGTTCATTGTACCTTAAAGAACCCTGCTTCAGGGCCACACCTGTCATATACATTCCGGGATTTACCTATCGCCATGATAATACCTTGCATGTTCGGTGTCATCATGATCTGCCACAAGGGATTTAAAGTAAGAACTTTTGAATGGTTATCATAAAAAAAAAAAATCAAAAAACCAAAATAATTCCTTTACATGCAAGTTAAAAGTCCTTTGTTTTTACATGCATGTTAAAAGTCCTTTGTTTTTCACTATTTATAAATCAAACGTTGCACTTTTTTGTAGCAAATGTGATCTGATATGCATATAAGTATCTCGAAATCTTCCATACAGGGCCACAGTTAGCTGACATCGTGCCTTTGTGCGAAGTGCAAAAAGGCATACTGTCTGAACTGAAGAATTTTTTTAAAAGGCACCCCCTTCTTGACAGACAATTTAGAAAAATGTGCCGCTCTCTAAGAGAACCATTTAGAAAAAGCAACACTTTTTTTTATTAAAAAAGATGCCTCTTCTTTAAGGGTCGGGGAACTGAGCATTAGCTCAATTCCAACTCCACTTCTGCCGGTTGGCCCGGCACCCCTGCCTGCACAACCATACAGTCTAAATATCTAAGCAGCAGCCCTGTACCCATATGACTTCTTTTTAAAAGTTACAAGGCACATGCACTGTTAAACTACCACTCCAACGAATTAAAAAAAAAAAAAAAAAAACACAAAACACAAAAAAAACTCTGCCAAGAGCATAAGCACTTGCACAAAAGGTAGTGTTAAATGATTAATCACAATTCTACTTTTTTAAATGCCAGAAGGCTCACCCTAAAACAAGCACTAAGATGCTTGATCAACAAATTAACATTTTTACTAAAAACATGCCAGTTTCCATAATCTGCAAGCACCAACATGGTAACAGTTAAACAGAAAAACGTACTGCTATTAAGTACTAAATATTTAAATATTTCTTTGTCTTCATAATAGTTTATTATGTACTATGCCATTTGGTATAATGGACTTGGGCAACTGTGGACTTTCGTATCTGCTGGGGACAGGGAGGGTACTGGAACCAATCCACCGCGGATACCAAGGGATGACTGTATTCTTAAATGTTTGTATTTTAAAATATCTGCAAAGTGAAACAACTCAAGACACTAAGAAGCTATCATATTAGAGCAATAAAGAGACTGCATCCATTACCTCTGATTCACTGAACCTATTACTCATAGTATTTATTTTGGAGTACACACTGACAGTTGCAATATACCTAACATTAACTGCTTCAGAAAATCCTTCTGGCCAGTTCCTGACTCACAAACCTGCTTCTTATTCTCTTTACGGCCCATGCTTTCTTACAGTAGCACAGTAATAGTAATGTCTTTATGACACGTCTGATTTTGCTGATTAACTCATATAAGAGTTTAATCATAACCTTGAATTAAGTCTGAAAAAAACATTACTTGGAAAAAACTATTCAATATACATTCAATTCTCATCCATGCCAGTAAAAACTAACAAATGATAGAATCCAGGGTCTGTCTTTTCTGTTGTTACTATTCAGAAACAGCTTTACTGGCCCCCTCTCAAATACAGAAAAGATCAAAACTGAATAGTGTAAAGAAAAACGTGGTAAAGGGGAAAAAATATCGATGGGATCAGGACAACAGCAATTTTCATCTGGATTCCCAAGAACCATATCATGGGGAACAAAAATGCCTCCATACTGTTAGAAAACTAAGCACATGAGAATTAACAGTGGGGCAGTAAGAAGAGATAAGATGGAGGTGCCCAGTGTATACAACACTGGTAGGCATTCGACTATGTTGATGAATCATTCAATTCAGTCACACAGAGGGTGCAGAAGAAAAAAGAACAAAACAGTTATCTATACACTAATCTGTATCTAATCTATATCTAATCAGATTGTAGGATCTTCTGGTAGGAAATAGTGGCAAAGTATTATAATCCATAATTCAAGGAAAGTAGGAAAGGAAAATATTTTTAAGTGCTCAAAATTTCTGCTATTTAAACAAACCTTATCAAAACCTATCAACCCTAGAGTAAACAAATCCTATGTCTGCACAAAAGAATTAACTCTAGCAACATAAAATTATTCTTTTGACAAATCCATAAGCTTTCTACTTAAATGTTCATTTGAAATTCGAAGTACTGTCAGCAATTGGTAAGGTAATTTCAGACTGTGGGTGGCAAAGCTGTATGTTATGCAGCAACAGACAATGTAAGGGTGCAGGCATGCCCAAAGTGCTTGCATTAAATAGCAAAAAACAAGTGGAAACAGTGCAGAGGGCTATAATAAAGGTACCTCGTCATCATAACCCCCCTCCTTTGACTCAATCATAAATTTCCCTACATGAGGAATCGCCACCTCTACAACTTGCTGGTTAGAAGGTGGTTGGCTTGTGGTATTTTCAGGTTTCTGCAGAAGAAAATCATTAGTGTGAACATTAGAAAGGAGCACAATGGAAGCATTCAGTTTAAGTGCATAACTCTTGATCCTTTTAAAAATACCTGCATTTTTTTTAGCATGAAATGAAAACATCTAAAACTGAACACTAAAGCAAATGCATTAAGCAGGTAATAATACAAGATTTCCAGCTTTCACTTTGCATCTCAAACACTAAATTAAATTTTAATTTTTTTTTCCCACAAAGCATCTTCAAATTCTTAAAAATAGTTAATACTGAAGTTGTATTTCCTACTGCTGTCTCTACAGGTGAAAGTTTTATTTACTTTTTTATTTTTTAATATTATTTTTTTTCCTGTACGCGGGCCTCTCACTTTTGTGGCCTCTCCCGTTGTGGAGCACAGGCTCCGGACGCGCAGCTCAGCGGCCATGGCTCACGGGCCCAGCCGCTCCGCGGCATGTGGGATCTTCCCGGACCGGGACATGAACCCGTGTCCCCTGCATTGGCAGGTGGACTCTCAACCACTGCGCCACCAGGGAAGCCCTTATTTACTTTTTAAAATTCTAATAACTCCACAAAGCCTTTCTAGAGATCTCCATCAAAATAAGATATGACCTCCTCTGAATCCAGGAGAGTCTGTAAGTTTTCTTTCTTATGATTTTACCTTTCTATCCTTTCTAATAATCGATTGTATAGCTACTTAATATCCACACTCTACTGTGTTTAAACCCACTCGGTCGCAGCCTATGCGACCTAGTACAATATATTTACATCATGAGTGTCCAGTGAATTCTTGTTTTGGGGAAAGCTGCTAGAAAGTGATATCCATTTTTAAAAACTCAGATTCTTCTTCTTTTCTTTGTTAACAAATTCTAAGAATTTCACTAACCCAAACTAATGGAGTGGAAGCCAGTGTGAAATCCAGAAAGTCCACTCAAAGACACTAATATGGGGCTTCCCTGGTGGCGCAGTGGTTGAGAGTCCGCCCGCCGATGCAGGGCACACGGGTTCATGCCCTGGTCTGGGAAGATCCCACATGCCACGGAGCGGCTGGGCCTGTGAGCCATGGCCTCTGAGCCTGCGTGTCTGGAGCCTGTGCTCCTCAACGGGAGGGGCCACAACAGTGAGAGGCCTGCGTACCGCAAAAAAAAGACACTAATATGGTTCATTCAAAACACTGTTCAGATTTCACAAGGATCTTACTTTACTGAATGGATTTATAACTAGCATATTCACTATTCACCTACAAACAAATTTCAGAAGTACTTAAGGTGCCTGAAAGCAGCTTGCTTAAGTAATTTCAAATTGCACCATAAAAATTTCCCTAAGCAAAGATGAACTTTACTTTTGACATCAAATAAACAGAAAATTTTAATAAAAACAGAATGGTTTTACTGCAGTTTAAAATACAGGTAAATTTTAGTGATGTGAAGATTTTCTGAATATTCCGAAGTACATATGCAGAAGAAGTTTAACTGAACAATAAAACAAGAATAATGGCCAAGACCGGCATTGCTTCCTTTAAAAGAAATGTTATTTTTAACCATAACATTTTCAGAAAAGCTTTCCTCGTTCTGCTTGAGTCCTCAATTTTTCAAGAGGAACCAACCAACCTGCATGGTTGTCATGATCTTGAGAGCTAATATTCAGCTAACCCAAAACCTGACACATTAATTGTTGTTCTATAAATGATAGGTATTACAAATATTATACTATTATGCTTCTTGAAATTGCTTATACCGGAATAATCCTAACCCAATATTACTACTTACAGAGATAAGCTTGGTCTATGACATTTAATTAAGGATTTTTAATCCTTCCAGCATTTGAGAGAGGAAGAATTGTCCTACGTCTCCATTCACAAGAGTGAAATATAAGCAGGTAAACTAAGAAATTTGTCTTAACTTTTGGTGAAAAATTTCTCATAAGCAAACCAACCCAAAACAATACTATATTAAGAAGAAAAAATACAAATTTAAGGCAAGTAGCAACCAGAAAATGTATTCCTTAGAATACTTATCCTTAAAAAATGATATGTTTCCTTTGAAAAATAACTGCACTTAGGAAAAATAAATGTTCTATAATCCTTTCCAGTTGCCACAGAAGAGTTTCAACAGCAATAACACTAATTAATTATTTGGGTGAAAGTTGAAAAAGGGAAGAAATTTTGGGCGTATGTAGTTATTTTGTGTCCATCAAGTTTAGATATCCTAAAGTACCATAAAAATTTTTCATATAAAGAATTTTAGGGTTCACTGAAGTACATTTATCTTTTCCTTTTACTGTCAGGTCCCATATGAACACCTTAACAAAGGCTGAACTTGAAAGAGATTAAAGATAAGTTCCTCAGTTAATAAGTTGTAAAAATAATTAGAACACAAAGATTTTTATTAATTGCCTGAATCTATTAAATACATGATTTTTTAAAAAAGTGGTCCCATAAAAGGGTGATTAGAAAGCTATATATCTTCAACCCCTTTGGCTCCCTTAATATGCTCATACCATTTTAACCTACTAACTTATGGGGAATCTAGTCTAAAGAAATAACCAGAAATATGGAAAAAGTTTCATATTTAACAGCCTATTTATAATAATGTAAAAGTAGAAATCAATATATAAGGGGGAATGAGTAAGTAAGTAAGAATTTAATCACTTAATGGAATACTATTCAACCATTAAATGTTTTTTAGTTTGTAACATGGGGAAACGGTTATGTTCAGTGATTAAAAGAAGAAAAGTTAAGATATAAAATTTTATATACAGTAGTAACTCAATTACAAAAATAAATCCCAAATCTGTATATAAGAATGAAAGAAAACATACCAACTTATTAAGTGATTAACTTTGGGTAGTGGAAATATACATGATTCTTTCTTAGAGTCTACTTTTTTGAATTTTTAAATTTTCTAAAATATTTCACTTAAAATGAAAGACATTCTTCTAAAAAGCAAGCTGTCTAAACATCTGGAGAGTATCTCTCTATGGTTTCTGTGATTCTAAGCTTTCCAGGAAATTCTTCTTCTACTAAGGTTGGAACTTTATTGTGTATTTGTAAAATACACAATAGGATTTAAGTAGGATTTAAGTAACAGAAGGAAATAAAGAGAGACTTAGGGCCTACACTACATGCTAGGCACTTAAAAAAATGATCTTAATTCATCCGACAATCACCTCCATTCTATATAAAAGAAAACTAAGGTTTAGAAAAATTAAGCAACTTATTCAAGTTTGCATAGCTAGCAAGAAGTAAAATTAATATTCAAAAACCCAGGACTATTTAATCCCCAAATCTAAAGACTCTGAAATTTAGTTTCTAATGCATACCTTTAAATGAGAAAACCCAGTAGGTGGTTACCATGATCCTAAGCAACTGACCATGAGACCAGGAACCACTGGTCAGACAGTCATGATTAATATATTCTCAGATATGCTGCAGAATTTATACAGACAATGTGGCCAACTATTGGTGCTACTCCAGAAGATATGCCAGATAGAAAAATATTTATGCTAGCTATCATATTCCCTCAATGCCATCTTTTTTCAAGTAAAGGTGAAGCAGCAGATTGCTAGCATATAAGATGATATCCATATGAATAAACTAATCAATCAAAATGTAAGTGCTGATTTCTACAAATTTAAATTACACGATTAGCCGAACTAAAAAAAAAAAAAAAAATCATGATTCTACATTAAGCTAATTAATGCTTCCAGCTTTCTGATACCAGTTAAAAGAATGATACTTATTAACCATAATGTAGGCTCTAACAAATAAAAATCTTAATTAGCAAAAGCCCTGGCAAATTATTTTTTTTATATCAGGCAAAAATGTTTCTCCCTTGTTACCTACTCCTGTGTTTTTTCTCCCTCCCTAGGGTTTCTTCTACCATCCCCCAAGAAGTAGAAATCCCAGATCTATTAAAAGAAGCATTTTTCAGGAAGTGCTTTAGAGTTAGCAGTTCCTCATCTCAAGTTTTTTAGTCTCCATTTCGAATTGCAAAATTCGAAATGATCAAAAAAAAATCTATATTAATACGTTTTTTAATGGTAAGATGATATATAATCAAACTTTTTCAAAAAGGAAATTAAATTAAAAAATAATTTCTGATTACTTTGTTCATCAAAACATAATTAACAGAATACCCTATTAATTGAACATTTTGGTTAATCAAGATCTTATCATATTAAAGACATCACTGTAATTAGCAGGCTATTGTTGAGATTAAGTTCACTCAGTGGAAAATTACGTGTTGAAAAATTACATGCCCTGTTCGCTTTAGCACTCTAGGAGTGGAATCTTCAAATCCTAAAATTAGCTATCACGAAACTTGTATTAGAGTTGCTTGTGCTCACTAATAAAATAAAAAATAAATGACTATAGCAACTGAATAGTTTTGTAGTATGAAACTCTTGAAACAACATCTCTCAGAATATCATATTCATTGAAACGTAATGCAATACCAATGTGCTCAACTTACTGTTATAAAAAGACACACTTGAATACCTGAAAATTAACAATAAAGGAGGCTTATAATGACAATTTTATACAGGACACGAAATATGCATAAAGTGTTTTATAATATCATATTTATTCTACTAATAATACTCTAACCTAGACTATCTAGTATTTTGTTAAACACAGTCCATGAAACAATGAAATTTATACCTTATATTACCAACTATTCCAATGTAGTAAGACTAAAGATGGGAGGAGGGGTTGAAAGAAAAGAAAAATAATGCTAAATTTTGTACTTCTCTTTTTTAAGTTCCAAATCAAATGACTAGTTTAGTCTATGATTATAATTTTTCATAATTCTCTAACAGGAAGATAGAAACTTTTTTTTTAAAAAGAAGCATTTTAAAAATTACAGCTGAGGAAATTACAGCCTGGCAGTTAGGTGACACCTACAATCATTCATCATGTTCAAGCGAAGCCTTCCTTTGGCCTGGTCTCTCCTGACTCCCAGACAGGTCATTCTCCTTATATTGCTAGGAAACCTCGTGAACATTGATGGGTATGTTCAGAGAGCTAAAAGAAAAATTCTTACCGACTGTAAAACTGTTTCAGGACTTTTATCTTCATGCTCATGTGATGCCTTGGTAATTATTCGAATAGTTTCTTCTTTCAAGTGCTTTGAGAAATCACTTCTTGATGGCTGCTCTAGATATTCTGGTTCTCCTGCTTGTGCTTCATGAGAAAAGAATCAATTGTATATCTAATATAAATCAGTGAGTCTATACTAAGATATATCTGTAATTTGTTTCTCATTTGAAGTTATACAATAATTAATTTTACTTTACTTACTCAATTTAAAGTAATACATGCTTCAGTATACAGCACTTCCCCCAGGATTTACCAAAAGAAAGAATCAGATCTCAGAGTAGTCAAATAATTACTGAAGAAAGCACTCATTATAGTTTATGCTAAGAAATTCATAGTAAATTTCTTTGTCATGATAAGTATCAAAGTCTAACTTTGGAAAATCATGAGCATTCTACCAAAAAAAAAAAGAAAAAAAAAAGAGGTAGGGGGGGTAGTTTGTACAACAATCCTGGTCTGAGTTTCTGTAGAGAGCACAGTAGCTGTTTTTCTGGACACAGTATCCTTTTTCATACTTACCTAACAAAATCCTAACCCTGAACGAACCCAACCTTCTATCTTTTCTGAACCTGTTCCTGGTAGCTGAGTGTTGTCAGAGAAAAACAATTAAAACTTGCCAAACTGGTACCAATATAAATTCAAGACTTCAAATACTACTTCCGTGAAGAACTCCTAAAGTTATATCTATTGCCTATGTTCTGAGTTCGAAACCCACAGATGCAACAATGTACTCTGAATGTCCACTGGGTATTTAACAGACTACCCCAAAATCCTTATACGACCTACAAGGCGTTATATAAATGGGTCTCTGCCTATCTCTCCAACATCGCCAGGTGTCCTTTGCCCTTTACTCAAAAAGGAACACATACCAGACTTTTTTCAGCTTATCTAATACATCAGAGAAGAGGTTTACCTTCCAACTTTTGTATCTTTCCTCATGTTCTTCCCTTTGCCTGTGTGTTCACCAATTCTCATCCCCCCCCACCATCTAATAACTTCTATATATGCTTTTGTTTGAATATCACTTCCTTATGGAAGTATTCCTGATAACCCCATTTCTAAAGCAGGGTTGCTCCTCCTCAACACTACTGACATTTTGGTTCAGATGATTCTTTGGTGTGGAGGACTGTCCTGTGTACCCAGGCATCCACCCACTAGATGCCAGTTGTACTGTCTCCGCAGGTGTGACAACCAGAAATGTCTCCAGTATTGTCAAATGCCGTCTGAGGGACAAAATCACTCTCAGGTGAGAATAACTGCTCTAGAGTAAACGTATACTTTCTTTTTAATAGCACTTACCACACAATTATAACTTCATTATTTTTGTTAAGTATTTGTTTCAAGCCCATATCCCCTGCTAGACTGTAAGAATCCAAAGAGCAGTGATGCTATCTCCCTTTTGTATTGCTATTTCTTCAATACCTAGCATATAATAAGCACACAATAACTTAATGGAACAAATGAATTAATAAGCTAATGAATGGATAAAAAGAAATAAGAAAGTACACTAAAATATTCTACAGCGTTACTGGGATAGGATAAGTCCTTGCTCAATCAACTGGTGGGACACGACAGGATTACTGTCAACCTTTCCAATATTTTACTAATTTAAAACTTTTCTCAAAGTGAAATATTATTCAAAAAGAAATAATGTAATTTCAACATAGATGCACGAGCATTCATTTATCCAATGAATTCTAATTAAGTGTCTAACTATGTGCCTGGCTCTAGGCTAGGCACTGGGACTCTGAGTGTGAACAAAGCAGCCAGTCCCTACCCCCATGGAATTTATAGTCAACTATGGAGAAAGTTACTAACCAAAGAATCACGCATATGAATTGTGACAATATCATAATAATACATTATAGGAATAAAATGGGGCAAGGGTAATTTAGGTTATGGGATATGAGATAAACTGACTTTTTAGCTGAAGTTATATGGATTAGGTTTGAAAATGGAAGAATGAACAGCCCATGAAATGAACATAAGCTCAGTCCAAAAGGCATCTAGTGTGGCTGGACTATAGTAAAACAAGAGGGGAGAGGTGGCAAGAGATGATGCAGATAGGGACAAAACGGAGGCCTTTGAGTCACAGAAGTTTTGAAGGGCAAAGCAAGTGAATAAACATTTTAAATACAATGGCAACATGTCAAGTTTAAAGAACATTAATCTGACCACACTGCAAAGAACAGATTAGAGAGGAAAGTAAAACTGGAAGTCAATGAAAGTACTAAAAGGTATTACAGCAATACGAGCAAGAAACGACTATTCTTTTGGATAACAGAGACAGCAAGAAAGAGAGAATTGGTTAGATTCAAGATGCATTTTAGACATAAAGGTTTGGAGACTGATGTGAAGATGACTTAAATTTTGGGTATGAGTGATTAGGATAATGGGAGTGAAATACACTATGACAAGGAAAACTAAAGGAAGAAATGCTTACAATGTGTGTGATAGGTAAAGAAGTTTAAAAAAGTTAAATGTCTTCATTTCTGTATTTCCTGACTTTGGACTGCAATGTTCTTTCAGTGTCCCTGTATGATAGACAAGGTTAAGAAAATCTTAACCACTACAACTCCAGCTTAGCAAGTCTTCTGCTTCTGGAAGCTTTCGTAAGTGAATTAAGTCAGCTGCTCTAGGGATTAACAGAGAGAGACTTCTTGTTGATAAAGCTTTCATTACTTGTGTTTTCCCTCTTTGTCTCTTCTCACTGTAATAGATAAAACATCAGTAGTTGATAATAGGATGTGAGCGTAATGCAATGAGGGCCAAGAAATCCATCTGGTGTGACACTGGTCTAAGCCAGGGAAACCTGGACAATGTATGTAAATTAAGTCCTTAAGAGAAAACGTAATTTTATCTGATCGACACAGTCAAATACACCTTAGGTCCCCAGCGTCAAGGTTTCCTTCCACATAGGGATTTGAGTCCAGAAACCTTATGTGAATGATTCTGCCTAAATGTCATATAAAACTATTTCCTCTAGAATTTTCCCTGTGTAAATATCTTCCAGGGAACTTATTTGAGTGGTACTGTAATCACAGTAGGTAAACCTATAAGGATTCGGTTCTGGGAGTTTGGAAACAAAAACCCAAACTTCATTCCCAACATGTTTGTTGAGCATATGCCATTTTTAGTACCGAGCTAGGTATTAACAATGGTTTAAAAAAAAAAAAAAAAAAGACAGAAAATTTACTCACTTTAAGGAACTCTCAACAAAATCAGATAAATGTATACTCCATTACAACACGAAGTACTGAATGCAATAACAGACTTATGCACAACGTCCTACAGAAGCATTGTGGACCTAATACACACACTTGGAATGATGCTGCATGCTAAGAAAGGAGGAATGTCAACTGAGCTGAGTCTTGAAGGATTTGTAGAGAAAATTATATTGATGAGAAACAAGATGATTCCAGGCAGAAGGAATAGCATATGCAAAGGCACTGTAAGGACAGATAAAAGATTAATAAAATCCTTGCTATTAATGAGCCTTTACACTGGTAATCAAGATGAAATATAACATAAATTTGGTAGTGAGAATAGATTGGGACTAGAATAGAGGAAAAAAGGTAATAATTGCTACAGGGGTAATTAGAGGGATTCATAAAGATTTGGGGATATGAGGAAAGTCTTAAAATGGATAAAATTTCAAGAATAGTGAGGATAAGAGGACATTTTCCAAATGAAGGATACTTCATGAGCAAAGCCTTAATGACAGGAAAATAACCTACAAGCAAGAATAATGGGGAATACCCTGGCTTAGATGAAACATAGAATAGTAGTCTTGAAAGAATTACAAGGGAGTCAGATTATAATAGAGGGTCTTCATAAAAAAGGAAAGAGGTTTTAGCTTCATTTTGTCAAACCAGAAGAGTAAAAAACATGTTCACTAGAACAAATAACCAAAGGAGGAAAATAAAAGGCGCTTTCCACTACCTAGACATAAGCACTATTAATATTTTTAGTATTATATATTCCAGATTTTACCTACCCAAATTTTTTAAACAAAAAGTTATTCTGAATATACTGTTTTTAACTTAATATAGCAAACATTATTCCTGTCGATACAATTTTTACTGGTTATACCGTGTTCTTCTGTATAAAGGGCTCATACAACTAATATTTTACCATACATTTAGGCAATTTCCATTTCTTTGTTAAAAACAACATTAGGACAAAACATCTGGCTCTTTTATGCTTTTTGCATGCACAATAGTTTTTGTTCATCCTGTAACCCTATAGAAGTCTCACGCAACAGTTTTTGTTCATCCTGTATCCCTACAGAAGTCTCATCCCTGCTAGCCTATATAAATGGTAAGAGCTCAATAAACAGAGACCACGCTGTTTCCTTTATGCACTAACTGGCATTTTATGTACTAACTGGTCCCACAGTTATTAAAGTGTTATTGTTCAGGCTTCAGCTTGAAATACAGCTGGTGATTACTTATGTGACATTTGTTACTCTTAATTCCTGGGAAGTTTTCTTTAGTTACCTACCTGCAGCTACAAACTCCTAAACACACTCATTTCACCGTGAATGACCAGTTCTCTGTAGAGGTATAAAATGTCCCTGTACCCGGAGTATCTTTCTAATCATTTATTTAGTTTATGGATGCTTCACTGAGATTTTTGGATGGCTATCCTCCACATAATATATTTTCCAGCCATGTTCTATGTTGATAATAGAACTTATTCATTCACCTATTTGGCTGTTATATAAAATCCAACATTCTGAGAGTACTCAGAACTTGCTCCTTTAGTCCACCTTCATGTTGAAGTAAGGGGTTGGGAGGACCTTGGGGGTGTTCTATGCCTGTTTCCTGGTTGTGGCCTTTAGCATTTTAAGAGTCAACTTGACAAGCAATTGACTTTCTGTTAAAGCCTAAGGATCTGCTCTCTAATCAACTATTTAAAAAAAGAACAACAACTCATATCTTTCAGAAGTATTTTATACCTTAACTTACTAATGAGTCATACTTATTACATGCACATTTAGAACAATATTTAAAGAGTACTGCATCAAAGAATAGCAGTCCATTTTTCTTACAGAAATGTATTTAAAATCAATGATTCCCCAACAGCAGCCTATAAAGAGCCATGCTAAGCTGGCTGCATAGAATCATCACAGAAACAATTTTAAGACTTCAGATTCCTAGGTGGCACCACAAACAGAATTCTCAGCAATGTGGGGAGTACAGGCTTAGGAACCAAAGTTAAACCTAAAAATTATCCAGGATAGAGCTATATCTGCACAACATACTTTTAGCCTTCTTCCCTAATGTATAGTTATTTTGGCTATCCTTTTTTTTTTTTTACATATACATCTTTACTGGAGTATAACTGCTTTACAATGTTGTGTTAGTTTCTGCTGTACAACAAAGTGAATCAGCTATACGCATACATATTATCCCCATATCCCCTCCCTCTTAAGCCTCCCTCCCAATCCCACGCCTCTAGGTGGTCACAAAGCACCAAGCTGATCTCCCAGTGCTATGCAGCAGCTTCCCTCTAGCTATCTATTTTACACTCCTTTTTAAGTGTAATTTTACATTCCTTTTTAAACGGTTGCATTCCCATACACTGAGGATCACCCCTAGGAGACTCATTATTGCAATTTCCATAGGGAATGAAATCAAATCAGAAAATATTCAAGGGGCATCAACCATTTGTCATTTATTATGCTAGATTCTGGAGATTTAAATAAGAACATCACCTGGTCCCTGTTTTAAAGGAACTTGAAAATATTGAGGATATTGTTCATTCTACCAGGTCTGACTCTCAGGAACCAGCTGTACTTTCCTGGAATATCAGCTTATTTTTGTCAAAAATGAGGTCATTTTTTGGTTTCAGCTCCTTTCTTTCTGTTTTTAAAATCTGAGTATGTTATATATATTGTAAGGACTTCAAATAGTTTTTGAGTAAGATATGGGTAACACAAGCAAAACAGGCAAAGCTCTCTCTCCTTCAGAATAATTTGTTTTATACATACAGCCTAGAGCCATGCTGCTTAACCACAGGTACACCTCAGAATTATCTGAACATCTTTTTATATTCTGGACCCTTCCTCCACTGATTCTGAGCCCAGTAAATCTTAGGTGGTATGTCCTGTTTATACTCAGAAAAAGTCCCCCAGGTAATTCTGATGTATCGATATATACCGTGGTAAAGAACCGTTGGCTAAATCTCTAAACATAAGTGTTAAGGTAAGTTTTCTTTTGCACTAGGCAGGTTAGGGAGGTAGTGTGAGATGGACTAAAGAATACTTTTCTATCATTTATTATTTAGTTTCAGTAAGACAATGAATTGTGTGGGAGAAGTGATGCCTATGGATTTCTTCGTCACCTGTTAAAGAAGAGGAACAAATACTCATTTAATTAATACTATATAAATTAATATTCTTATTTGGAATATCACCCTTAAGAAATTGGATTTTAATGGTTCTTAGGTTACAGCTTTACTGAAAAGATTTGCAGGGAGAGAAAAAAAATCACTGATGGATTTTATAAACAGGATTTCCTTGTATTACTTCCACTAGTCACTCATAATCCTAGTGCACACCTGAGAGATTTAAACACAGGTTCTCTTTGATAGTCTGAAAGTATTATACCAAATTAAACAAATTACTTTGAAAACTGTGAGGAGAAACAGGAAAAAGATGGCATAGGCATTAAAGTAAAATTTCTCTACTTATGATAGGATGTTAAGTGATTCCAATGAACACTATAATAGATTCCCTTATTCAACTGTGGTATGTTAAATTCCCCTGTAACAGAAGATGGATTTCTTAATATGATATGTAAGACAATACAGTAATAGAAACCAATCTTTTAAACAATAATCTCACCCCCAAATTTATAGATTTAGAACATTCTATTTCTACTAACTCAAAATGCATATTTCTAGCAATCCTATACAGGACACAATGTTTTCTACTGAGGCAGTATTGTCACTGCTTTCTAAAAACCCAGTCTGGAAGATAACTATCATAGTAATTACATATGAATTGACCTTTCCATCTCTTTATTTTTTAGTTATTCTGGCTCCTTTCAGAAATACATCTGTACTTCTCTTCAATTTTTTTTTTTTAAAATACTAAAGAGGGACATGAACATATATGCCCAATACCTACTGCTGAATTTTTTAAAACTTACGAAACACCATATAAAGTGTACAATAGGAAGTATTGACCAGGATAAAAAGGGTGTGGAGCATACACACATGTGGCCTTTTCATAGCGAGGGAATATAAGATGACAAATGTAAATAATGGGGAAAAGTTGGCTAGTCCTGTCAGACAGGAATATTAGTGGGGAATATGTATTAGTCTGATTTAGTAAAAATAAAATGTGTCAAGTCTGTAAATTTAGATAGTCTTGTGAGAAACAGAAAAGATGGAAAAGAGACTGTATAGAATTTAATATTTTGATGTTACAAAATATAACTGAGCCAGGAATAATAGGGTTGGAGCTTAACCAATGACTGGAGCACTCACCTTCATCTGAGTGCTTAGGTGCCACTATCACGCCAATTGTGCAGCCCTGTCCTCCCACTAATAAGATAAGAAGAGCCATGTGCAACTGGAGCACTTAAAAGTTAAGCAAAGAATAACAGAGTAGCTCCATCTTGGGGCAAGTTCTAGGGAGTAATTTGGAAAGGATATGTACAGAAGACAAGGGATGAAATCACAAAGAGATGGAACTGACTCAAAAATGAAAGGAACTGTAACATAGTTACTACACTGTGATTTGAACTCAGAAACCTCTTGATATCTACTGAGCTATTTTACTTCCTACTAATATGGACAAAGTTACTATAATGAAACTGCACTGTTGTGAAACTATAGAGTTTCACCTGTTCTACACAGTGGCCCTTGATGTACAGGAAGAAAGTACAGTCCTCGTCTGGTAGAGCTCACCAGAGACTACAATGGTGGTATTCAGATATACTGTACTGCATTTCTGTAACAATATGTTGGTATCTTTGTTGGTATAATACCATTATCTTGGTCTTTTAAAAATTCTGAATCGATGTCACCTAAAATCAAGATCAAGGACTCAACTATTCAATTTATATTAGAACAAGTTCCAAGTCTGGAAAGATCTGTGCATGCCTACATCAGTCACCATACCATATTGTGGTATTACAAATCTCTCACTGAAAGAATAATTCCTTCTAAAGTTCAGATGATAATGCTGAAAACTACCTAGGTAAAGCTGCATGGGAATCTGTCTATAAAAGATGAAATTAAACAAACACCTAAAATGCTTTCTTCAAAAATAAAAACAAAACACACAGATCTTACCAAAAAAGGGTGATTCAAAATGATCCACTCAGAGTTATTTAAAAAAAAAAAAAGAGAAAGAGACAAATGGGGTTAAGGAAAATATCTGTTTAATTTATCTCTTCTCATTTCCCCAACCACTAAACAGAAAGAGGACCTTTCCTACAGTACAAAATGTCATCCTAAAATATTTTGACAACTTAGTGATGAAATTAATCTTAAAAAAAATCATTAGACATTGTATTTTCAGCTTTGCTAGAAGATACTTTTGTACAGTGTTATTCTTAATATTTTATTGATTTTATCACCTAATAATTGTAGAATGTTTAACATTTATATTTTTATATACTTATCTTCTCATTTGTTTTACAGATCTATACAGATTTTTGCTTGGAATATATTAAATATTTAGTTCCTGCTAATTTTGTTTTTAACTTTAAGAATTCTGAAAAAAAAATCAAATAAATACTCTATATGAATTAATACTATCTACCAGTAGTGTTATTTTGCTCAAATATGAAATTATTAGAGTTCATTCCTTTGATAGCTTTAGTGAATTGGCTTGGGTTACCTGCGGTTTCACAGTTTTTCTAAGCATCTTGCCAAAAAAAGTCAATCAAAGTAGGCAGAATAGGTAGAGGGAGAGTTAGCAGAATCATCTCATTTAACTTGAAAATGATATATATGTACATACAGTGTTATCTGGCAAAGGAGTAAACTAAATTGTTGCCTTTTATTATCTCAGTGATGGAATTTCAGATGATTTTTACTGGAGTCTTCATATTTTAGGATAACTAAAGTTTTATGTTGTTTTTGCTTTTTCAATGAGCATATCTTATTTTTATAATAAAATATCAATAATAAACATGATATTGATAATAAAATGCAATAAAAGCGGACTAACCTGTTGTCACAGAAGACTCTGACTCTCTCAATTTCTGAGATGCTAAAAGTTTTTCCTGCAAAGCTTTCTGGGCAAGCTGTGCATCCCATTCTTCTAGTTCTTTCTCAAATCGCTGGTTGTCTTCCTCAACAAAATCTCTTAAGTCTGGTGGTAGTGTTTCTATTCCAACAAGGGCCTGCCCAGTTTCTTTATTAAACTCCTCTGCAAATCATATTTCAAAAACTATTATAAAATTAAGGATTAAAGGAAAAATGCAAAGCTCAAAATAGAAGGTGTTTCAAATGTATTTAAAGTACAAATTATTACCACTTGGCGAATCAATATTACCTATATATTAAAAGAAAACCCAAACAAATGCTCAGAAAAACAATGATGCAAATATTTGATAATCCATTATAGGTAATGTTCTCAGCTTTTACTTTTAGGCTGAAGAGTAAAAAAATGGAACAAGACATAAGGCCAAAATTGTTTGCTACTTTTCAAACACTGACATAGTGCTACTTTTTCTATTATAAAATACCAGACGTTTGATTATTCACGAAGTAAAACCACAAAATGAGAAGAAATAACTCATAACCTCGAAAGCTCAAAATAGAACTAAAATTCTTTTTCATCTGAAGCAGTTAAGTATAGCAATATACTTATATGAAATTTGAAAACTAATCAATCAATATAGCAAGATTTCTTTCAACATCACATAAGTAGTACTTAAAAGCGTTACTCAACCTCTACCACACACACACAAAATAAATTTTAGCTTTCAGTCATAAATGAACTGCCTAACTAGTTTTGCTAAATGGTTAAATAAAAAAGGAAAGTTTATTTTTATCAGTCTCAACAAACCTTTATTAAGTGCTTTTTATATGCAAAGCCTATATTAGAATATGAGAAATAAAAAGATTAAGACACAGTATGAAATGCTCCCTGGCTTTGAGCAGACCAGAGTGAAGTGCGAAAGACAAGTCAACATACAATTCCAACACACAATAAGTGCCCAATAGAGGTATGCTATGAGAACACAAGGAGGGATACTTTGTGGCAGGTCAAGGAAAACCTGGCAGAGCAGATGACATCTGAATTGAATCCTGAGAGATGAGAAAGAATTAGGCAAAAGAAGAAAGAAATAAGATCATTACTGGCAAAAAATAAAAACAGAAAACATAAGAACATATAGATATAAATGTGTGAAATGATTTGGTGTGAGCCAAAGAAGTTCAAATATTAGTGAAGTACATAAAGTTTGAAATGGACAATGGTTATAAATGAAGCTGGAGAGACAATTAGAGGCCAGAAAATGGAGGCTTTTTATGTCAGGTTAAGGAGCTTGAATATGAGTCAATGTGTGACATAGTCATTAAAGGGATTTTAACAAGGAGAAAAAAGTCCGATTTACATTTTATAATAGTTACTAAATAGTTAACTTTGAATACAAAATATATTCCAGTTTTCAGCCCTGGTCACATTACTTTTCAATTCCAGTTTTCTCACCTACAATAACCCAGCAGCATTTCCTAATCATATTCATCACACTCTTTAGTAAACTACACTTAACTAATCACACCAGAGACCAGAGTCACATAAAAGGGTTACTTATTTAAAAATATATACCACCCTATATATTTCATATTCTTACCTTGTATTAAGAATTGTGGCTTATCATTTATGTACATTAAACAGTATGCACTGGCATTTCTATAACCACCAAAAGAGTCCCTCACTAGCTCTTCCCATGATGATTTTGTTACAGCAATATCATTGTACTTCATCCACCTGTTTTCCCGATGATCAAAAATGTATGCCCAGTAGTGCCCGGCATTAGCTTGGCCTTCATGAACTAAAACAGCATGTAAGCGATAAGGAACCTAAATATGAAAAAGAAGAGTTAAACTGTAGTTATGTAGTCTATTACACCACATCCCATGAAATCCACAAACCATCTGACTGAAGGATCCCATAGGAGCATATGTTTTTTAACAAGAGTAAATTGGCTGGAATTAAAGTTTTGAAAAAATTAAACTATGAAATAAAAGAAGGCAGGGGGCGGAGAGGATAAGCAAACTAAAGACATGTAAAACAGACAGGTATGTAAATAAGATGATTTTCAAAACTTTGTAAGTATATTTGTTGATCTATTTATTTCTTTTGAATAAAGAACTTATGATGAACATTTTTATATACAGCACATTTGTTTAAATCTTCACAGTTATAAATTGATGGATGAGTTCAGCAAAATGGCTTATATAATAAGCCATTATATGAGCCTCAGAAGTTAAAATGTAACTGAGCCCTTTACCTTCTCCCATAATCTTTTATTTAGTTAGTTGTTTGTTTATTTATTTATTTTTGGCTGCGCGGGGTCTTTGTTGCTGCACGCGGGCTTTCTCTAGTTGTGGTGAGTGGGGGACTACTCTTCATGGTGGTGCGCGGGCTTCTCTTGTTGCAGAGCACGGGTTCTAGGTGCGCGGGCTTCAGTAGTTGTGGCTCACGAACTCTAGAGCGCAGGCTCAGCAGTTGTGGCGCATGGGCTTAGTTGCTCCACAGCATGTAGGATCTTCCCGGCCCAGGGCTTGAACCCGTGTCCCCTGCATTGGCAGGTGGATTCATAACCACTGCGCCACCAGGGAAGCCCCACTCCCATAATCTTAATATCGTTAAACAACCATGTAATTTTCCCATAGAATTTTTTTTTAAATGCTAAGCCCTTTTAGAAATTTTTGATAAATTTTATTATAAAAGAATAAAAAGGTAGGCTAATAAATACAGTATGAGAATACAACTGAATGAGGAAAATATTAATATAAAAATCTTAAAGTTCAACAATTTTATAACAAAAAGTATGAGAATTATGATAAATAACATAAAGATAAATTAAAATATGTAAATAATTTTGATAATGCTTACTAGCTCAAAATTCAACTTACTTGTATCATAGATTTGTCAGAGTACATTAGTTCAATTGTTCGATGGATTCTAGATATGCTTTCCTGCAAATCTAAGGATAGAAGATGCCATTTAGTGATTAACATCAAGTATGTTTCTACTGAGACTTATAAGGTAGGGAATAAGGGTTTTCCTACCAATATGTTAGAGGAATAAGAAAAAGTTTCTAAAACTGTTCTCAAACTTACTATTCAGAATTTGTATAAAATGAAATTTAGTTCTTTATAAAAGATATAGCACAAAGGAAAAATGAAAACAAATATGGTTTATTTTAAAAATGTGCAGAGCCAATAAAGCTGAACTTTGTTCAAATTTATAAAGGAAGTTTCCAATGAAAATTAAAACTAACCCCCCCTACATATTTGTATAAAACAGGAAAAACTTTATTTTTTTCCTGTAGTTTATTCTTTTATTGCCCTAAATCAAGAATAAAGTTCTTTATCTTGATGAAGTTCCCCCTGTGTCAAAATATGTAACTTTGGAGCCAGAGGAAATTAGGGCACATAAGTTGAAAAGGGGAGCTATAACCTATACGAAAACCTTTAGAGTGAAATAAAATAACTTCACCACACATCACACACACACACATACATATATGTATATGTACAGAAGTAAATGAATAAAAATCCACTTTAATCACCAACTGAAATAAAGTTATGAGACTCCCATTACTCATTATTTCTACTTCCAGTAGAAATCTATCCTACAAAATTATTTAGAGGTAGGGATGTTTCACAGTTATATTGCCTATAATTGTTTTTTAAAAAGTGGAGACAACCTAAATATTTGTCAATAGGGAAATGGTTAAATTATAGTATAACCACACTATACTATGAAGCTGTTAAACAGAAGCTGTTAAAAGCTGTTAAATCAGGAAAAAAACACCAAAGACTACAAAAGAAAATTAGGAACTTTAGACTAGGGAAAGGCCTTTTACAGCTTGCGAGAAAATCCAGTAACCATAAATGAAAAGACTCCCTCCCCCAATTTAAGAAAATCTATTATTATAGAAAGAAAACAAAAGCTAACATAAAGAAAATCAAATGACAAACTGGAAAAATATTATCTGCAGCATACACTACAGGCAACAGGTTAACACCCATAACATTAAAGTTTCTATTAAGCAGTAAGAGAAAGACAAATAGTTCAATATAAAAAATGGGCAAAGGTCACCAATTTAGAGAAAAATAGAATTTCACTCATAATTAATGAAATGCAAATCAAGACACTGAAATACCATTTTCATTTCAACTATCAGACTACCACAAATTAAAAAGTGCCCAGAGCTAGGGAGAGTACTGGGAAACAGGTTCTCTCACACAAAATTATTGGGAATGTAAACTGCCTCATTGTTTTGGAAGGGAAATTTTTAAATAGTCAAAATGTTAAGTATATACACTTTGGATCAGAAATGGCATTTTTAATATACTCAACTCACAAAGTATGCAATATGTATGCGGAAGGCCAGCTTTATTGGTAGTTAGTAACAACATAGAAATTGAATAAATTATATCATATTCATATACTGGAATACTACGTAATAGTTTAAAAAATAATGCTAACAGCAAATATCATCAGGGATAAAAGAGAGAAAACAAATATTCCAAGGAAAATCTTTAATACCTGATGCATAGTATTATAGGTCCAAAACCTTATGACATGTCTCTCAAGTTCCTCTAACTTAAAATGGCCAGAAGTGGACTCATCATATTCCTACTTCCTCCCCCAAGGTGAGGGCCTGCTCCCCACCAGTTTGCTCATTTCCAAAGTGCATTCCATCTATGTAGTTATACATATCACTATGAACAACTAAGGGAATCATCCCTGATCCTCCCCCCCCTTCCCTCTTGTCAATGACCCACATCAAAGAATATACCAAATTCATTTCTTTCCTCCCTCAATGCTACGACCTTGGTGTCAAAAGTTCTTAGCTTTCAGCCTTCTGAATGTAATCTTATGAAAACAAACACAATCTGCCAAGTCCACTAGAAAATTATCCAACACCTAGCACAGTATTCAGGAAAAACTATGTGCTTAATTAATGTTTACTAATGATTTCAAATACAAAAAATTTCCTTATATATGAAAAATACTAAGGAAAATCTTTAGTTACTAATGCTGTTAGTTACCACCACACCCTATTTACTCCCTATTAAATACAGACTGCTCTTTATTTCCATATTGTCTATAAAGCATCTAGTTGGGCATTTAAAATCTAACAAGTGATATTGTTTAGTACAAGTCCAACCTTTTGGTATAAAAAGAGTAACTCCTAGATGTTTTTTCATAGATCAATAAAATTAGGATAAAATTAGGGAGCAATAATAGGTTATTATATTTTGACATGCAAGAAAAATTATGATAAAACTACCATAAAATATTAATATCACTTCATTTTAAGAAAAAGGAGATTTTAACAACAGTAAAGTAGGATAAAAGTAAAGGAGATAACTTCAGAATAAAGGAGAGTTCCTTCTAAGCATGGACAGATGGCAACTTAACACTAACACACACACACACACCACAGAGCACTGTCCTTATTTTTTTGATTTTACTACATCCAGTTAAAACTCGTTATAGACTGGCACTGAGCTAACAGATCATATTTGGAAACCTACTAGAGAAGACTGAATATTAAAATTCACATTTCTAATTCTTCAACCTAAAGAAAATATTGTATCATTTGAACTCACTGCACAAACATCAAGGGAGGTACATAACTGATTAAGTACAAAATCTGATGCTGTATGATGTTTCACCAATGGAGTACCTGTGAATACCAGTTTGATATAAATTTAGAGCACTAAACCAGAAAATCAGACCATCTGTTAGGTCATTAATTAGCTAAGTAATACAGGGAAAATCTTTTGGTCTCTCTAAACCTGATATTAAGATCATAAAAAAGGAAGCCAAACTAGTTTATCTTATAGAAAACACTTTGTAGGGGAAAAAAACCTTTATTAATATTTACACATGAAACCCATAATCCATAGGTGACTTCCCTTCTCAATTCTAACATTAATCATGTCCATCTGAGGTAGAGTAGCTATGAGAAACTTCTTACCTCTGGTGTCATTTTCTATTTCTGTCCTCCAGCGATGTAAACAGCTTTCTAGCACAGACAGTTCCTCTTCTGTTATGTGCCTTGGTGCTGGATGCATGGGCAAATCTGGAGGTATCCGAGACTGAGTGAATGGTTTGTGTATTACTGATCTCGACGAAATGGCAACTATTGATGCGGGTGATGTGCTTGGCAGTTCTGAAGAAGGAGCTCCCTGCTGGTCTGTTGTGCTGTATTTTTAAAGTACAGAATATTCATTATTAAACTTTTGAAGTTGAAGCTCTGGACAATGATTATGTGACAAACAAACAGCATTAAATTGGCTTATAATTTCAAAAAGAAAAAGTTTTCTTAAAAAAACCCCCAGAAATATGTGGATTAATCTAATAACCTAATGAGATTCTTAATATATGGAACTACATTACTATAAAATTGGGGCTTTATAGTAGAAATGGCTTAATCATATTTATTTATACAAAGCTTACATATACCAGAATTATAAAACCTTCCCTTGCTAATACTTAGCAGCTCACATTACAGAAAATTTTCTAATTTAACAGTAGTATTTTCATGGATGAAAGGTTGATACATATAACATACAACCTGAAGTATAATTCTGAATGGAAAAAAGTATGATGAAAATTTCAATCCACAACCATAAAATCCATTGAAACAATGAAATAAGAAAGCCCCCAGAAGCATACAACCTTCTAAGTGAATGTCATCTTTTTAGAGTTCACTAAAATAAATCACAACATGCATTTTATAAAACCGTCTTTAAAGGCATCAATTATGTTATTACGTAATACAGTAACACAGCTGTCTCTTCTATCAAGAAAACTTTTTACCTTGGTAATGTCTGTGATGGTACAGAACCACTAGATGGGGAACTAGCATCAATATCATCAACAGGAGAAGTGCAAACAGGTTTACTTGAGGCAAATTCCAACGCATACTGCAGAACATCCACCAAGGGGAATCGTTTGGGACCCGAACCATAGCTTAAATACCTGTTAACCATAAAATGTATGAATGCTTTCATTTGTGTATAAAGCACATTTGGTTTTTTTTCCAATAATTGTTATAAAACATAATAAAAACACTTCAATAAATATTCCTCAACAATGAAATTAATTTTGCTTTCAAATGAAGATGGTAAAACTAAATATACACTCAAGAAATAAATTAAATGTTCTCCAAAGGAACACAAAACCAAAGCCGATTAAGACTGAATGTGTGTATACACTGTTATAAATTTTAGATGCTGCTCTAAGATGTAACCCAACAGTAAAATGAAAACTGACATTTCCATCTCCTGAGACTTTTATTTTTAGATCTGTTATCTGGTCTCAAGATGGTGACTAACATTTTCCTCCCACCGTTTATGTCTGACTATTTTTCAATATGATTACTGATACCTTTTAAGAATTAAAACTATTGAAAAATAACATATTATTTTGTATAAAAAGTTTTAGGCTATTAACTTTCAAATTAATACTAAAACAAGGGAATACAGATTAGATCAGAAGTTGCAAACTGGGATCTTTCAGACCACATTTCAGCCTGTAGACTTTTGTCTCAACTACAGAATATTTCATACTCTAGATTCTGGCTTCTTCTGGAAACAATGCGAAGCTACAGACAATAGGAAGATGATGTTCACGCGTGGCACCGCCTACTAGTGCAGATAGCAGCCATCCTCTCTCCACAGGGATGTGCTCTCTGACTCCCTTTGCCCACCAGCTCACGCTTGACTTGTTTCCCTTCTTTATAAAGCCTCCATGAGCCTCTCGTAGGCATCTGAGTTTATATCTTCTGTGTTAAGGAGAAACACTCAGTTACCGTTAGTTTTAAGGGAAATCTCAAGAGTAATATTTAGTCTCAGACAAGAAGAAATCTCAATCATAGACTAGTTTAACTTTACATCTATTTTTAGTACCATGCGTATTACCTCTTTATGGTAGGAATATTTAATTTTAAACAATAAAATCATCTTCTAATGCCAACTATGAATTATTTTAGTCTCTAACGAAACTCAAGCCTAAACTATTCAAGAAAAATATCAATCCAGAATGATTATTTACTCCTAGAATCACAAATCATTCAAAGCAAATTTTAAATTAAAGCTCTAGACAGTCACTAAAAATATGACTTCCTATAGTTAGCTCATAATTTCACTGAAGTTTCAATACCTTTCAAGTCTCTGTTGTAATACTGTGAGGTAATCTTTTAGTCTCTTGATCTCTTCCCTCTTAATTCTTGTTATTTCTCTGTTTCTATGCATGTATCTTATAGGAAAAGGAAATACAGCAATTATCAGTATTTGCAAATACAGAAGTAGACACAATATTAAGTGTAGCCATCATCACAGAAGATCAACTCATCCAAAATTTTATAATAAAACATCATACAGACAATACAAATTAGTAGTTTTCCTTATAACATTATTCCCAGTAACTATCCTTTTCTAAATAAAAAGGGAACTCCATTTTCCTTGACAAATAGTATTAGATACGTTACGCAAAAAGTAAAAATTATTTTAAGGAAATTAAGCAAAATTTTCTCTAAGCACAATAAGTCTTCACTGGATACTGAACTGTTTCAAAACTAAGTCATGCTGTATACCAAACCATACCTGTCCAGATATAAAACTTGAGGAAATTCCAATTTGTTGTGAATTTTTTCTGGTCTTCCCAATGCCTGATTAAATTCAAATCTTGACAATTCAAACGTTAACACAGGTGGTAGTTCAGTAAACCAATGCTGAAAGAAAACAGTAACAAAACCCCTTAATATCACCTTTTTGTTTTCTCCATTGCAATTTTAGGCACAGGATGTTAGTTAGCAGTGGCATTTTTATATGCATCATAATAATGCTAACATGACAAATAACTGATTGGGTATGCAATTTAGTTAAAACTCAACTTCCTCCTAAAAGTTTTTCACACCTTTTGAAAATTCCAATGGGGTAACACACAACCAGGAAAGAGAAAAATCTTCTAATGACTCTCCTTCTTCAATGATTAATTCTTTACATTAGAGTTTCTAACCCAAAGAGAAAGACACTGAATAAAAGCATGGCTTAGTATCTCAAGTTTTCTGGCTTCTTCAATATTATGTCACAATTACTACCAGGAATGGCACATATACTTAATACAATCAACCACATGGTCAAACACCTGTGACAAAGTAACATGTAAGAGGTAGTACACTAAAGAAAAAAAATATTTTATAGCATAAATGATCACAATTCTCATGCTAAAACTAGAAACTGATACTTTCCTGTTTTAAATTTAATGTTCCCACTGGAATTTTGACAAATTTGAGAAAAAGATTTATCACTAGGAAACACAGTTTATACTGATGATAACTACATTTAATATTTTAAAAAATGACTAGTGCTTAAAGAATTGAATGCCTCACTGCTATGAGGCACTTCCTCCACACACTTTGGCAACTGTTCAGTTAAGCGTGAAATGCAACAAAACTTCAAAATTATTTCAATAAACAGATTCAAGCTTTACATAAACCTTATTTATTTAAAGAGAAAGAAAAAGGAAAAAACTTGTGAATTAACAAATACAGAAGTATAAATTAATGTAACAAGTATTTCTGAAGTGCTTATTTTAAGCCATGCAATGTACTTCTGTAAAAAGAAACTTGCATACTATATTGTGTATGGTATTTTCAAGTGCCACAAAATGTCACCACATAAATGTCAATAAGTTAAGAGTATGCTAATTTAAATTCAAACATTCAAGAAAAAGAAAAGCAGAAACTGCACATGTGGCAAACTGAATATGATCTTGAAAGTTGCTACTTTTCTGTAAATAAAATCAATAAAAATAAATGGTTATTAAAAACTATTTCTCCCTCCCAAAATGCTAATGATTACCTGAATTGAGATTTCCTGAGTTGGATTTGGTTTACCTTTTACTAAAAGTTGAAGTTTAAGGAATTTGCTTTATGGATATTACCTGAAACTGACTAGGGAAAGTTATGGAAGATCTAATATTAGAAACATCTCTTAAGTTTTAAAATTTCTTGAGCAAAGTTTGCTTATTTGCTTTGTTCTCCCATGGCACTGGAAAGAATTTTTTTTAGTTAAGCTTTAATCCACACCTAAAATTACTATTAAGAATTAAAATATACCCCACACATATCACAAGGAAAACGTCTGATGCCTTAGGATGATATTCTCTATTCCATTTTATAATACTCAAACAAGTAGATTTCAAGTACTATTACCTTCATTTTTTTGCAATGCTTTAAATGTTACTATTTAAAATTAAATCTAAGTATTAACTTTAAATAGTTAACATACTTTAATTCACGGGAACCTACAATGGCCAGCAGAAATGAAATGACCCAAATTGGTGGTATGCTTCTCTGTAAACCATAAATAGTCCAGGAAATAGGTTCCATATCATATGAAAGAATGTTCATAATATATTATGTAATATGTCTCTGTATGGATCTGTTTCCTCCAACAGCAGGGACAGTTTTTTCCTACTACAGGAGTGGAAGGATTTCACTTTTTCATTATCATGCTGATCAGGACGAGAGATAGCCACACCATTCCCTAAATTCATTTACAAAAATACTATGGGTATGTCTAGCTCTGTGATTTTTAGATCATAAGTACAGCAGTACATAAGTAGAATTTCAAATAATATAAACCAATGAGACTTTTTTCTTTCAAAATATTTTTCCATTCAGTAAAACTCTATACTTTATCCCTAATCTAACCAGTATGCCACGCTGTGAGACATAGGTCATTAAAGGTAAAAATGATGCTTATATTCTCCATATCTCAAAACACATATCATTATGATTACTATTATTATTACTACATTATAAAATGAACTGACAGGGGTAATAGATTTCTGCAGTTAATGAAAAAAGAACTTAGATAATCAGCAATGGCAACAGCAGTACTCCTGAATTTACTGTAAATATAAATCTGACCTGTTAAAATATTTTCTAGAGAGAATGTGGCCATTTTTATGAGTAAATAGCTGATTTTTCTATTAATATGTTTTAACTACCTTGCTTTTGGAAGATTACATGAATATGGGGGGTGGCGGGGGAGGAACAAGAAAAAACAGACCTATCATTGCAAATTCCCCACAGAACACCAAACAAAGCTAGGATATAAACTAAGCACGAGAAGAGAAAACTTGCAATTCCAATTCAAAAATTAGTTTCAGTCATTTAATTGCCTTCACTCCTTTGCCCTATATATTTCCTATATAATATCTCCATATATCTAATATAGTACACATAGGTATTATTTCTATAACTTAGTTTTTTAATTAAAGCTCTGTAAAATTTCTCTCAGCACTTTGATTATAACTTGGTACAACTTTGTGAAGGGAAATTTGGCAGTACTTACATTTTTAAATGAGTATGCCCTGTGACCTAAAGATTCCACTTCTAACTATCCTTCATTCCTAAGTGCTCAAGGGTATTTACAGGAAGACATTCTTTGAAATAATTCTTTGTCCAACTACTGTCTCACAGAAGAATTACAACAATTTAATTTTATAAATACGGGCTACAGTGATACTATGCAGGTTCTAAATAGAATGATGTAAAGCTATATACTGACATGGAAGGATGCTCACAATATACTGCTAAGTAAAAAAATGCAAGTTTCAGGACAGTATGAACAGACAAATACAATATTTATATGTGCATAGCAATCGTCTAAAAGGATGTACATCATACTATTAGTAGTGAATACCCACACCAGAAGTGAGGTGTTTACTCTTTGAAATTCTTTCTCTCCAACAGGCAATCAAAAAATAGCTCCAGGTTTCTTGGAGAGTATAACTCATTTACAATTGGCACACCATTTAATTAAAATTTATGATTTAGAAAAATATCTTACATATAATCATTTTTAATTTATTCAGTTGCCTCTTGGTAGTCATTACAGAAATGTAAACTCTTACAGCCCACTGGATGTTTTAACATAAGCAATTCTGGAGACTAGAGATCTTCCTATATTAGTTGGCCCCAGCTATTTCAGAAAAAAAAAAAAAAAAACAGATGTTTTCTGTATCAAAGTAAAATCAATAATTTTTATTAAATAATAGTGTAAGAGATAAAAGGTATTAACATCGGGGATTATGCCAATTTTGTTTAGAAACAAGCCTAAAATGCTACTCATTGGTCTTTATAGAGAAACAAAATAGCTTTCCTGAAGCACATAATAAGACTATAATTTAAGGGTGCTACTAAACACTTTTAACATATTCTGCTCTAGTCGGTGAGAGTCACTTAAACCAGGCTGAATTATTATTGAAACTACTGTGTTCAGCAAATCTAGGCAACTGGTACTAGGAATCACAGGTAATCAAATTTGCTATTATTGAGACTGCTTAGAAACTGAATTCAGAGATGACAACAAACCACTGTGTATCTTAGGTTAGATGGGAAAACCTAGGCAGAAATTATATATTGTGGTATAGGGCATTCAGAGTATGAAGCCAAAGACAGAGGACAAACTAGATTTTTTAAAAAATAAATAATGACAATCAGAGTCAATGTAAGAAAAACATTTTTAAAAGCTAGGAATATGTGAGAAAGATTATTTACCAATTATTAAATTATTTACCAATAAACCATAGTGTGTTTCATTTATAAGCTACTTTGACAATGTGAGGAAAATGCCATCCCTTTTTTCCCTGCCCAAACCCATCATTCTTTTGTTTAATAGGAAACAGATTGCACTTCATGGGGCTCTGCAAACCTGTTCCATTTTGGGATCCTTGGAAAGTCCCAATCTTTACAGATTTGTTTCCCAATCAATAAAATAAATATGCTTAATTTAAGTATTCTTAATTAAAGGTCTATATCAGAGTCATCTGTGGAGCTCTGGTGGCCATATACCATACCCCTACCCTAGATTCTGATTCGATAGCTTTGAAGTGAGGTGTAGATATCTGTTGAGAATCACTGAAATAGATGCTCTATGATGTAGAGAGAAAAACTTTTCAAATATTTTCTCTCTCTCAAAAAAACAGCCAAAACATAGTAAATATTATTTATTTCCTTTTTTGTTTGAGTGAGGGAAGAAAAGGAAATGAGGATGGTGATAGAATTATCTTTTTAAAAAAGCATACAACTCAAATAAAAGCAATTTATTCTGAAAAATACAAGAACCTAGTCCCTTTTTAGATAAACAGAGATGCCATCACTTAATATTTATTAAGTACCTATTCAGAATAAAGACCTTGGCAACTTTTTTAATATGACTGAGACATTTCATTCAGTCAGTCAATATGTATTATGTAATTTTATCTGCAGTCACCACACTGCCCTACGGATACAGTAGTGAATGGCACAGATGAAGACCCCCACCCTCATGCACGGAGTTTACATCTAGACAGCTATCAGCAATTGCTTAATGATGACTGATTTTGGCGCACATAATCTGTCCTTTATCTTTTACTCTATTATTCTAGAAGAATATATGGATGGAAGGATATACAGATGGAGCTAGAGAGATGAATTGAGAGATGGAGATAGGTTATTAGACAGAGACCAGTGGAGACAGATAAATAGGTTTGTAATATATTTTTTTAATTCTTTCTTTCTTGAGAAAGCAAGTTTTTTCATCTGCGCTTCAGGCAATCACACAGTAATTTTACAAGAAAAGGAGTGTGGTGTTGCCTACTTGGGTGTGGACATATTCCAACAATATTTGAGGTAAGTAACATATGTCTATATAAAATTCCACTCTAACATCAGTGTTTTTCTTCCTTACTTCCAGGACTAGCATGCTGTAATGGCCAGCACCATGACTGAAAAGTCTTAAAAGACTGAACAGTGTCCTAAAGGAGGATTTTAACATCAAATTTTGAGAAAAATTTTAAATGAAAATTTAACTTAGATTATAGAGTATATTGACTCTGCAGGTTTCCCAAATATGCATAAATTATCATAATTAAATCCAAATACATTTTCTGAGTATTCTCTCAATTATTAGTAGCTATATCCTTAGAGCTTTAAATTGCACTTCACAACATTTTAAGAAAGACCTGAAGGAAAGGGGAATAAAGATGCTAAACTCACCTCTTGGCCGGACTTTCCTGAATTTTCCGAATGTAAAGACTCAATTTCTCCTTCAATCATGGCAGCTTCTAGGCACTCATGTAGATCTTTGAATCCATTGACCTGAAGTGGGTACTGACCAAACATTTCAGTATTTTCAAATTTTTTACCTATAAGAGGGGGGAAATTAATATTCCTCAATATGGCCTTTTAGCTACTAAAAGTAAATAGATGTATATAGTAATTATCTCCTGAACCTGAAAACTATAACTGTTTATGCTCCAGACAGTAGTAGTTGGTATAATTTTCCTATTGGTTTGTACCTGTACATATGTATATTCACATCCAGCTATGCTATAGATATTACACACCCCTATGTGTGTATGTAATTATATACATGCATATGTAAGTACATATTATGTATATATGTATATAAACATACATATTTTTATATATATATATATATATATATATATATGTTTATTCTTTAAAAAAGTACCTTCTAAGGGTAAGAGAGTGTGCTAACATTGAGAATATATATAGCAGTGCACAAAAGAGATATGGTCTCTGAGCCGAGGAAACTCCTATCTTCTTCTGGAAAAAGACATTATACACATTAATTGTACATATAATTATGAACAAACAATTGTTTATAATTACAGATATTATAAAAGGGGTGGTGAGACAGAGTGCTGTGAGAGGTATAAAAACGGGGAACAAACCTAGTCTTTAGGGCTGGAGGGTGAAGCAGGGAAAACTTCCATAGCAAAATGACATTTATGCTGAGACTGTAAAGGTGAATGGGAGTTGGCCAGGCCAGAACGTCGGGGAGCCAGAGTATTCTTGGCCAAGCAACAGCACACGCAAAGACTTTCAGGCTGCAAAGAACTTGGCATGTTTTAACGAATTAAGGGAAGGAAAGTATAGCTTAAGGGAGCAAGACGGAGATGACAATGAAGAGTTAGGTGAGGGATCAAAATCAAATTCTTAACGAAGTCTAGTAGCCCTTGTTGAGAATTTTTTTCCAGTATATTCTGAATATAATGGAAAGTTACTGAATAATTAAATCTAGGAATAAGAGGCTCAGATTTATATCTCTGAAACATCCTTATGGTTTCTGTGTTAAGTGAGTGATAGACTGTCAGGAGACTATTATAGAATCTATCTAAAAATAAAGGTAGCATTGAATAGGGTGTTAGTAAAAGTGTATAAAAACAGATGAAATGACATACACACATTTATAAATATACACAAAAGGGAGCACCGATAGGACTTGACTGAATGGCTCATAGGCAGGATGGGGAACAGAAGAGAAAGCAAGGTATCAAGAATGATACTCAGATTTTTAGCATGAACAACTGAATTGATTTTTATGTACTGAAAGGGGCACCAGTGAAGGAAGAGTAGAGGATTTTTTTTTTTTTTTTACTTTTGTTTTAAGGCAGCAGGGAAAATCATTGGTTTCGAATGGCCCATAAGATTTCAAGTTGAAAAGAGGTGGACATACATAAGTCTGTAACTAAGACTGGTGTGAAGCTATAAATTGGAGAACTGCTAGCTTATTGATAGCAGGAAATCAAGGAAGTGAATGAGACTGCCCAAGGAATTATCTGACAGGAAGAGGAAGAGGACCTAAGCTGATTCCCAAGGATCTCCTACCTTTAGATACAGGAAGAACTATAAATATAACTCATAAGAAGTACCCACAGAGGCATGAGAAAGCCAAGATAATATGGTGTGATAGAAGCCAGAGAAGTGTTTTTAAGGAAAGAGTGGGGAAAAGGGGGAGAAGGAGAGAGTGGAGTCAACAGCATTAATAGTTGATAAGAATTCAATAAGAACTGAGAGGGATTCGATGGACTAACACACATGTAAGAAATCAATAACCTTAAAAAGCCCCTTTGAGAAGAGGTCTGGGGACAGAAAATGAAAGTGGGACAGGTAGAATAATTGGAGAGATAGCAGGTGAAAACAAACTCCTCACTTTAAAGGAGCTTATTTCTGAATAAGACTGACTGAAAAAGAGCATGTGAAGGGAGATTTTTTTTTTAATTTTAAAGATGTGAAACACCAGAGCATGTCTAAATATTGACGAGAAAGACACAGTGAAAGGAAGAAGCTAAAGATACAGAAAAAAAGCGAGATAATGGACAGCATAAGGCCTGAGTGAAAACATGAAAGGATGAGATTCTGAGCACATGTAATGAATAGCCATTGATATTAGACTAAATAATTCCTCTATTACCTGGAGGGACAAATAAAAGAATGTGGTAGAGGTTGGAATGGATCCAAGTTGGGAAGCCTGAAGCTCATATATATGAGGAACTCACTTTTAAGAACTATGATAAAAAAGTTATAAGTAAAAAATTAGATTCAGAGCCTTAGCGAGGACCCATAGTTAGGCTTCATTAACTTCATGGTAAATCCATGAAATCTGAGTTAAGATCTTTCTCAGAAAATGAAGACACAAAGAAATTAGATTAGAGGTAGAAAAACTGGAAATAGTTATTGCAGAAAATGGGAAAGAAGACAGTGATTAAACAAAACAAAGATGACTGCCAGGTAGGATTACAGGCTTGGGACGAGTAAAGCTTAGAGTCACTACAACTTTATGATCCATTACAGTTAGCTCATTTGCGTGACTTTCTCCTAGCAATGGTCAGCTTCTCAGTACATGCAGAGAGAAGAGGAATAATAGTTCCATGAGGGTCAGAGACTAGCCAGAGAGGTGGTGCCAGAAGGGAATGAGGGGAAGAGTTTTAGAAATGTATAAGGATGATCATAATGGACAAGGAAGGAAGTAAAGCAAAGACTGAGAAGAACAGAATGGAGGGGTCAATGGCCTAGAAATTCTAGAAGAGTTGAAGAAGTTTTGCAATAGAGTACTTTAGTAAACAAACTGAAAATCACCCCTAATTGAGAGTCACTAGTCTAAAAAAAGGCATTAAGAAGAATATATGTAAAAATAATAAAGTGTTCTAAAATAAATTGTTAACAAAGCAAACACATAGTTCACTTGGAAATGTATTAAAAGCACATTTATGCAGCACAGTAGCCTTTAAACAACTCACCAAAACCAAGTACAAAGACTTCACTGACTGAGAAATTTTAATAATCACTTTTAAGAATCCAGATAATATAGGTAGAAGTGCTCATGAGAAGTATTACAAATAGTGCCCAGTCACAACCTGATTAGAGCTCCTCTTCTGCTATATACAGTGTTCTACTTCAGATAAAAACTGGTATGATAGTGTGGACATCCCAAATTGGAATACAATGCACTATATAAAATATTCCACTATTTATATAATGAATATTTAGCATTTGAGGCAAACAAAATGTACTAACACCTCAATATAACCTTTAGGATGTCTGATTAAATCCTGAGTTAGTGTCTCCCTTTTTCCAAATCTCAAATATAAAAGTACATTCAAACAAAACTTCATGGGACTCCATCACTTAAGATCCTGAAGAAAAATTAATTTCCCAAATTTTATACTCTGGGTGATTTGGGTGAACTTTCAAAAGTTGATGTATAGGGTCATTTGGGAATAACAATTTTTCAAAAATGTATGCTTTGGGACTTAGTAATATTATTACTTGAAGTATATATTATGAGTCAGTTCCCTGCCCTTGTTAGGAAAACCAAAGAGTAACTGGTGAGGCCTGGATTTTACATAACAGGAATAGTATCACTCAACTGATTTTTCAGTAGACAGAGTACAACTCTTTCTTGAAAACTATATTCTGAAGAATTTTATAATCACCCCCAAAATGGAAACCCTGCAATACCCTGACTATGCTAAATTGCTAAGTACAGCTTTCAACATGCATAGACTTGAAACTCTCAAAAACAGTGACCATCATACATCATACCAAGCCCAGTATTAAACTCCAATATTATTTTTAAAAGATCCACCAATTGCCCCATTAATCCCTGTATCCTAACAATTCACAGTATCACAGAACCTGTCCCAGGCAAAGAACATCAGGACAACATTAACTAAGTACCAAGTAGCATATGACAATATACTCTGTACTTTCCTTTACAGGCACTCAATTCTTTGCTTTTTATATAAATGATTAGCAGTAGCAATGCAGCAGAAACTACTAGACAGAGAAAGTCAAATTAAAATTAAAAACCATTCCACAAATAAAGTCACTATCATGACAAAGGAGCTAAAAGCTAATAATATCTCAATTGTAATAAAAAAGTAAACATGTGTAACTATACCTTCAAGCACTCCCACGGCTAGGAATCTTCCATAGAACAACTCTACCATGGGGTTCTTTGGCTTCTCTTCATCCCTAAAAATCACATTAAAAATATAAATGTGGTTATAATTCTTAATTTTTAGAACTGTAAATAATAGAGAAAACATTAAAAGAACAATAATATATGCCAAGACAATAACATTTATGTGGTTATCATGTGTTTGGCGCTGCGACTTAGTGTTGGGCCAAGGTACTTAAATTTATTTTCCGTTTCTTCACCTGTCAACTGAGGATAGTAATAGTAATGGAACTCACAAGGTTGTTGTAAGGGTTAAAATGAATTACTATGTGGGACCTCTTATAAGAAGACCTAAGTAGAGTCTGTATTCAGGAAGTGCCTGATCCTTCCATTATCATTTCGACCTTGAACTTTTAGTCTGTACAATACATGCTTATCTGGACTTGCTGGGAAGGAGGGAAAGCCACTTTTAATCAAAATAAATTTCTATAAAATTTCAATAAGTCATTTCCCACATTTACCCAGAAGAATGAACAATAGCCATCAGCAGTGAAGGAGAAAAACACCAGCTTCAACCCAGGTAGCTAAAGAGAAACTCCATAAAGTTTCATGTTGCTGGTAAAATTAGTCATCTGTGAATTTTCCAAATTCTTTAACATATAAATTTGTTGTTTTTCTTTTTTGCTTGAAGCAAATAGAAACTGACAATTTTAAACTTTTTTTTAACGCTTTGTACCGTGTGGTCTAAAAACACAAAGTTTATTTTGGCCTTGCTATATAAAAGTATGTTGTGTCCACAACTGCAGAGAGACTTTTTCTTCATAAATTTTGTGTTTAAATTAGTAAAACTGATTTATTTTAAAAAAGAGAGAAGGACACTATCTGTCTCTTGATATATGTGTTACATTCACCCTCATTTAAACCATAAAATAATTGGTGGGAAGTACTTCACTTAATCTCTGGAACAATCCTATGAGGTAGTGTGGTGGTCATCAGTGCTATTCAAAGAGATTTCTGTCCCTCTACTTTTAGGTACATAGTAAGAAGCACTTTCCCATTTACTTTTTATTGAAATTTGAAAAAAATCTGAACTGTGATAAAATACACACAATATAAAATTTACCATCTTAACCATTTTTAAGTTTACAGTTTGGCAGTGTTAAGTATATTCACACTGTTGTACAACCAACTTCCAGAACTATTTTTCATCTTGAGAAACTGATTAAACAACTCCACATTCCTCCCTCCCACCAGGCCCTGGCAACCACCATCCTAACTTTCTGTTCCTTTGAGTTTGACAACTATTGACACATCATATAAGTGACATACAGTGTTTGTCTTTTTGTGACTGGCTAATTTCACTTAGCATCATGTCTTCAAGGTTCATCCATGTTGTAGGATGTATCAGAGTTTCCTTACTTGTTAAGGATATTCCATTGTATGTGTATAACACATTTGTATTTCCATTCATCCATGGACACATCAGTTGCTTTCACCCTGCTATCAATTCTTTTGGATATAAATTCAGCAGTAGAATTGCTGGATCATGTGGTTAATTCTTGTTTTTTTCATCTTTATAGATACAATTGACCAACAAAACTGTAAGGTATTTAAAGTACAATGTGAAGATCTGACATATGTATACACTGTGAAAGGATTCCCTCCATCAAATAATTATATTAGTATTAATTTTTTGAGGAACCACCATGTTTTCCACAGCAGCTGCACCGTTTTACATTCCCATCAACAGTGCACAAAAGTTTCAGTTTTTTCACATCTTCATCAACACATGTTATTTTCTGTTTTGTTTTGGTTTTGGTTTGGTGAGGGTTTTTTTGGTTTTTGTTTTTTGATAGCAGCCATCCTAATGGGTATGAGGTGTTCCCATTAACTTTGAAGTTAAGTAAACCACATGACTTGCTCTGCACAACAAAATGTGAGTGGAAGTAATGTGTGCCATTTCTGGGCTGTAACTTTGAGAGCCAATATACTTTCCACTGATGTGGTGATCCCAGAATCCTGTGATGAGATGAAGCCTCTGTCAGTGTAAGGCCCTGTCAATGGATGTGCAGAGCCCGTTGCTCACACTCATTGGGCATAGCTAAGGCTATGACATAAACCTCTGAAGTTTGGGGGATGTTGCCACAGGATTATCTAGCCCACCCTAAATGGCAGCAGGTGGCACTCTTACCTCTATTGCACTGGTAATAAAACTGTAGACTACGCTAAGTCACTTGCCCAAATTCACACAACTAGTAAGTGCTCAAACTGAAAAGCAAACTCAAGTCTGCCTCTAAAACCTATGAATCCTCCCACTATGCATACTTAATCTCTGGGCATTTTAACTGTATGAAAACAGTTTATTTCACACCTTATTTTTTACACTGTGACTTGAGACTGATATGGGGGAGAGGAAGAATCCAAAGATTGTCTCTCTTAATGTAAATGTCTATGAATCTTTAGACATAAATATTAGTATATCCATTTCCACAGGTCATATTTCCATGTAGAAAAGCAACATTCCTGGTTTCTCTCCTTACTGTCACATACATACTGCATAGAAAGAGCAGTGACATACCAGGTTGGTGACTTTGGCCGAAGAAACTGGGTAAGAGCTGCTCGACTAATTCTGAATTCTCTTTCCAAATCTTCGTATCTGAATTTTGGTCTGCTCTCCACTGACTTGTGGTATGCACACTGACCTTCCCTAAGGAGTCAGACAGACCAATCTTCTAGAAATTGTTTACCCTGTCCTTCTTTGCAACCTCTCAGAGGTCCTACTCTTTACTGTGCATTTAAGCTTTGAACATCAGGGACTAACACTGTGGTTATCAACAGAAATGTAAGGAACCCAAGTGAAGAGCAATTTAAAAGACGTGAGACTTCTATTGATATAACAAAAATGATATACCCACCACCTGCATGAAGAAAAGCTAGATTGACACAAATAGCAAAGGGCAAAAGAAATCACTAAAGAAAACCTGTATCAGGGACACTTTAGCCTTGGGAATTAGGTCAACACAGAAAGAGTTCAGAGATCTAGGGCAACTGATAGAGTAACCTACTCAGTGCTTCCCAATCTTTTTAATGTCACTGGCACACAGATAATATATGCAGAGAACTCTGGAATAAAACCACATGTTTTCTCATGATCACAGAAACAGGATCAATACCTCCACATACCTATAATCTGGCTTACCATGGCACAACAACTGGAAAGCTCTGTTCTAGATAGGCAGAGCATAGTGGTTCAAAAAGTTTTAGCTTGGGGCTTCCCTGGTGGCGCAGTGGTTGAGAGTCCGCCTGCCGATGCAGGGGACATGGGTTCGTGCCCCGGTCCGGGAGGATCCCACATGCCGCGGAGCGGCCAGGCCCGTGAGCCATGGCCGCTGAGCATGTGCGTCCGGGGCCTGTGCTCCGCGGCGGGAGAGGCCACAACGGTGAGAGGCCCACGTACCGCAAAAAAAAAAAAAAATTTTAGCTCCATAAACAGTAAAGAAAAAACAAAACTACTGAGAAATGAATGAGGAGAAGGACATATTTCAAATAAGACAATTTTAGATGAAATGGGAAAGTTCTAGCTTCTTTTAAAACAGTTTTAGGAAACGGGGAGAGAACTTGTTAGTTACTAGATCAGAAAAGTTGACACTGGGACCCAAAGAAATTTTTCAAAAGTAAATGAGTAATAAGGAAAGATCTCCAAAATCAGAAAAGAATGATCCTTTCAGAAATAACCAGGATTCAGGCAACAGTCAAGTGGCAGTCTTCTAAGGCTAGAGATAAAAAGTAATCAGGGAGTTGTGTTGCAGATAGGTTACTATATGAGCTGCTTATAGAAAATCTGGATAGATTTGAGGAGGAACTAGGGATTTCAGGGTAAAACATTCAAAGAATTACTGAGAGAACTTCAAAGAGACTCAGTAATCATTGATGAGGATATAGATATTGTTCACATTCTGAGGAAACAAGCTCAATAAATTTTGGGGGTTGGAACTCTAAGGAAAAGTACAAGGAACGTGAGTTTTACCAAAGAGGAGCCAGCGTGGACAATCATAGATCAAGTCCACACATGGGCTGTCTGCTGGTCTGACAGGACAGAACCCTGGTGGAATTCTGCAACACAAAAGAGGTGAAGGTGGACAATGCATGTTTGAACAATAAATTACTTGGGCATACTCCTAACTCATATTTCACTAGCTCTCATTATGAGGGCCCTATCAAGAAAATACAGAGGAACATGTTAGACAAAAACAAATTTATAGGTCAGAATACAAAGTCAAAAGAAGAAAAAGAGAAGATACTCGTCCACCAAACACAGATGGTCCTGAATGAGGTAGAAGCTAAGAAGCAGGTTAAACTATTAAAAATTCAGCCAAGCCTTCCTTAAAGAAGAATGAAAAAAACGTCTATGTAACTGAACCTTAAAGGGCTATCCCGCCCAGAAAAAAAAAAGTAGCAGAAAGAAATAGAGTCAAGTCCTAGAACTTTCAAAAGCTGAGGAAAGAGCATATCATAGAGATGATGATCTTCACTGGATGCTGGAACTCAGGTTTCAGAAGCATCAACAGCAGAGTCAGTTCAGCAATCTGATAGGGAGATTTACAAATGAAGCTAACATGAAGAGAAGAAAGAAACTACCTAGAAAGCATGTTTTACAGGCCTAAACAATCCCATACCAATGCAATGGCAACAACCACTGGGCACAGAAATATGTTATTAGAAAGAGCTTACATTCAATGCAGCACTGAGGGCCAGAAAACTGAAGCTCGTTAAGAAAAATGTAACTTAAGAGTTTTGGTGGACAGAAAAGAAGGGCACCTGACCAGAGCTGTTAGCATCATAAACTTCTAAACATGTCAAGAAGGAAGCGGCTTTGTTCAATGCCACATTCTCAAGACAGTTTCCAACAGTAGAATTTTTTCCCTCAGATACTGTAGATTTAGCACCATAATCTCGAGAGATTTCTTCCAACGTAAGTTTATAAGTAGTTGTCTAAGACCAACTGGCCCTTAATGACAGGCATCTTGGCAGAACTAAAACCATGATGACTGCCTCCATTTATGACATTATCCAGATTTTCTGCTACAGTCTTTAGCAACAATAACTTGAGTCTGGATTGTACTAAGATCTAGGAATATTATAGCTGGACTGAAAGTTAAAGGGCTGAAGTTGTGTTTTGTTTCAAAATTTCAAAAGTAAGAGATCAATGTTAATCATGTGTCCTAATAATCCTTCAAAATCTAAAATTAGAGTATATGAAATTCAACATTTGAAGGACTGAAAGAACTACACACATACAAGTGAAAGAGAATACAGGCTTCACCTGAAGAACCTCAACTCAATTCAGGCACAGAATTCAACTCAATTCAGGCCTGTAGTGTAAAGGCTGAACAAACTCAGAAAGTCAAAAATGATTTCTTTTTTGTTAGACTGCAACGAAAGGGCAAAAGAATCTGACTTTCAAGTACAATTTGTTTGGATTTTTCCTTAAAAGATCAAGTAGATATAATTTGGAAACTTATTTTTCCCCTGAGAATTTGAGAACAAATGAGGAGGGCTATATAAAATTTTAGAAGCATCTCCTAGTTGCTAACAATATATAATTAGAATATTTTTACTTTAATTCAATCTCATTGCAGACTACGTTATTATGCCTTTTTTGGACAATAAGCCTGGCCATAATTTTAAAATAGAAAAAGAAAAGATACATCTAACTAAGAAACTAAAAGACCTGTACTCAGAAAACTAGGAAACTGATGAAAGAAACTGCAGACATAAACAAATGGAAATATATATGGTGCTCATGGATTGAAAGAATTAGTATTGTTAAAATGATCATACTACCCAAAGCAATCTACAGATTCAATGTATCTCTATAAAAATACCAAAGGCAGTTTTCACAACACTAGAACAAATAATTCTAAAATTTGTATGGAAACACAAAAGACCCTGAATACACAAAACAATCTTGAGAAAAAAGAGCAAAACCAAAAGTATCAAGCTGCCCCTAGTAACCCAGCTGGAACCGGTCTGAGGTGGCGCAGGGCCTGTGAGTTTGGTTTTAAGTGCCTGGTGGGAAAGCACATGTAAGTGCAACTCCTTTCTCGGAATGAGAAAATTATTGCTCAGAAAGGCACAACTTGTCTAAGTTTACACAGCTAGTTGGCAGATTGGCTAGGACTTGGTTTTCGTCATCAAAGTCAGTGCTCTTTAAGCTATCTAGGAGCAGACAAGATGGCCGAGTAGAAGGACCTGAGCTAGCCGTCTCTCACACAAACACCAAAATCACAACTACCTGCTGAACAACCATTGACAAAAAATGACTGAAACCAACCAAAAAAGGATACTCTAGTTCCAAAGACAAGGAAGAAGCCACAATGAGAAGGTAGGAGGGGCGTATTCGTGATCAAATCCCATACATGCTGGGTGGGGAACCCACAAACTAGAAAATAATTATACTGCAGAGGTTCTCCCACAGGAAAGAGAGTTCTGAGCCCCACATCAGGCTACCCAGTCTGGGCATCTGGCATTAGGAGGAGGAGCCCCCAGAGCATTTGCTTTGAAGGCCAGCAGGGCTTGATCACAGGAACTCCACAGGACTAGGGGAAACAGAAATGCCACTCTTGGAGGGTGAACACAAGGTCTTGTGCACACCGGGACCCAGGGGAAAAAGCAGTGACTTCACAGGAGCCTGGGACGGACCTACCTGCTGGTCTTGGAAGGTCTCCGGGAGAGGCAGGGGGCGGCTCTGGCTCACTGCAGGAACAAGGACACTGGTGGCAGAGGTACTGGTGAGTACTACTCATTGGCGTGAGCTGTCCTGGAGGCCACCATTTTGATGCAAAGACCTGGTCCCACCCAAGAGCCCTTAGGCTCCAGTGCTGGGATGCCGCAGGCCAAACAACCAACAGGGTAGGAACACAGTCCCACCCATCAGCAGACAGGCTGCTTTAAGTTTTCCTGAGCCCACAGCTGCTTCTGAACACACTGCTTGACAGAGCCCTGCTCACCATAGAGACAAGACCCAGCTCCACCTACCAGTGGACAGGTATCAGTCCCTCCCACCTGGAAGCCTGCACAAGCCTCTTAGACCAGCCTCACCTACCAGGGGTCAGACACCAGAAGCAAGAGGAACTACAATCCTGCAGCCTGTGACACTGCAAATACAAAGTTAGATAAAATGAGACAGCAGAGGAACATGTTCCAGATGAGGTAACAAGATAAAACCCCAGAAGAACAACTAAGTGAAGTGCAGACAGGCAATCTAACTGAAAAAGAATTCAGAGTAATAGTAAAGATGATCCAAGATCTTGGAAAAAGAATGGAGGCACAGACCAAGAAGATATAGGGAATGTTTAACAAGGAGCTAGAAGATTTAAAGAACAAACAGAGTTCAACAATACAGTATCTGCAATGAAAAACACACTAGAATAAATCAATAGCAGAATAAATGAGGCAGAAGGATGGATAAGTGAACTGGAAGACAGAATGGTGAAAATCACTGCTGTGGAACAGAATAATGAAAAAAGAATAAAAGAAATGAGGACAGTTTAAGAGATCTCTGGGACAACATTAAATGCACGAACATTCATATTATAGAGGTCCCATAAGGAGAGGAAAGGGCCTGAGAAAACATTTGAAAAGATAATAGCTGAAAACTTACCTAACATGGGAAAGGAAACAGTCACCCAAGTCCAGGAAGCACAGATAATGCCATACAGGATAAACCCAAGGAGGAACACACCAAGACACATTAATCAAATTGACAAAAGTTAAAGACAAAGAGAAAATAGTAAAAGTATCAAGGGAAAAGCAACAAATAACATACAAGGGAATCCCTATAAGGTTATCAGTTGATTTTTTAGCAGAAACTCTGCAGGCCAGAATGGACTAACACATATATCTAAAGTGATGAAGGGAAAAAAACCTACAAGTATATTCTTATACTCTACCCAGCAAAGCTCTCGTTCAGATTCAAAAGAGAAATCAAAAGCTTTACAGACCAGCAAAAGCTAAGAGAATTCAGCAACACCAAACCTACTTTACAACAAATGCTAAAGGGATTTCTCTAGGCAGAAAAGAAAAGGCCACAACTAGAAACAAGAAAATTACAAATGGGAAAGCTCACCAGTAAAGGCAGGAAAATATACATACATAAATATGGTATCAAAACCAGCAACTGTGAGAAGAGGTGAGTACAAATATAGAATACTGGAAATGCATTTGAAATTAAGAGACCAGAAACTTAAAACAATCTTGTATATACATATGGACTGCTATATCAAAACTTCACGGTAACCACAAACCAAAAATCTATAATAGATACACACACAAAAACGAAAAAGCAATATAAACACAACACTAAAGACAGTCATCAAATCACAAGAGAAGAGAAAAATATAGGAAGGGAAGAAAAAAGACCTGCAAAAACAAACCCAAAACAATTAACAAAATGGTAGTAAGTATGTATCAGTAATGATCTTAAACATAAATGGATTAAATGCTCCAACCAAAAGCAAAAACAAGAACCTTATGTATGCTGTCTGCAAGAGACCCATTTCAGATCTAGGGACACATACAGACTGAAAGTGAGGGGATGGACAAAGGTATTTCATACAAATGGAAATCAAAAGAAAGCTGGAGTCGCAAAATTCATATCAGACAAAATAGACTTTAAAATAAAGACTGTTACAAGAGACAAAGAAGGACATTACATAATAATCAAGGGAAAAATACAAGAAGAGAAAACAATTGTAAATACATATGCATCCAACATAGGAGCACCTCAACATAGAAGGCAAATGTTAACAGCCATAAAAGGAGAAATCAACAGTAAAACAATAAGAGTGGAGAACATTAACAGCCCACTTACATCAATAGACAGATCATCCAGACAGAAAGTCAATAAGGAAGCACAGGCCTTAAATGACACACTAAATCACATAGACTTAATTGATATTTATAGAGCATTCCATCTGAAAGTAGCAGAACACACAATCTTTTCAAGTGAACATGGAACACACTCCAGCACAGATCACATCATGAGCCATAAAGCAAGCCTCTATAAATTTGAGACTGAAATCGTATCAAGCATCTTTTCCGACCACGACACTATGAGATCGGACAACAGATACGAGAAAAAACTAAAAAAACACCAACACGTGGAGGCTAAACCATATGCTACTAAATAACCAATGGATCACTGAAGAAGTCAAAGAGGAAATCAAAAAATACCTAGAGGTGAATGAAAATGAAAACATGATGATCTGAAACCTACAGTACACAGCAAAAGCAGTTCTAAGAGTGAAGTTTATAGCAATACAATCTTACCTCAGTAAAAAAGAAACATCCCAATTAAACAACCTAACCTTACACCTAAAGCAACTAGAGAAAGAACAACAAACAAAACTCAAAGCTAGCAGAAGGAAAGAAATCATAAAGATTAGAACAGAAATAAATTAAATAGAGATGGAAAAAACAATAAAAAAAGATCAATGAAACTAAAACCTAGCTCTTGGAAAAGACAAACAAAATTGATAACCTTTAGCCAGACTCATGAAGAAAAAGAGGGTCATGGCTCTAATCAATAAAATTAGAAAAAAAAAAAAGGAGAAGTTACAACTGACACCACAGAAATAAAAAGGAGCATAGAAGACTACTATAAGCAATTATATACCAATAAAATGGACAACTTAGAAGAAATGGACAAATTCTTAGAAAGGTACAATCTCACAAAACTGAACCAGGAAGAAATAGGAAATAGGAACAGACCAATCACAAGCACTAAAATTGAAACTGTGACATAAAAGCTTCCAACAAACAAAAGCCCAGGACCAGATGGCTTCACAGGTGAATTCTATCAACCATTTAGTGACTAGTTAACAAGTATCCTTCTGAAACTATTTCAAAAATTGCAGAGGAGGAACACTCCAAACTCATTCTATGAGGCCACCATGACCCTGATAGTAATACCAAAGATACCACAAAAAAAGAAAATTAAAGGCCGATATCACTAATGAACATGATGTAAAAATGAATGATGTAAAAATCCTCAACAAACTACTAGCAAACTGAATCCAAAAACGCATTAAAAGGATTATACACCTTGATCAAGTGGGATTTATCCCAGAGATGCAAGAACTTTTCAATCTCTGTAAATCAATCAGTGTGATACACCACATTAACAAACTGAAGATTAAAAACCATACGATCATCTCAATAGATGCAGAAAAAACTTTTATCAAAATTCAACACCCATTTATGATAAACACTCTCCAGAAAGTGGGCATAGAGGGAACCTACCTCAACATAATAAAGGCCATGTATGACAAAACCCACAGCTAACATCATACTCAATGGTGAAAAACTGAAAGCATTTCCTTTAAGATCAGGAATAAGACTAGGATGTCCACTCTAGCCACTTTTATTCTGCATAGTTTTGGAAGCCCTAGCCATGGTAATCAGAGAAGAAAAAGAAATAAAAGGAATCCAAATTGGAATAGAAGTAAAACTGTCACTGTTTGCAGATGACATGATACTATACACAGAAGATCCTAAAGATGGTACCAGAAAACTACTAGAGCTCATCAATGAATCTGGTAAAGTTGCAGGATTCAAAATTAATACACAAAAATCTGCTGCATTTTTATAAACTAATAACAAAAGATCTGAAAGAGAAATTAAGGAAACAATCCCATTTGCCATCGCATCAAAAAGAATAAATTACCTAGGAATAAACCTACCTAAGGAGGCAAAAGACCTGAACTCTGAAAACTATAAGCTGCTGATGAAAGAAATCGAAGATGAATGATACAAATAGATGGAAAGATATATCATGTTCTTGGATTGGAAGAATCAACAATGTCAAAATGACTATACTACCCAAGGTAATCTACAGATTCAATGTAATCCCTACCAAATTACAAATGGCATTTTTTGCCGATCTAGAACAAAAAAATCTTAAAACTTGTATGGAAACAAAAGACCCCAAATACCGAAAGCAATTTTGAGAAAGAAAAACTGAGCTGGAGGAATCAGCCTCCCTGACTTTAGCTACAGTAATGAAAACAGTATGGTAATGGCACAAAGAGTGACTTGCAGATACACGGAACAGGATAGAAAGCCCAGAAATAAAACCATGCACCTACAGTCAATTAATCTATGACAAAGGAGGCAAGAATATACAATGGAGAAAAAACAGTCTCCTCAATAAGTGGTGCTGGGAAAACTGCACAGCTATATATAAAAGAATGAAATTAGAGCATTTGCTAACACCATACAGAAAAATAAACTCAAAATGGATTAAAGACCTAAATGTAAGACCAGATACTATAAAACTCTTAGAGGGAAACATAAGCAGAACACCCTTTGACATAAATCACAGCAATATTTTTTGGATCCATTTCCTAGAGTAATGAAAGTTAAAAACAAAAATAAACAAATGGAACCTAATTAAATTTAAAAGCCTTTGAATAGCAAAGGAAACCATAAACAAAATGACAAGACAACCAACAGAATGGAAAAAAATATTTGTAAAAGATGCAACCAACCAGAGATTAATCTCCAAAATACAGAGACAGCTCATGCAGCTCACTATCAAAATTAATAATAATAACCCCATCAAAAAAATGGGCAGATCTAAATAGACATTTCTCCAAAGACAACATACAGATGACCAACACACACAAGAAAAGATGCTCAACATTGCTAATTATTAGAGAAATGTAAGTCAAAACTACAATGAGGTATCACCTCACACTGGTCAGAATGGCCATCATCAAACAGTCTACAAACAACAAATGCTGGAGAGGGCATGAAGAAGAGGGAACCCTCCTATGTTGTTGGTGGGAATATAAAGTGGTACAGACACTATGGAGAACAGTATGAAGGTTCCTTAAAAAACTAAAAATAGAGCTATCATATGATCCAGCAACCCTACTCCTGGGCATATATCCGGAGAAAACCATACTTCAAAAAGATACATGCGCCCCAGTGTTCAATGCAGCACTATTTACAATAGCCAAGACATGGAAGCAACCTAAATATCCACTGACAGATGAATGGATAAAGAACATGTGGTACATATATACAATGGAGTACTACTACTCAGCCATAAAAAATACTGAAATAATGCCATCTGCAACAACATGGATGGAGTAGAGATTATCATACTAAGTGAAGTAAGTCAGACAAAGACAAGTATCATACAGTATCACTTATATGTAGAATCTAAAAAAATGATACAAATGAACTTTAAAAAACAGAAACAGGCTCACAGAAATAGGTAACAAACTTATGGCTATCAAAGGGGAAAGGTGGAGGGAAAGGGATAAATTAGGAGGTTGTGATTAACATATACACACTACTATACATATAATAGATAATCAACAAGGACCTACTGTATAGCCCAGGGAACTCTAACCAATACTCTGTAATAACCTATATGGGAAAAGAATCTGAAAAAGAATAGATATATGTAAAAAAATTGTTAGCTAAAACCAAGGGTATGATGCTTCCTCATTTCAAACTATACAACTACAAAGCTATGGAAATCAAGAGTATAGTACCAGCACAAAAACAGACAGGCAGATAAATAGAACAGAACAGAGAGCCCAGAAATAAGCCCACACTTATATGCTCAATTAATGTATAACAAAGGAGGCAAGAATATACAATAGGGAAAAGAAAGCCTCTTCAGTAAATGGTGTTGGGAAAACTGGACAGCTACATGCAAAAGAATTAAATCAAACCACTTTCCTACATCATATACGAAAATAAACTTAAAATGTATTAATGACTACCTGAAACCATGAAACTCTTAGAAGAAAACATAGGCAGTAGGCTTTTTGGCTTCAATCTTAGCAACAATTTTTTGGATATGTCTCCTCAGACAAAGGAAACAAAAGCAAAAATAAACAAAAGGGACTACATCAAACTAAAAAGCTTCTGCAGAGTAAAGGAAAGTATTATCAAAATGAAAAGGCAACCTATTAAATGGGAGAAGATATCTGCAAATGATATGTCTGATAAGGGGTTAATATACAAAATATACAAAGAACTCATATAATTCAATATATATAAATTAAAAAAATCCTAATTAAGAAAATGGGCATAGGAGCTGAATAGAGACTTTTCTCAGAAGACATACAGATGGCCAACAGGCACATGAAAAGATGCTCAACATCACTAATCATCAGGGAAATGCAAATCAAAACCACAATGATATATCACCTCACACCTGTCAGAATGGCTATTATCAAAAAGACAACAAAGCAACACCCAGCTCTACCCACCACCAGTCCCTCCCAGCAGGAAGCTTGCAACAGCCTCTTAGATAGCCTCAGCCACCAGAGGGCAGACAGCAGAAGCAAGAAGAATTACAATCTTCCAGCCTGTGGAACGAAAACCACATTCACAGAAACACAGACAAAATGAAAAGGCAGAGGACTATGTACCAGATGAAGGAACAAGATAAAACCTCAGAAAAACAACTAAATGAAGTGGAGATAGGCAACCTTCCAGAAAAAGAATAGAGAATAATGATAGTGAAGATGATCCAGGACCTCAGAAAAAGAATGGAGGCAAAGATTGAGAAGATGCAAGAAATGTTTAACAAAGACCTAGAAGAATTAAAGAACAAACAAACAGAGATGAAGAACACAATGACTGAAATGAAAAATACACTAGAAGGAATCAATAGCAGAACAACTGAGGCAGAAGAACGGATAAGTGACGTGGAAACAGAATGGTGGAATTCACTGCCGCGGAACAGAATAAAGAAGAAGGAATGAAAAGAAATGAAGACAGCCTAAGAGACCTCTGGGACAACATTAAATGCAACAACATTCGCATTATAGGGGTCCCAGAAGGAGAAAAGACCTAGAAAGGACCCGAGAAAATATCTGAAGAGATTATAGTTGAAAACTTCCCTAACATGGGAAAGGAAATAGCCACCCAAGTCCAGGAAGCACAGAGAGTCCCAGGCAGGATAAACACAAGGAGAAACACACTGAGACACATAGTAATCAAATTGACAAAAATTAAAGACGAAGTAAAGTTATTAAAAGCAACTAGGAAAAAACGACAAATAACATAAAAGGGAACTCCCATAAGGTTAACAGCTCATTTCTCAGCAGAAGCTCTACAAGCCAGAAGGGAGTGGCAGGACATATTTAAAGTGATGAAAGGGAAGAACCTACAACCAAGATTAGTCTACCCAGCAACGATCTCATTCAGATTCAATGGAGAAATCAAAAGCTTTACCGACAAGCAAAAGCTAAGAGAATTCAGCACCACCAAACCACCTCTACAACAAATGCTAAAGGAACTTCTCTAAGTGGGAAACACAAGAAAAGAACCTACAAAAACAAACCCGAAACAATTAAGAAAATGGTAATAGGAACATACATATCGATAATTACCTTAAATGGAAATGGATTAAATGCTCCAACCAAAAGACTCAGGCTTGCTGAATGGATACAAAAACAAGACCCATCTATATGCTGTCTACAAAAGACCCACTTTAGACCTAGGGACACATACAGACTGAAAGTGAGGGGATGGAAAAAGATATTCCATGCAAATGGAAATCAAAAGAAAGCTGGAGTAGCAATACTTATATCAGATAAAATAGACTTTAAAATAAAGAATGTTACAAGAGACAAGGAAGGACATTACATAATGATCAAGGGATCGATCCAAGAAGAACGTATAACAATTAATAAATATATATGCACCCAACATAGGAGCACCTCAATACATAAGGCAAATGCTAAGAACTATAAAAGAGGAAATCGACAGTAACACAATAATAGTGGGGGACTTTAACACGTCACTTACACCAATGGACAGATCATCCAGACAGAAAATTAATAAGGAAACACAAGCTTAAATGACACAATAGACCAGATAGATTTAATTGATATTATAGGACATTCCATCTGAAAACAGCAGATTAGATTTTCTTCTCAAGTGCACACGGAACATTCTCCAGGATAGATCACATGCTGGGTCACAAATCAAGCCTCAGTAAATTTAAGAAAATTGAAATCATATCAAGCATCTTTTCTGACCACAACACTATGAGATTAGAAATAAACTACAGGGAAAAAAATGTAAAAACACAAACATATGGAGGATAAACAAACAAGAAAGACAGCAAACAACAAGCGTTGGTGAAAATGTGGAGAAAAGGGAACCCTCATGCATTCTTGGTGGTAATGTAAATTGGTGCAGTCACTATGCCAAACAGTATGGAGGCTGTCAAAAAGTTAAAAACAGAACTACCATATATGATCCAGCAATTCCACTTCTGGATACTTATCCAAAGAAAACAAAAACACTAATTCAAAAAGATATATGCACCGTTAAGTTCACTGCAGCATTATTCACAATAGCTAAGATACAGATGCAATCTAAGTGCCCACTGATAGATAAATGCATAAAGATGTGTGTGTCTGTGTGTGTGTATGTGAGTGTGTATATACTCATTCCATGTAATATTATTCAGCCATAAAAAAAGAATGAAACCTTGCCATTTGTGACAACATGGATAGACCTAGAGGGTATTATGCTAAGTGAAATAAGTCAGACAGAGGAAGACAAATATTGTATCATTTCACTCACATATGGAATCTAAAAAACAAATGAACAAATATAAAACAGAACAGAGTCATAGATACAGAGAACAAACAGATGGTTGCCAGTAGGAAAGCGGATGGTGGCGGGGGATGAGTGAAGTAGGTGAGGGAAATTAAGAGGTAGAAACTTCTAGTTACAAAATAAGTGAGTCACAGGGATGTACAGCATGGGGAATATAGTCAATAATAATCAAATATCTTTGTATGATAAAGGTGGTCAAAAGGTAAAAACTTCCAGTCATAAGATAAATAAGTACTGAAATGATTAACACAATTAACACTGCTGTATGTTATATGTGAAATTTGTAAGAATAAATTCTAAGAGTTCTCATCATAAGGAATAAATATTTTTTTCTTATATTTTGTATCTATATGAGATGATGGATGTTCACTAAACTTATTGTGGTAATCATTTTATGATGTATGTAAGTCAAATAATTATGCTGTATACTTCAAACTTACACAGTGCTGTTATGTCAATTATATCTCAATAAAACTGGAAGAAGAACAAATAAGAACAAAAATAGATAAAAAGAGAAGGAAAGAATTTTCAGCCTTGGATTTTTGCCTGTATTCTAGGTGTTAATTTACATAATGCATCTTGTAGAATCATATCAGAACCTGCGGTGGCAAATCCTAAATGGTCCACCAATGTTTCAGGAAGATGCACAAAGGAACCAATGTTTGGTGTTAGGAGAGTGGCCTCAGAAGAGTGGGAGTAGGACCACCCTGAAAGTGTGTGAACTTCTTCCCTTAAGGAGGTCTGCCCATATATTTTAAATGACCAGAGTCTTAGTGGTTCAACCAAATGGGCACAAAATAAAAAGCCCCAGGGAATGTTAAGAAGAAACTTTACATGGAAGGAATCATGAATGTCCTCACGATTCCATGTAAAAAGATTTCATCAGAATTATTACTCCTGGCATGTTTCCCTACCACTGACCCATCTTCTTCATGGAATATGACTTCATGGAATAAGAACTGATGTGGGGTTAGCTTTTTCAGAGATCACTTCTTAGATATCTCTCACTAGATTGACCTTATATTGGACATCTAAAGCTACCCAACATTTGCGGCCATAAATTCCAAAGAGTTTGTCAAAAATACAGATAACATTTGGGTTTCCACACACTTATCTCAGATTCTTATTTCTCTGTTGACACTGAATACATAAGAAAAAAAAAATGAGTGTTATTTATCGATCTCCTAATTTATCTCCATCACTAAATTTCACAATAACTTACGTCTCCTCTTCAGCTTTCATTTGGAAGGCATCTTCTAACCAATCTAATAATTTGTGTGTAAACTCACTCACGTCTTGCTGTGGGGGGAAAAAAAAAGTCTTGTTGATATTCGAGCCTACCAATGAAAACACTAAATACTGCAACATAAAACTTACAGCCAGTCTTTTCAAATGTATAATTAACTGACTCCTCACAATGGTATCATCTGAAATGTTTCACATCAAATGCAAGAAATATTTATAACTTAACCAGAGCATAAAATCATTATTTGAGAAAAACAAGCATTATATTCATAATCATGTAACTGGGTTTCACCTTAGGAGGGAAAAAAATATGTGTGTGTGTGTGTGTGTGTGTGTATATAAATTCAAACTTATCAATGAGATTTTTAAAAAGAGTTATTACCTCCCCACAAAGAGCTCTCTAATGAATCTTTATAAAATTAAGGACCCACATTACCAAAGAGTTCTTCATTATATAAAGATTTATTACTGGTTTCTGTCTTAGAAGGAATATGTGTTTTTAAACAATTCATATTTTCAATTCAACTGTTAATGCACAGCTTTTTAAGCCATATCCGATTTTACTAAGGTATCTGTTAATTTGGATAGGTTGAGCCTAATTAATCACTGACTCCTCAACTATCAAGTCTACCACCTCATGAACTTCGAACTGATTCTCCAATCAGAACCAGCACAACCTTCACCTTTTGCCATCCCTTCGGTCCTAGATCACCTGACATAGATAAACAGGAATAAGCAGTGGCAGTTGTACTTGTCAACTACCATAAAATTCTTTCAACACTCCAACCTGGAGCATAGCAAACAGGTTTGTATAGAACCTGCATGGGGAGTAGAGTGGGCTGGGGTGGGCTGGGGGGATAAAGCAACCCTACTATGACTTCCCAAAGACAGATAAATAAGTGTAAGCAATTTGCCTTTATCAAAATAGTCCCAAATATAAAACAAACTTACTATTATACATTTTCACAGCTAGAAGTTTTTTGAAAAGCATCTGGGCCAACCTATTTACCTTTAAAATGTTGAAACTAAGGTCTAGGAAGCTTAAATAAATTGCTCCAAAGCCATATAAAGACAACTAAACTTATTAACATATAAAGACAACTTCCTTAACAGGAAGGATTCTCCTTGAGAGCCACCGGAGGGAGCACGGCCCTGCCAACACCTTTATTTTGAACTTCTGGCTTCTAGAACTATAAGAGAATCATTTTCTATTGTCTTGAAATCACTTGGATTGTGGTAATTTGTTACAGCTGTCCTAGCACACTAATATAAGACTTTAAAATGACTTTCCATACTTTTCTATAACATTACTTACCCTGCAAGGTTATATCTGACAAGAAACAAAAAGGTTTTCTACTTATCCAATACTCTTTAGAAGAAATTGTTAGGGGGGAGAAAAACAACAAATATAAGCAAATTCTGATGTGACCACCCTTTTTGTTCATTTATCTTTGCCATAAAAAGTGAATTTTAAAAAAAAAGCACAGGGAAGGCAGTGGCAAAATCAGACATCTTTCAGCTCTCCACACATCCACGTAACAGATATATATCCAAGTACTACAACACCTACACTGCAAACGTAGCATATTTTTAAAATATCAAGTATCGTCTTTATTTTTTGCCCATTATGTCACTGTCATCTTTTCCAACACTGTTGCTATTATTCTCTGTTACTTTCTTTCCTTCTCTTCCACTTTCCTTCTTTAATTTCTCTGACTTCTCACATTATATGTGAAAATGTTGGTTTGTTTACAGACATTTTCTATTTTTATAGGAAAATTCCCAATATTCTTTCTAAAAAATTGATAAAAAGCAACCAAACAGCACTACATAAAGATTGGGAAATAAAAGAGCAATAAAAGAAAAATAAAATAACAAAGTTAATGTCATTCAGAAACCTTTTCTGAGTAATTACGGAAAACTACTTTCTGCCAGCAAAAAGAGGCATATCAAAAGCGTGTATACTATACTGACACTGGGTTATCACACCTTGGTGAAGATTTTTAATTAAAAATTTGTGAACATTCTGAATTTTACCTACTGCTTTCATTTAGTAATTTTAATTATAATATAAATTACAGCTTCATTTATCATATACTTTCAAGATTATCACTACTTCTTAATTTAAAAGTAAATCTTCCAAATAAACAATGTTTTAAGTGGCTCCAGCTTATTTGTATAAAGATAAATGACAACATCTTTGTCATTTATCTTTGAAAAAAATGCTTAAGAAAAGATCAGATTAAATAAAAAAGTTAATAAACTAGTAAGCACAACAAAGCTACCTGCTGGGAGTCATTTGATTTGAAAGCATCCTTAAGAATTTCAACTGCTCTTGATGGATCAACATATTTCCTTTTAGTACCAACAAGAAGTGCAAATAGATACCGAAGCTCACGCATAAAAGGCAAATTCCGATGCTCCTATTGAAAAAAAAGAAAAAATCCTTAAGTGAAGATTAAAATCTTTACTGGTAAAGAGATACTCATTTTAAAATTAACCAAAAATTTGACTAATATAGATGAGGGATGAATCTAGCACTCCTATTATCATAAAAAAAGAAGAGTGATCTTGTCATCTAGGAGACTGAAAGAAGGAGTCAAACATGGAAAGAGCAGAGGACCTAGACTAAGATCACAATTTTAGAATAAATGCCACATATTCACAGTAAATCATGTCATTACCCAGCCAAGAATATCCTCATTTAAGTTTGTTTATTACAATCCTTTCCATTCAGCAAAGCCCAGCTGCTGCTGAGGACAGCAATAACAAGAGCCAATATTCAATGAGTGCTAACCACATGCCAGGCACTACTTAAGTACTTTATGCTCAATAAACCCATTTAAGCAAAAATCCCCCTCCTCCATGAAGCCTTCCCAGGCCCCTCCAAGTCAATGATCTCTTCAAACTCCACATCTACTGAAATTAATGTTTTTCATTCAGTAATGAATCACTACTGCCACTGTTATGTGAAAATCCTAATTATCAGACACATTAGTCTAATAAGTAATTAGACTAGATCCTAATATTAGACTAATGTATCATCACTCTAGTGTTCCTTTGAAAACTCACTATTGTTTTTCTTCTTCCATAAGGAACAAAAACAACCCAATATTATCAATCACAAACAATTTATTTTAAAATAAGAAGAAAACTTTTTATAAGAATGTAATTCACATGTCTTAGTGAAATACATTATGGTAACAAATCAGACAGGCAGTTCTTACTATGGTTAGCTCCTGAAATAACAATTTTAACAGATAAAGCTTACATATACTATTTAAATATTAGAAAAATTTTCCAAGTTTGCATAGTTTTGTAGCAGTGTGTCTGTGTGTGTACAGTTGTTACCCAGAATAATATAATCAATTAATAAAGAAACAGTTGCTCCCACAATACATTAAAGAGCAGTCCTAAGAAATAGGTGTAAAGGAATAAAATTGATTCCAAATATTTATTTGATCTAAAAACTACATACTCATTACAGCAATCAGAAAGTACATAAAGTCTAACATAAAAACGCTAAGTTATAGAAAACATGGATTTTATTTAAGCATAACAAATTCCATCATTGATGATAAAGATGAAATGCAAAAGTTTTAAATGAGATAAAAAATTAATCCATGATTTTTCTGTGGTACTTACTATTCCCCAACAAGTGCCCTATATAAATAGGTTTCAAGAGTGTAAATGTTAAAAATTTTAATCCATAAAATAATTTTCAGAAATCTCCTTGATTTCTTGTGATCAATTTCTTCATTTATCACTGTACCTAAGGCAAGGCAGTTTTTTGAGACATTCCTTGCCAAGTGACAAGAATGAAATAAATGACTTTTGAAATCAAGTGAAATTCTGCTGAGATGCACATGTGAAAAGTTAAATACTTTAATAAAACACTTTTTGCTCTCAGCCAATTCCTGTGGCTAGAACATCTTGAATTTCAAAAGGCAAAATGAGTGGTTGCTGTTAAGACTAGCCACTGCATAAATTATGAAAATACCACCACATCTAGAAATTATTCAAACACAATTCTTTATCTTTTTTAAAACAGATTTATCAAGATATAACTGATGTACAATATACTGTACATTAGAAAGTGTACAATTTTACAAGCTTCACATATGTATACATCCATGAATGTATCACCACAATCAATAACATACCTGTCCATCACCCCAAAACTTTCTTCATCCCTCACTCCCCTCCCTAATCATTCCCAGGTGACCATGGTTACTTTACACTTTCTAGAAATTTATATAAATCATATCATATTCTATGTACTCATTTTAGTCAATGGTTTCCTGCAATCGGCATAATTATTTTGAACTTCATCCATATGTTTATGTACATTAATAATTAATTCCACTTTATTGCTGAGTGGGATTCCATTGTGCGGACAGACCACAACTTATTTATCCATTAACCTGTTCCAGCTGCAGTGGATATTATTGGATGTGGCTCTGTGTGGACATATGGTTTCATTCCTCTTGAGTAAAGAACTGAAGGGAAATGGCAAGGCTGTATGGTAGATGTTTTTAAGAAACAAACAAACTGTTTTCCAAAGGCATTAAACTACTTTGTATTCTCACTGGCAGTGTAATGAGAGTTCTAGGTCCACATTCTAAAACACCTGGATATGGGCTATATTTTTTAACTTTAGTTCTTCTAGTGGCACCCCTCATTTTAATTTGCATTTGGCCTAATGACTAGTAACATTAAGCATCATTTCATGTAGTTATTTACAATCTGTGTATCTTCTTTGGTGTTGTAATCTGTTAAGATATTTTTCCCAATATAGTAATAAGTTACTTGTCTTACTATTGAGATGTAAAAGTTCTGTACATATTTTAGATACAATTCCTTTGTGTGATATATGTTTTGCTAATATTTTCTCCCAATCTGTGGCTTGCCTTTTCATTTTGTATGAATTTTTCAAAGACAAGCTTTTCATTTTGATGAAAATATCAATTTTTTTCTTGTATGATTTGTGCCTGTTTATTGTCCTTCTTAAGAAATCTTCTCTTAATCCAGAACCCTAAAATTTTCTATGTTTTCCTCAAGAATTTTTATAGTTTTATTTCTTTGTTTTAGGTCTATAGTTAGTTCATTGTGATTTTTTTTTTCATAAATAGTGTCCTGTAAAGGTTGGAAAGTATTTTTCTGTCTAAGACATCATTGGTTTAAAAGATTTTCCTTTGACCATTTAATTGTTTTGGCAACTCTGATTAAAACCAATTACCCCTATATGTGTTGTTCTATTTCTGGACTCTCTATTCTGTTCTACTGATCTATATGACTATCTTTTCACCAATAACACAGTGTCTTGATCATTAGCCAAAAAATTAATTCCTCCAACACTGCCTTTCTCTCTTTAAACTGCTATGGCTATTCCACATCCCTTGATTTTGCATATAGATTTTACAATCAATTTGTCAATTCCTATGAAAATGCCTGCTGGGATTATAACTGGATTGCACTGATTCTATAGATTAAAGTGGGAACAACTGATATCTTAAAAAAATTGAATCCCCTGATCCATGAACATAGTATATCTCTTTATTTCTTTAATTTCTCTCAGCAATGTTTTGTAGTTTTCCATATCTTTGGCTACTTGATCTCTAATATTCCATATTTTATGCTGTCTTACATAAGTACTTTTTAATTTAAATTCCCAATTGTGTGTTGCTAGTATTAAGAAATACAGTTGATTTTTGTATGTTTGCCTTGTATCATGTAATGCTGCTGAATGAACTCACTTCTTGATTCTAGCATCTTTTTTTTTTTAGTTGAGTACTTAGGATTTTCTAAATAGACAGTCATATAAATGAAAAGACAGCTTTGTTTCTTCCTTTCCAATCTGCATGCTTATTTCTTTTTCTTACCTTACAGCACTGGTTAAGAACTCCACTCTAATGTTTAATAGAAAAGTGGTGAGGGACATCTTGTTTGTTCCTGATCTTTGAGGAAAAGGGTTCAGTCTTATACCAGAAAGTATTATAATTAGTTGTAAGTTTCTCATAAATGAGTTTTATCAGGATAAAAAAGTTTTTTACTCTTCCTAGTTTCTGTGAGATTTTGCCATAAATATATATTAGCTTTCTTCAAATCCTTTTTCTTCATCTACTGAGATAGTCATACGGCTCTTATTGTCTAATATGTTAATATGATGAATTATACTGAGTTTTGAACACTAAACCAATCTTTCAGTCCTGGATAAACTCCACCTGCCAATGAGGTATTATTATCCTTTATATGTACTACAGCATTCAACTTGCCAAAAATCTGACAATTTTTTCTTCTATTATTCATGAGGAATATTGGTCTGTTTTCTTTTCTTGAAATATGTTTTTCTACTTTTGGTTTCAGCGTAATGCTGGTCTCATAGAGTAAATTTGGAAGTTTTATCTCTTTTTCAATTTTCTGGGAAAACATGTAGAGAATTGCTATTATTTCTTCATTCAATGTTTGGTATAACTCACCAATAAATCTTGCTGCTATTGATTTTTTTTTTTTTTTGATGGGTAGGTTCTTAACTAAAAATTCTAATATAATATACTCAGGTTATCTATCTTTTCATCGGTTTCAATAGCTGTTAGCTTTTTAAATATTTGCCTGTTGTGTATAATATTCCACTATTCTCTTACTGTCTACAGAATATGCAGTGATGTGCCCCTCTTTCATTCTTTATTTTGGTAATTTGTTTCTTCTCTCTTTTTTCTTACTCAGTCTACTTAGAAGGTTATCAATTTTACCAACTTTCTTAAGAAGCAGCTTGTGGTTCCATTAATTTTTCTCTACTGTTTTCCTGATGTCTAATTCATTGATTTACGTACTTGTCTTAATTATTTCCTTTCTTCTGCTTTCAAATTAACAAGCTTTTCCCCCCTAATTTCTTGATGCAATCTGATGCCATTAATTTGAAACAATTCTTATTTTCTAATAAGGCATTTAGTTCATGTATTTTCCACTAACCACTGTTTTAGCTAAATCCCTCTAATTTTGATACATCATGTTTTACTTTTTATTCAGTTCAGAATACCCTGAAATTTCTTCTTCGACTTGTTCTTTGTTCCTGGGATTATTTAGAGGTGTAAATAATTTCCAAGTACTAGGGGGATTATCTAGATATCTTTCAAATTGCAAGTAATAATTCTAAATAATCATGTGAATTATAAATATACTTCAACCAAGACATCAGAACAACAAACTAACCAAATTGTGACAGAGGGAGGCAACAGTCCAAAAAGTTTCATGTAAAAACTGTAATGACTTAAAGGTGTCTGCTTAATTTCTCTGGAAGTATGAGTAGTTGGTCAGGTGATCTTGCTTCCCTTTTGAAAATGGCTTATCAGTCTGACACTCTATGGCCAAAGATTACGGCCTGAAAAGCTGGTTATAAATCAAATTATATTCCCACTAGCTAGCATTATAAATGTTTCACGTGTTTGCAGGAAAAGCAGTTTTCAAAATTAGATACTAAAAGGAAAACATAATTTAATAATGTATTATTACTATTAACAATAGGTCACACAAAGTTCAACACTTTACTGAAACCTATAACTTCTTTGTCTTTGCAACCAGTCCCCTTTAGGGCTACAGTTTCTTTATGACAAGATCACTGAAGTCTTACACTCAAGGATATCAACTCCATAATTAATTTTTTTCATTAAGTATGAATTTCTGCGTGCAAATCAGTCCTATCTTTTGAAAAGCTAATACGAACAGTACAATAACTAGCAATAGCTGACACCTAGTACTTACTATGTACCAGGTACTTCTAAGTCCTTTATGTGTTTTATCTCATTTAATTCTCACAGCAACTCTATAAAATAACTGCTGTTATTATTTATGCTTTTCAGATAAGGAAAATGAGCAGTAACTAGACCAAGCAGGTCCACAGCCAGAACCCAGGAAATATGGTCCTAATGCCTGTGCTCTCTGTAACATTATATTGCCTAACAATATTAGAAGTTACAGATTCGCACTGCAAAGACAACAAGTGCAAAACTAACCTTTTAAAGAGCTCAGCTACAGAAATAACTGATAAATTTTTGATTTCCACACAATTTTTCAGGAGGCAACTGAGTAAAGGCCTTGAATTGTAAATGGTAACCTATAAAATTTACTGAAATTTGACATCCAAAAAAAAGAAGAAAAAAGAAATTACTAAAGTGAAACAAAAAAATTGGCCTATTACTGACACACAGGTGAAGAAAAATTCATAATTACAATATACTAACCAAGAATAGGAAGTTACTGTTGTAGCTGAGATTAATAGGTTCACATTCAAATTTGACACTATTTCAGATTTGATTTGGCAAATTTCCCAAAAGCAAGCACAGATAAAAGAATATGAAGACCATATATACTCTGCTTAAAAATTTTTCATAGGGCTTCCCTGGTGGTGCAGTGGTTGAGAGTCTGCCTGCCAATGCAGGGGACACGGGTTCGTGCCCTGGTCTGGGAAGATCCCACATGCCGCAGAGCGACTAGGCCCGTGAGCCGTGGCCGCTGAGCCTGAGCGTCCGGAGCCTGTGTTCCACAACGGGAGAGGCCACAACAGTGAGAGGCCCGCGTACCACAAAAAAAAAAAATTATGAAAATTTTCATAATTTTACCTTTTGGTTTCGGGGTAAATCTTGAACATGTGATGGAGGCTTGTAATTCAGAACTAGTCTTCTAAATTCCAATAGATTGAATAATGACTGAAAAAGAACAACAATTTAAGATAACCGAAGGGAAAATTCTATTAACAGAACTATAAAAATATGACTGGCCTGAAAGATTTATTTTATATACAGAATATTTCCCACTAGCACAAGAAGGCCTATTTTCTCCCTGAGAAAAAGTCACATTTCTTTTATTTTGACATATTATTCTTGATCATTAACAATATTTATGGTACTGCAAAGGAGAAAATTATACGTGGACAACTCAAAAAAACATAATATATATTATTAAAAGTTTCCTTTCTTTATGTTACTATGTGCCTAAGCAGTTTCCTCAAAATAAAATCTACACAAATGCAAAGTTGAGAACTTTTTAGACATGTTATGTTCAGTATGAGTTTTCTAGAGGTATCAATTCTACAAAAATACAGTACAAATAAATTTATGGGCCAGATGCTAGGTGATAGAGACACAAAGAAACTACGTATTATCGCTAATGGTCAAGGAGACACACAACCTAGAAAGGAGACAGATATTTAATTATAACAATAGCAGTGTTACTCAAAAATACAGTAATATTGATCACGTAGAGCATAATGAAAGCATGTGAAAGATGCTCATGAAAAAGCTTCCTGCAGCTATGTTTTTAAGCTATAGCTTGTAACCCATTAATGTCATCATGATAAACATTAATTTTAAAAACTGAAATAAAATATAATGGAAAATATCAGAACATGTCATAAACAGTCAATTCACCAGAGTATCATTTGTAAAATTTTCATTGGTGATATTTTTACATACGTATGTATGTGTAAAGTGTTTTACAATGTAAAACGTATTCCTTTCTGTGAGTCACAGTTTATAAAGTTTGAAAATCATTGCACTGGAGGTTATAATGTATTAAATCTTAGTAAAAGATGGGTTAGCCAACTTGCTAGAAAATAAAAATAGCACCACATATCCATAAGAAAACAAGATTTTGTTTAGTACTGGGTGTTGGGAAAACTGGTCCACTATATATAAATAGTCATATATAGATATAGATGTGGATTAAAGACGTAAATATGAAAGGTAAAACCATAAAACTGATAATTGTGATCTGAAGTATTTTTTAATTAAACAATATGAACATATTCGTTTATTTATTCATTCATTTAACAAATATTTATGGAGCACCTACTACATGCCAGACACAAGGAAGACAGGCAGCAGAGAATAAAATATATCAAGTCTCTGCCCTTGTATTATCTTGTTATTGCAAGTTAAAACAATGAGAGCAGATGTTATAAGTCAGAAATAATAAGTACAATAACAGACCAAAATCAGAAACTTAAGGAAGCAGCATTTAAAAGCCAGAGGAAAAAGAGCTATAAGAAAGACAAAATAAAAATAGTAAAGGAAATGTGGAGTATGAGATCACAGAAGAAAAAGGAGTAGAAAAGTTTTCAAACATAGTTGTGTATCAGAATAACTGCAGAGCTTTAAAAATTCCTATGTCAGGAACCTCTCAACAAAGATATAAAGTACCATAGAAGATTCTGGAGTACATCCAAGAATCACTGGCAAATTTCATGAAGGACAAAATTAGCAAAGGTTGAAGGTTGCCACATTCTAGTAAGGTAAGGGCAAGAAAATAATCTTTAGACTTGTCAATTGGGAAGTCACCTTTCCAGTAGAATGGTAGAATGGCAGAATAGCAGCAATGAGTCCTGAAGAAATGGGATAAAAGTAAGGGGGACAAAGTACAGACTGTTCTTAAAAGGAATTTAAATAGGAAAGAGAATATTGACAAATCTGGAGAATCTCAATCCCACTTCTATGCTCTGAGCTCCCACTGGAAAACTTTTTTCTTCTTCCTGAACACCCTTTAGAATTTCCTTTGGTGTGGGTCTCCTGGTAACAAAGTATTTCAGCTTCTGCTAAACTGAAAATTGTGGGGGCTTTTTTCATTTTTTAAAGATTTTTGCTAGTTATAGAATTCTAGACAGCCAGTTAATTTTTCCCAGAACTTTAAAGATAGCACTTCTGTTGAGAAGTCAACCATTAGTCTTATTTTTGCTCCTTCATAGAGGCGATACACCTTTTCTATCTGGCTACTTTTACTATTTTCTCTGTCTAGAGTGTTTCTCTCTTTTACTATGATGTGCCTTAGTGTAGTATTCTTTACGTTCATACTACCTGGTTCCTATTGCTTCCCTAATCTGTGGCTTCATCTCTTTCATCAAGCTTGGAATATTCTTTGTCATCTCTTCAAATATTGTTTTTATCCTATTTCCCTTTTAGTTTCCCTCTGGAACCAAAAATAAATTGTGTTAATACAATTTACACCATGTCCAAAATATCTCTTATATGCTCTCATCTGTATCTCATGGCTTTAGTGTGAAAATGTTCCACAAACTGTCCAGTTGACTAATTCTCTCTTCAGTGTGTCTGTAGCCTGCTAAACTCTTCCACTGATATCTTAACTTCATTTATCATATTTTTCAGTTCTAAATTTTCTATTTTAGAAATATTTTGTTTTGAACAAAATATTCTATTTTGTTCTTTTTATAGTTTTTAGTTTTCTATCAAAATTCTCAATCATGCTTCTAATTCCTTGAGCATAGTAATAGTTACATAACAAATAATTCGATTTTTAGTTTTCCCTGTAGGTATATTTCTAATTATCCATTATTTTCTCTTAATTTTTGGACATGTCTTATTTTCTGATATAACTAATTATGACTGATTTGAGTGCTAGACACTGTATGTAAAAAACTGGAGAAAAGGGGCTTCCCTGGTGGCGCAGTAGTTGAGAGTGCACCTGCTGATGCAGGGGACGCGAGTTCATGTCCCGGTCCGGGAAGACCCCACATGCAGCGGAGTGGCTGCGCCTGTGAGCCGTGGCCGCTGAGCCTGCGCGTCCGGAGCATGTGCTCCGCAGCAGGAGAGGCCACAACAGTGAGAGGCCCGCATACCGCAAAAGGAGAAAATTCTAAGTTCGAGATGATAGTATCTTCTAACAGAATTTACATTTCCTTCTGGCAGGCAGCAAAACTGGGACTACTTTCAAGCCTAGATCATCTTAATCCAATCAATTCTGAGAAAATCTCAAGCTGGGATTCACAAATTATAAAGCCTGGCCTATTTTTCAGTTCTCAGTTAATTCTAGGGTGTAGCCCTTTAGAATTTAACTGAAAATCTGAGGTGTTTCCTAGGGCTCCAAGCCTGTGTGAAACTTTGCTTAGCTCCCCAGCCAATCAGTAGTCACTCCTGAAATTGCCTCAAAGATAAAATCAGCCCAAAATGTGAAGCTTACTCTCTGAAATTCTTGTTCTCTCAAAGTGTAGCCTCAAAATTCCTCACTGCTTTAGGGTTTATGATGCCTTCAAAAAGCTGATTTCATTTTTCTTTTGTTTTGTTTTGGACTCCAGCAAAATATGAGCGGGTAGATGTCCGAAAACAATATGTTACTACCCGAAGTAGAATTTGTGACCGTGGATTATCACAACAAATCACAGAAATTTATCTTAAGTACCAATCTATACCATAAACCAGGCATAGTACTATTAGTCAACACATGCCTTCAAAGGGGTGGGAAAGAGTAATTGTCACTACTGCCTAAATTGTGTTTGTGAGTCATACACATTGAAAACAAGTATCCTTTCATTCAGTCCAAAGCTAATGTGTCAATTTTGAAATTTGTTAAAGTAGAGTTTCGTTAAACTCTTGCTAATTTCAGAGAGCTAATGGAAGATGAGAGTTTAAATACATAATTTGTGGAAAACAAAAAGAGTGATGACAAGAGAGCAAAGGGAGACATAAACTGTCTATAATGAAAAATACTAAGGAAGAGCAACATAAATTCTCCTTGGTGGATTTTTAAAAAAATGAAACGGTATCAGATAAGTTTCAATGTGAGATAGAAACAGACTGGCAGGATTAAAAACTGAAAGTCTGTATACAGAGCAATTAAAGCCCTATGTCCTTCCCAGACTGAGAAGCATCAGACAAGTACTCTCTCTCTCTTCCTGTGGAATACAGGAAAATTCAAACTTTGAATATAATTTAACTGACTCAGGTTCATAAAAATCAGTCATGGTATATTTCAGGGTAGGATGAGATTCAGGGCTACAAATAGGGTTAAGTAAAAGCCTGCCAATTGACCCCCAACTGTCCCTTCCCCAATTCCCTTTCTCTAGACCTGCTTTTGGAAAGTTAGCAACCATGCTTAAACCACAAAAAAATCAGGATCCAGTCTGGATTTGAGGCACAGAAATCTCATGTTGTAAAGGATTCCCCTCACCAAAAAAAAAAAAGAAAAGAAAAGAGTTAACATGTTTGAGATGTTTGAGTATATGAAACACACTATGGATAATACCTCAAAAGAGAGGTTGAAGCAGCTGGAAATTTTTAAGGATAAATAAGTATACAGAAAACAGAAAGAAGAAAAGGTGGCAACTGACAACTCCATGAAAACAAAGAATTACAGAGGGGTAGTCTTAGTAAACCACTATAATGTCTACAAAGTCAAAGAAAATGTAAACACTGACTACTGACTATTTTTAACTGGTGATATAACTATGTTGGGAGATGAAAGGAAAGGCAATTCTAGGTAGGTGAAATGAAAAGAGCTAAATCCTCATCTATCTCTGCAGAAAGGCATGTCATTTAGAAAAACAAAGATAGCTAGAGAAACAGAATTGGTTGTAGATGCCTTTAAGAAGCAGGACTATGCTTCTCAGGCAGGGTGGTTTGGAGCAGAGGGCTATTATTTTTCACAAGGCTTTTATTGCTATGGGATTTTTGGTTTTCTCTTTGAACTATGTACTCATGTTCTTTGATGAAAATTAGAGACAAAAGCAAGTGCTATGAAAAACACGTTAAATGATATCCTGAAATGTTTTGAAAACTTGCAGCACCTTTTCAATACCATACTTTTAATACATTAGAGTGGTAGAAGCATCTTAAGTCTTCAATTCCACCATAAGTAATATATGCTCCTTTACCGTTCATTCATTTACTAACTCAGTAATTACTTAAAGGGTTCCTCCAACGTGTCAGACACTCTACTATACACTGGTACAGAACAGTAACCTAGATGATGTGCTCTCTGCCCTCAGGATGCGTGTATTTTAGTCAACTTAGAGTTTCATAATTTATGCATAAGGTGACCATATACTTTACCATCCAACCCATAACCCTTCTGAGTATGAAAAAGGGCTTCAAGACTAATTAATAGGTGCTGATAGACCTACAATGTGAGTAAACTGGGACTGTACCAGGCAAACTGAGAAGTATGAGCACCTTACTTCTGAGCATCTCAGAGGCATCCAAATGGGAATGGTGCTAAGGTTTATCGTGAGAATCCATGAATTACTTGAACTTAACACCCCAAACCAGAGAAAGAGGAGAACATATTCCTATAAGTAACTGCCTAATTCACTGACACCCTAGTGGAAAAAGCAGCCCCAATTAGTACTTTCTACATAAAAGTTCCTTTTGAACAGGATGAAAATAGTCCTGACTAGATAACTGGTTGATACCCAATCTAAAGACAGTCAGGCTAATATTATTAGCATCCAAAAGATTATGTAAGCCATTCTCTGTACAACCTTCTCCTTGCTTACAGTCTCTTTCTGATATTCTGTTCCCCTTTTCTTCCAAAATACTTAGGTCTCAGTACCTAAAGGAACAAATATAACAAAGCTGTGCCTTCTGTAGCCTATACTCATTACCTACTCTGAAGTTAGAGATTTATAATCCCAGTAAACTACTATAATTGGTAGAAATACTTACAAAGAGAAGAATTCCCTGTTGTTTCATACTAGTCTTGCCAACTAAGTATAATAAATTCCATCCCTGAGAAAAGTTTGTAATTGAAACTTCACAGTACATTTATGTCACAGCCTGAACAAGTTCCACCTTGCTTTGGAAAATACAATTTAAAAACTTCCAGCACTAATACAGATTTCCTACCCAAATTTTCTTTCATAAGTGAAAAGTTCCATTTATGATGATAAACTGTTATATTTCAGATGTCTGTGAAATTAAGCAAATGTCAAGAAATGAAAAAATAAAATATTTCAATTACTAGAAATGAAAAGTAAAATGGGTTAAGAGACTTTAAAATTACATTCAAAAACAAAATGAAGTTATCTCCAGATAAATTTTTCTTCCCACCCACAATTTTCTGAACTCTGAAGCTTAATGTTTTTCCACATCCCCAAGTCAGTATCTTATTACTTTATTATAATCCAAATTTTTCAAGGTTAGCGGTTACTTCTCCTAGGTGTTTATTCTAACTAAACTATTGATTCTTTAGAAGCACTTTCTTACTTCTTATAGTTTTCTAAGAGGAACAGCTAATCAATGAGCCTCATTTACTGGCTGTAATAGTGTAAAGGTAGCATCTACTTGTCCAAATACAGGCTGCAAAGCATACTCATAAACACTCAGATCAGAGCCTTAAAACTGTGCTTCATATTTTAAAATGATGACTAAATTATGAAATTTAGATTGAACAATGAAATGCAAAAAAGCCCTTACTAACAGTGCAAGTAAAGCAAGATAGCCTATTAAGAAGATCTAAGAGATTAAGATAGCAAATAAAGTTTGAGATATTGTTGGCATGTAAGTGAACAATTAATGCATACTCAAGGCCAAGAACAAAAGTATCATCACAAATTTATGCTAATCCAGGTATTCCTTAACATTTTAATAGGCTAGAAAACAAATAACGTACCATATTATTAACTAGCGTATACCACAGTTTATTAAAAAGTGAGGCATAAATCCAGAAAACCAAAGGAAATCAAATTATATAATATTATTTGTCAGAAAGGCAGAAAAGAGTTGGAAATTATAACACGGAAGTAGAAAAAAAGTTAAAACTACTGGTTAATCGCCATGAGAACACAATTAATAACCTTGTAGAAATGAACTTAATAACCTGTGAGTTGCATTAATATCATATGAAAGTTTACACAGTATACAGTTTTGGAAAAGTACAAAATGAAGAGATATTTTGAATGTAAAAGAATGTAAATTAGAATACATCTAATGATTTAAAAAGTACTCATCAGAAATAATAAATAAGCTACAATTCAGCTGTATTAGGAAAATAAGCACAAATATTAATTTTCCTAAATGGCAATTAAAATTAAGAGCATGTTATTCATAGATTGTTTTATTTAAGGAGACTTTAATTTAACGTTTTACAATTTGACATTTAACATTATCAATGTCTGAGAATGGTAAAGATTTATGTCAAAAGTCATATCACATAAAAGTTTAAAAAAAAAAAAGAAAATTAGTCCAAACTGAGAAGATGATGGATATCTATGCATACAAACATTTTTCATTTTAGAATAAGGAGCTCAAGAAACATTTCATTAAGGCCTTTCCAAGTTAGAAAGAAAATATGTTATTCTTTATTTATCAACATTTATTCTTTACGTCATTCTCACATATGTATTGAGAATTATTTGTCAATCTGTTCCCTCCTCAAATAAAATGCTCTCTTACATAAAAATAGTATTTAAATGACTATAATTCTTGAATGATATTTTCCATTATATATAAATAATTCTGATTTGACTCACAAAAAAAAAACAGTTTTGGTTTCATACCTTGATTACATCCTTCCCTAAATTTTCAGGGATTTATATACAAAAATATTTTCTTTCCACTCTGACAATTCCCAACAAATGGGAAGGAGGAAAAATTAATTCTGAATGAGGCATTAGGTAGTGTTCTATCATTAAAACTCCATACTGGGAGTGAGGAACAAAGTGGGGTGCGGAATACTGCAATCCCCAAACTAGGTTAGTAGACAGAAAGGCATACTAAAACCTGATCTGCAGTTATATATAAAGTATACAGCTTAAAAGAAACACAACCCCAACCCACTTTCCATTGCTGTCAGGCCCACCAAATAAGATCTGCATAAAGACTCTTACCTGAATAACAGCACTAAACCAGCAAGTATTGCCAACATTCTTTAGTCCAACAGGAGCTTTGTCCTGCCTTTTTCTATCATAAGGGTTTCGAGAATCTCTCCAAACTTCAGTAGGTGTCCTCTTCAAACATGCTTTATTTTCTGCTATGCTGGCTTCAAGAACTCTAAAACAATGGGAAGAAGATGATGGGGGAAAAAAGTACAGTATTAATTTAGTGCTGTACCCTAGAAAATAGCATACTATAAACTAAGGATTTTAATAGATTAAGCTCTAGACAATCCATCTGGGGAAGTAATATTTAAAACTAAATTTACTCAAGCGGAGGCTAGTTTTAAGAACATAGCCGTGGCAATGCCAACACATCAAGAGGCATGCAGCCTATTTTTCTCAGAAAAAGGAAATTTCAAACACAAAAAGACAGCATTATGTAATAGGAAATATATTAAATTATATTTCAACAAATTAGAGGCTTAGTACCAGGGATACAGTACCTAGGTAAGTTTTCTGAAAAGTCACTGTATTGAAATACATATTTACAATATAACATAATGACTATTTTTATAAGAATTACTTTGAATCAAGAAAACTAAAAATTGAAAAAAACTGTACTTTTATTCCTCTGACCATTAATTTCCTTTTCTATTATAAAAAGGGTAAAGTAAATTCTAGGGTTCCTTTCAGTTTTAGAGATCCATGATTCTACAAGAGCTAAATAAAGGGAGAGAATATTTATGTGTTCACTTCTTTACCCAAAAGTTTGCCTAGGGAGAAATCTACTGAAATAAATATCTACATATCAGAATAATAAAAGATTAAACTCTTCAAAATAAATGCACTTACACAATATCTAAAAATATATCTAAAATACCTAAACATGGCTAAGAGTAATGCTACTTTGCTTAATGGTGTTCTTCTTGCTCTTAAACATGTAACAACATGCTGGAAAACCCTAATCCTCACATATAAACTAACCATGCATTTTTGCCTGCTCAAGACATGTGTTACTTACTATTCTAAATAAGCATAAATAATAGCTAAATATCTTAACGCATTCTGTATTCATTACAAAACCTCAGCAAGAATAAGTTTTTTCAACGTTTTTGGCTTCTTGAGAAGATCTCATTCATGCTACACTATTTTTCTCCTAAAGATTTTGCTCTATCAGATTAATGTCAAAATAATATAGCTATCTTCCTTAATTATGCAGAAAAAGTAAATTATTCTTTTGTCTCTAACCTTACAACATGACCTTAGATACAATGTATTAGATTCCAAACTAGTATTACTTAAAATAACTTATATGAATGTAGGATAGAGTCTTCTTTGGGAATCAGTAAAACCACATACTGAAAAAAAGAAAGCAGAAAACAACATGATAGGGACTTCCCTGGTGGCACAGTGGTTAAGAATCCGCCTGCCAATGCAGGGGACACGGGTTCAAGCCCTAGTCTGGGAAGATCCCACATGCCACGGAGCAACTAAGCCCGCAAGCCACAACTACTGAGCCCGTGTGCCACAACTACTGAAGCTCACACGCCTAGAGCCCGTGCTCCACAACAAGAGAAACCAACCACAACGAGAAGCCCGCACACCGCAACGAAGGTCCCTGCTCGCCACAACTAGAGAAAGCCTGTGTGTAGCAACAAACACCCGACGCAGCCATAAATTAATTAATTAATTAAAAAATAAAACAACATGATACATTACAATGTAAAGATCAAAGTAAACTCACATATTTAAAAATAAACAGTATACACTTTTAAGAGTGGTCCAACATTAGCAGCAGTACTCTGCCTAAATATCAACTCTCCATGCAACCTCAGCCCATACAAGCTTTTTCTCTTAAACTATTGACCACTAAAAAGTAGTAGAACTCCTTGGAAGGTATTTATTAGATGAATTGGGGCATAAGAAAGTCAGCATTTATCTAGAACATCCCACTCTTATCAGAAATAAGTTTTAAAGAACATAAGGGGGAGGTAAGTCAAAGAGCCAACCTGAGAGAATTCCTACTGTTCAAGTTGTACAATTCAACATAATGTAATACAAGAATGAGAATAATCAACTGGAAAAATTAAATTTGTACAAGGCGACTACTTCAAAAGAGAAAAGTTAACACATGGTATACAAAAGGTAAATACAACACCAAAGTCTATTTTATATAACAAGGTATATTTAATTATTTATTGACTTTTATAAATGGGAATGTTTTCATTTGAAAAGTTTGCTCCTTTTGTAACATATGTATATCCAGAAGTATAAATAAAGGAACCTTATTCCTCATTGGTAATTAGAAATGAATGAACTAAAAAACAAGCAATGGGTTCTGGGTGAAGTAGCAACAATAACACAAACAGGAAAGAAGAATTAGCACCAGCGGTCATATATAAGGGACAGAAGAGGCATAAAGCAGTTGATTAGCACCAGTGGGCATGTACAATAACCATTAAAAAAGAGGATTCTACAGTATATTCCAAAAGCATAAACTGATCAAAAGTGAAGGAGAACAAGGAGAACTACACTCATTCCTAAATCTTCTAGGTGGATGACCCTCTACCATTACATATTTTTAAACTTCTAATTATAATAAAATACTAATTAGAAATAACCCTTTTCAATGCCAACACACCAGATCATTTGTATCATAATGACCAGGAAACGGGTCACACAGACAACAGTCATGGAAAACTTGAGAAGACCTGATTTCTATAAAATGTACTGTCTACAAAAATTAAAGTCTAAAAATAAGTCACATGTACACCAATAAAGAGGTTAAAAAAATAAATATTAAAAATTGAAAAAATAAGTCACATGAAGTTAATAACAAAATGAAACTCAGCCTCAAGACCATATTGAGTAAAACTAGGTCTCCTGTTCCCCACAAGTGTCAACAACCCATCCCAAATCTACAATCTAGACTCCCCTGAGATAATGACATTCTTCTAATTCCAGATCTAGTTAAGATTATTAAAAACTAAAAACCAGAAAGTATTTTTTTAATGGTTCGATACAGTCAGTTCAGGCACCCTCCTCTTCAGCCCCCTCCCACCAGGAAAATACATCTGATTTTCACGTTGTATGAAAACATTAATGTGATAAGATAATATAAGCTTTTTAGTTCCCTTGCCTACTTTTGGGAGAATGTATGGCCTCAAATGTACTTTCTAGGACCAAGCAGCTTACCTGCACTTTTTGTTACAAGAGGAGGGAAAGAAAGTCAAGGATATAAACTGAAGATACCATCTCTCCAGCATTCCCATAAAACTTTTTACAGAGGTAAAATTACATACAAACTGTAATAACTGAGTAGAGCTTAAGACATACATGTTCACTGTTTCTCAAAGTGACCTAAAGATATAAAAATTTTTGAAGTATCCATTTCTAAACCACATTTATTTTTGGTGGGTGGGTATACATACTTAAATGTATATAATTAAATATTCATATAACTCAATTCAGTCATATGGTAGAGATCATCATTCATTATAATAAAAGCATGAGTTTTAAAGAAGTAGATTTATTATAATATTCCTTAAACATATGGTAATATGGTAGAATTATGGTACTAAAAATAGTAGATTAAAGAATGCCATGACTTTGTGATCTTCACTTAGAGCTTATAACACATTTAGTTTTTTAATCACCAAGGACTTACAACATGCTCCAGTTAGGTTTCCTCCTACCACTTCCTCCTGGATCCTAAAAGACTTTATAAATACATTTATTACACTGCACAAAATTATTAATCAACTAGTCTCTCCCACCAGCAACCAGAGGATAGAAACATGGATTTGTTTCATCCCTAGAGCGTACATGATTTTAAAAAAACAAAAACAAAAAACAGGGGCTAGGGCTTCCCTGGTGGCGCAGTGGTTGAGAGTCCGCCTGCTGATGCAGGGGACACGGGTTCGTGCCCCGGTCCGGGAAGATCCCACATGCCACAGAGCAGCTGGGCCCATGAGCCATGGCCGCTGAGCCTGCGCGTCCGGAGCCTGTGCTCCGCAATGGGAGAGGCCACAACAGTGAGAGGCCCGCGTACCACAAAAAAAAACAAAAAGCCCAACCTCTAGCCCAAATATGAGCCCTCCATTCCCAAGCCCTTGTCCTTTGCTATAGTCCAGTCCTGGCATATTAATATAAGCGTCATATAAAGGCAAGTCCTCATAAGGGTTCCTTCCCTGGCCTCACAAAACAAAGTAAAGCCAATGACTCTACCCAGGCTTTAAAGTGTAAAGTATGCCAATAGCTACATTTCAGATATTAAGGCTGCAAGTAGAGAGAGAGAATAAAAAAATAACACTGCAAATCTCAGAGCTCAGAAATAGCTTAGAACAAAATGTAGCATACTGAAAAAGGCAAGCCCAAAAGCCACAAATACCAACCCCAACTACAATCACCTTATCTTCTCAACACTAGTCATGACCATGGCATTCAACAATATAAAAAGATGACAAAATGTTTTGCTGTCTCTTTTCCTTCTACACACTATATTGAATGAATCTTCAAAGCACTTACTTACAGTAAGTGTTCATGTTCCTAGTAGAATTTTATCGTACTGATTTTGAGGGCTTTTTTTTTTGCTTGTTTTCTTTTGTATTGTTATTTAAACTGCATTATAGAAAATATTCCACTTTGGATCATCTAAGTCTATTCCAAGCAAGCAACATACTCACTGGAAAACATGCATATCATTTAAGCTATACAGATCAACCAAAAAGAAAAGAAAAAAGAAGGTGGAAGGAAAGAAGGAAGAAGAGGAAGGAAGGGAGGGAGGGAGGAAGGGAGGGAGGGAGGAAGGGAGGGAGGGACGAAGGGAGGGAGGGACGAAGGGAGGGACGAAAGGAGTATTCATCTTCTACAGTTCCTTTAAAAAAAATCTATTGGTATTTTGATTGTGATCACACTAAACCCGTAAGTTAATTTAAGGAGAACTAACCAGTTTTACAATATTCAGTCTTCCAATTTGTGAAACAGAATACATTTCCAATTATTTCCATATTTATTAATATGTCTCAGTGTTATTTAATAATTTTCTTCTTAGAAGTTCTTGCACACTTATTAGATTTATTCCTGGTCTTTAATAGTTTTATGTGTTATAAATGGTAGCTTTTAAAATTTTCTCCTTATCATTCTTTCTTATACATAAAAACATAACCTTTTTTATATTGATTATCAACCAACAGGGCTAAATACATCTTTTCTTGGTAAGAGTATTTTATTGAGGTGATTTACATATAATAAGAAACACAAACCTTAAATGTATAGTTCAGTGAAATTTTTACCAATGAATACCACCCTGCATGTAACCACCACCCAGACAAAGATATAGAAAATTTCTGTTATTCCCCAAAATTCTGTCATGCCCTTTCCCAATCAATAGTGTCTCTCTAATTCTCAGATAATCACCAATCTGACTTCTACCACAATAAACTAGTTCTGCTTGTCCTTAAACATCACATAAATGGAATCACACAGCAGTTACTCTTTTGTGTCAAGTTTCTTTCACTCAACATGTTACTTTGTGGATTCCTCCACATTTTTTAAATTACCAGGAAAATGTTTTCCATTACATTGCTTAGTATTCCACTGTGTGAATATACAACCACTGTTAACTATTCTGCTCTTACAGATATTTGGTTGTTTACAGTTTTTAGTTATTATCAATAAAGGCACTATGTGCTTCTTTCTCAAGGGTCTATACCTAGAAGTGGAAACGTGGACTATGCTAAGTCCTAGCATAATATATGTTGAAATACACTAGAAATTCCCAGTTTTCCAAAGTGGCTGTACCATTATACATTCTTACGAACAATATATGACACTTCCAATTGCTCTACATGCTTGCCAACATTTGATATTGTCAGTCTTTTTCATTTTAGCCATTGTGTTGGATATATAGTGGTGGCTGTTCTCCAATGAGGTGACTCAACAAACTTGTACCACAAAGATTACCACCACTGCTATAATCTATCATCATACCCAACATGGCAACTTGTCCACTTTTAACTGGTCGAACTTATTATTTTCATGTGTCTAACTGCTATGTAAATTTGTGTCATTTGTCACTTTCACTGGTACTATTTTTAGGATAATTCTACCTTTTTCCTCTGAGTAATTTTAAGATTTTCCCAGTCTTATGTATTCTGGAGTGTCACTATAATGAATTTATGTGTGGGTTTCTTTTCATTTTTCTGATTGGGATTTGTTGGCTCATGAAATTACAAGTTACCTCTTCGCTTCTAAAAAATTCTGTGATTATCACTTTAAATTTTGCCTCTGACTCCCTCCCTCCTCTTCTTCTGTAACACCAATTAATGTATGTTAGACCTACTCATTTTATTCTCCGTGTCATTCAACCTTTCTTCATATTATTTAACTTTTTAGCTATCTGTTACACACTGGATAATTTCTTCTCATATAGCTTACAGTCTACTAATACATTCTTCAGCTATTTCTAATCTGCTATTAAACCTGTGTTCTGTTTTTTCTTTTCCTTTTTTTTAATTTAGTAATTCTTATTTTCATTTCTAGAAGATATTTTCACAGTACTTTTTCAAGTAGAGATTTATTGAATCATTAAAGTGACACAAATTTTAGCTGTACAACCATGGTATAACTTCTCAGGAGCAAATCTCATCCCCTCCAACAACACTCCTCATAGCTAAGGCAACTGTCTTTGTAGTATTATAGGGGTTTCAGAGGGGGGGATAGTTCTGATTTACCCTTATTTGTGAATATGTCATCCATTGACATAACTTTACAAGGGGAATGATTTCTTATTAAAACTTCCCACCTAATATAGACAATGGCCTTTAACTTCTTTTTCCCACATTCAACAAGGATATCAAAACTGAAATTCAAATTTATACACACAAGCAAATGTCATCATGTCAAAAAGTGACTTTCAGCATTCCGAACTTACTTCTTTGGGTTCCACCTTTCACTTAGATTTAGTCTGATTATAGCCCTTACTATCTTAACAATTCTATAATACTTTCAAGAGATCTTAAAATATTTTACATCCAACAGAAACAACACATTCTGGTTGTTTCCACTAGAATATCTGTTTTAGTCTACCATGTTTCCTGAAACTGTTGAAGGTGTGGTCTTTGTAACAATTTTAACTAGAACCTAGCCCTACCTTCTACCCAACTTATTCAAAGTCATCTCATGAGGCAAGCCATTTTCACAACAAATATGCTAGACACAAACTAGCCACAATGCAGTTTATTAACAAATTTCTACTATCCATACTCTACTTGTTCCCTGTCTGTGCAGTGATAACTAAGATAATTATAATAAATGCATCCAATCCTGACATTAAGAAGTAATTATATTAAGAAGTACACTTGTAAAATGTTCAACTTAAGAAATTTTACCATGAAATTTATGGGTGCCTGAACACAAGATTGTAAGATGTAAAAAGGTTTTATCTCATCTAGGTGTGCACAATAGCGCAGTATTCCAAAAGTGTGAATTCATATTAAAGTATGTATACTGAAATATAACCATAGTCAAATGATTCTAGGATTTTACTTGGCAAGATTTTGTCATCTGAACTTACTAGGTAATGAACAAATAAATTTACTTTTAAGCATAATATATAAATGTTTTCCTTAAAAAATTCACCATTTTCCCTTTTGAATTTAGAGTCTAAGCCTTAATAAAACTCACTGCAATGTTATATTTGTCAAATGCTTAACTAGAATTCTCATATTCCCTTATTTCTAATACAATATGATTTATAAATGTGCTTATTTACTGAATGTTGCAGTTAACTTTTTTGTTAACTATATATTATAAGATCTATGCATATCAGGGAAAAAATTACATTTTGCAACAGTAAATTATTTTTTTTTTACTTCTGAGTATAATTTTACATAAAATTTTGTTATACTACACTATAGCAATTCTCTGCAATGCTATCTACAATAAAAATACTTGCAAAGTATTTACTATTTTAAGAGTATACTAAAATTAAAAGATCAAGGGAAAAAAAAGTGCATTAACTTAAAGAGTTTTTTTTTTCCATTTGGACAAAAATCAGTATCTTAAAGAATATATAACATATATTGTATGTAATAGAGATTAGGAATAATCTAAATTTCTTAACTTTTATTTATTTATTTATTTATACTGATTATCTAATTATGTTATTTTAATTAGAAAACACAGGATACAAAACTACTGACACTACTTGGTATATAACCCTCCAGACTTTTTTCTATTTATGTACTAATATAAATTAATATATATAACAATATATATACATTTAAAAATATTTGTATCATAGTATATATTCTATTTTATAATCTCTTTTTCACATACTAGATTATCATTCCCCTTAAATATGAATTCCAACTGATGTATTTCATGTTTAAAATATTTCTCATAAAGCTTAAGTATTTTCAAATTTTATAATTATTCAAGACAAATATTTCATTCCAATTCATTTTTATAAGACAAAATCTAACTTTATAATTTCTCCAAATCCTTCAAAAAATAAGCCTAAATAAAATGTCTAAAAATAGCACATGTACTTTTGGTTTTCATTTAAAATTACTGGTATTAAATGATATTAGCCACAACTAAAGAGGATAATGAATTTTAATTAAGGCTTGCCATCTTGATATCTTATTATACAAAGCAGTTTCCAAAGTAACAAAGACATTAAAAAGTATTACTACAAAAAATTATGTGCCTTTGCTAAACATAGCATTTTGAGGCATCTCCTACGGTAATCTCAGATTACTCAGAAAGAAATGTACTATTAATATTGTGCCAAGGGAAATTATCTAAGAAAGCTGGTACATTCTGCTACCAAACAACTCTGTTAACAGGGGAAAAGAACATTGGAGTCATAAGACCCATCTTAGCTGTGTATCTTTGGAAAATCATTTAACCTCTTAAAAGACAAATTTCTTCTTCAGTAAGATAAACTTACCATTGGCTCCAAAGAGTTGTTTAGAAGATTATGTTTAGTTATAATTTAAAGTTTTATTTTTTAAATCAAACTTATTTAATCCTTTGGTGGATCAAATTTTTTCAAACTAAAAAGTTTTGGTAATTAAATCAAAAGATGCATTCCAGGGCTTCCCTGGTGGCGCAGTGGTTGAGAGTCCACCTGCCGATGCAGGGGACGCAGATTCGTGCCCCGGTCTGCGAAGATCCCACATGCCGCGGAGCGGCTGGGCCCGTGAGCCATGGCCGCTGAGCTTGCGCGTCCAGAGCCTGTGCTCCGCAACGGGAGAGGCCACAACAGTGAGAGGCCCGCGTACCGCAAAAAAAAAAAAAAAAAAAGATGCATTCCATCACACATCTTGGAATCTTGCTTATTTCTTAAAAAAAAAAAACAAAAAACCTATAAATATACTATCATATTATAGATCAGAAGTTGGCAAAGTATGGCCCATGGGCCAAATCCAGCTGGCCCTCTGTTTTTGTAAATCGAGATTTACTGGAACACAGCCACCCTCATTAAATTATGCATTATCGATGGCTGCTTTTACACTACAACACTTGAGTTGAGCAACTGCAACAGAAACCAGATGGCTGACAAAGCCTAAAATATTTACCACTGGCACGTTACAGAAAAAAGTTTGTTGACCCTGGCCATAAATGACTATAAATTGAATTGGACAATGTATCCAAAAGGAATTAGGGGAAGAAAGAAAAAAATCAAAGAAATATTAAAATATATACCTAAATTTAATGCCCCACAATGCCGCTCCAAAATCCTAAAAACAATCTAAGTTTCAAATGCAGTTGAATCTAGAATAAGAAAATCTGAGTTACATAAAATATAAAAACAATACTAAGTTTATTAATAGTTTATTTAGAATTGCAAAGTATATCTTTGTGCCTCTTCAAATTAAAGTCAATTATTATTTCTATTATAAATAGTATTTATATCTACTTTATACAAATTATATTTTTACCTGCTAATGGCTTGCTCCTCATCAGTTATTCCAGTCTCCCTGAATGCCCTGTTTGATTCCGCCAAACTCAAGGCAATTGCTCTCTGAAGATCATCTTTATCATCTCCAGTGAGATCAATCACATCTGAAAAGCAAAACTATCTTTCTCAAAATTAAAAGTCAAACAAAATGAAAGGTAATTCTTATAATGGAGATTTTATACCCAATATACCCTTTCCAATCAAAGTCAGCACCAACTTAATTCTGTATAAGAGCCTCTCTGAAGAGAATGCAAACTTTTTAAATTGGTTATACGTTGAAATTGAATGTTCTTCTCTATAAAATATACCTAAAGCAATTAAGAGTATAAATATTTTTCATTACAGAGGAATCTCAATATTTACTATGAAGTCTCTGATTAAAAGCTAATAAGCAGAAAGACTGCTAAAAACAGGTTCTTTAACAACAAAAACTGAAGCCAACATAATTAAACATTTATATTTATGCTTTCTGAAGTCAACCCAAATACACACACATTCCAGTCGGCTATACTACCTAGACATTTATTAAAGTATAATAATTAAATGAGCTCTCAAAAACTATGTTTCAGAAACTAATTGACCATATATATCTATGTTTATATATACTTTTAAAGTCTGGATGAATGTATGAAGCTGTTAACAGTGGTTAATTTCGATGAGGAGGGTTATGGGGAGAAGGAAGTATAAGGATCTTTCACTTTCTATTTAATGTTCTATGCATTCCTTTTAATTAAAAAAAAGGTTTTCATTTCACAAAAAAGAAAAATATGCAAGTAAATGACAGGTTTTCTTTTGTTAGAATAAAATAAAGTAGTCTAGATGCTGTAAGTGTTCTTCTTCCAAAGAATAAAGTCTACAACTATTACCACATTCAAAAAAACTGATTTTTAATCCAATTTCCCAATATACATCGATTTATTTCCTTACCTCAAAAGATGTCAATTATACTCCTATTATCATTTAAACAATGATAGATCATAACATGTTACTAAGTAGGATATTACAAAATAATGGGATGAGAAAGAGAAAGAAGTATAGCTGTTACTACCTTATCTTTGCATAGTTGGGATTATGCTGGTTGGTATCCTGGACAAGTTTTATAATCACTTTGTTTATTTGTATTCGAGACATGTTAAAATTAATTTTTTTCTTTGTAATCTTAGAATAAGAGAGAAACAAACAAAAGGGTTGGGGATGGGAGATAAAGTGTCTTCATTTTACCATCTGGCTACAGGGTTATATATAACTACTAGAAAAAAAATATTTTGCACTTAATAAAAAATAAAGTATATTGATAGTTTCAAAAGTCTACTTCTATTGTTATATACACTTTTTTCTCCAAACAGCAGCTTATGAGAATATTAAAAATAACAGTTGGCCACGGAAGATTTTTTTAATGTTCTTAGAGAGTATAACAAAACCTCACAAAAATGTAGTAAGTAAGGTCCAAAAAACTCAGTCAAGTAAAATGTGGAACAGAGTTATAGAGCAAGTGAAATGATGGAGCATGCATACGTACGTCAGCAGGCCAAAGGTTTCCTAATTCTGGTTTACAAATTCCGAGTCCACCAAACCACAGCTGTAGATGGATATCACCGGGTGTAGTCATTCAGTCCAGCTGAAATATTGATAAAGAAGCTAGGACTGGAGAGGCATGAAGTGGCCTCATAAAAATGAGAACTATCATGATCATTAAATAATGACTAGAACTTGGGTGAGTAAAGAGAGAATAATGGAAGTAAAGAAAATAACCTGAAAATCACAAAGAAGCAGAAAAACAGGTTTTGGGGACATGATCAATTAGCCCTCAGACTCCAATCTCTCATCCTCCTTGTGTGCCTTCTACAACTACAGAAGCTGAAAAGATTAAAACAAACAAGCTTATTTTCCTGATTCACCTGCAGTTATGCTTCTGGATAAAATTTAGGTTCCACCAATCGGATGCATCAGCATAAGATTTGGAAGGCAGACTTGAGGGGGGAAGCCACTATCCTGCTGCTTTTGGCTGTTTTTCTCCAGCATGACTGAAGAAATGTGGGCTGTTCCACAGTAGCAATCCAGTATCCAATTTACAGCTTCAGGTATGTCAAGAGATAGAGTAGAAGTGGTAACCAGACTCTGCACTCCAATGCCCAGGCACAGCTCAGTGGCAGTTACCTAATCCTGGCTGCTTGTTCCCTGGGCAGCAGCTATAGAGCTATGTACGCTCTTGAACCCTGTAGTCCCAAAGGCAGTCTCCTGATTCACTATCTTCCTGACTGTGGCAGACGGAATGGTTTCCCTGGCTGGCCAGTCCTGCAAGAATCCAGGAGTCATTTCAGAAAGCTGAGCTAGAGATCCTTCCTCCATTGCTTCCACTGATTTTTTTAAGAACCTAGTTCCCTGTATTAAATTTCTTCTTTGGAACTATCTAGAGTGTTTACTGTTTCATGACTGACAAGTAAACCAAACTGGCTAGAGCAGAACTCACCTAGAAATGGCAACAAGTTATACTTAGAACTTTTCATAATTTAGCAATCGTAACTCAAGCAACACAAAAGCAAAAAACTAGGCAAGATGCTTTTAACCCTATTTCATAAATGAGATAATGAAGTTGCAAGAAATGAAGTCTAATAGTATAAGAATAAAGAATGGTACACAGGCTTCAACTTTAAGTCTTCAAATGATTAAGTCCAGTGGTCTTTCCTCTACACTAGCAGTATCCAAGTGTAATCCATGGATCCTTGGGATCCCCAATGACCCTATGAAGGAAGGCGTTCCTTAAATAAAAAATACTCTCATAATAATAATAAGATGTTATTTGCCTTTCCTACTGGGGTCACATTTGCAGTGATTATGCAAAACAACAATGCATAAAACCACAGCATCTTAGCACAAATCAAGGCAGTAGCATCAAGTTAATTATATTACAACTATGCACACCCATTATTCAAAATAAAAAAAGCCAGTCTCTTAAATTCTTGATAAAATGAGGAAACTAATTTTATTAAATCTCAAACATTGTTTTACATGTTCTTTTAATTCTATGTGACAAAACAGAAAGTATGCATAGTACTTCTGCTGTATATCCAAAGTATGCTGTTGGTAAAGAAAAACACTAGAACACTGCTTGAGTTGCAAGCTGAACTGATTTTTTTTTCATGGAGCACTATTTTTACTTGAAAGAACAACTGACAAACTACAAACTATGATTATTCAGACATCAGTATTTGGCAGACATTTTCTGAAAAATAAAGTGAGCCTGTCACTTGAAGAACAAATGAAGAGTATTTGTTGCCAATGATTACCATGGAATTTTCAAGCAAAAACGGAAACTTCAGAAAACTTGTTTCTACCACTATGAGCTTGACATCTTCCCAATACTTAAAAGGCTTTTCTGGTGAAATCGAGTGATATTAACAATTTCTATTTGTTTTATAATGTAGACTTTCTTCCAACATTTGGAAGGAAACCTTTTCCAAATTACCAATGCGCTGTGTTATTAAATCATGCATGGATAAACAATTCATTCAAAGAGCAAGATAAGACACTAGGAGAACCTTTTGTTCTAATATTTGGTCTCTGACACAGTTCCTGACATAAAGTTCCTATATCACTTGGCATTTCCTAGCTTGACAGGAACATATTTTGCTCTAAGGAGCTGACTCTGGGGGGTTCCTAAATAGCTTCAGGATGGGCCACTGGTCATCAGAAAGACTAAGCCATGATGAGAAGCTTGGAACTTTGAGCCCTACCTCCCATCCTCCAGGGAGACATAAGGACTGGAGGTTAAGTTAATAATCGATCAGGCCTACCTGATGAAACCTCCATAAAAATCCCTAAAATACAAGGTTTGGGGAGCTTCCAGGTTGGTGAACATATCCACATGTTAGGAGGGTGGTGCACCCCAACTCCACATAACAGAAACTCCTGGCTTGGGACCCTTCCAGACCTTGTTCTATATACCTCTCCATCTGGCTGTACATACTTTATCATAGCCTTTATTATATAATAAACCAGTAAAAGTAAGTGTTTCCCTGAGTTATGAGCCATTATAGCAAATGATCAAACTTGAGGGGGTCTTGAGAACCCCAATTTGTTGTAGCCAAGTCAGACAGAATGTGGGTAACCTGGGGCCCCACTACTTGTGACTGGTGTCTAAGGTAGGGGCAATCTTATGGGACTGAGCATTTAGCCTGTGGGGTCTGATGCTAACTCCAGGTAGAGGGTATCAGAATTGTAGAACACCCAGCTGGTGTTGGAGAATTGGTCGCGTGAGGGGGAAAAAAACTCACATATCTGGTGTCAGAAGTATTATAAGTATGAGCAGAGGAAGAAACAAGCAATTATAGTCTTTAGTGCTAGAAAGGTTAGCTGACCACAGACTATCAGTTCTTAACTGAAAAGCTGGGACTTGTTCCTTTAAGTGATGGAGAAGGTTTATTTATTATTTGTAGTTTCACTATAATTACAATAATTTTCTCCATGATGTTCCCATTACCTCATAAAGCTTCTTTCTGTAGGTCATTTTAGAACAATACAGAAATCTTGAATTACTATAATCTACTCACATTGGTATGTGAGTACGATTTTAAGAACAGATATTAAGAAAATAAAACTTTATTTTAATAGAATGGTTAATCCTAAATTTATTTTTCTGGAGTTTACTAGAATGATTTCTGTAAAATATGTAATAAACTATCAATTTCACAATGAAAAATAGCCCTCTATGATTTTCTTATGTGTTTATTCAAAAAGGAACAGAGAATAAGCTTAGCAGTAAACAATTTCTAACTGGCAAAAGTCAACTATAAAAACTTAGCCTTTGTAAAAATTCCATCCAAATACCAAAGTACTATGAATATTTTTCTGTCAATGCCAAGGGAGGACCTTGGTAAAACACCAAACTTTGTTTGAACCAATCCTCCCTCCAGTATTAGTATTAGCATTAGTGTGAACAGAATTCAAGGGCACAAGTGTGTTAGTGTCAGCTGAATAACACTGTAGAAAATCACGTTACAAAAGCCTATGAACAGTAATCTACAACATTTCAAGATTGACCAAAATAAAACATTTTTTCCTGTAAAGTCAGAAATATATATACCAAAACATAACATCCACCCCAATAAATCTTCCACTCTCCAAAAACTTACACACCAACTACCAAACATTTCTCTGCTAACTCCAAAACAGAAAGTCATCAACTTAACAATAAATTAGACTTCAAATGTATGAATTGTTTATCACTCATTTTTTCTCATGAAAATGGTATATAAAATGACATGAGGCTTCCAAGTTAGTTCACAAGAGCCAATTTAGCCCATAATCAATTGAATATATGCAAAGATTTTTATTTTAGAAAAAAATAGTTCTTTCATTATTTTCCTTACCTACATAAAGCTAAACCTAGGGGAAACACTTTTTTATTTTTAATAAGCCAAGCTTATATTTACCACCAGCAAAGATTTCTAGGCAGGGGAGTGATATGAGTAGAAATAACTGTTTTGGGAGTTAGAGGAGTTAAAAGTGCTGAACAAGAGTTTGAGAAGAGTTGTAATAAGAGTAGGTACCAGAGCAGAAAAAATCTTCTGGCCCACCAAAAGGACAGGGATACCCTTAAGAGAAAAAAGCAAATATGAAGAAAGCGATGGTCAGCCGACTGGAAATGAGAAAAATACCATTCTCACTCTCACTCTGCTTCAGCCACGGTTGTTGTCCTCACCATTCACCTCCTGAGCCAAAAACATACTCCTACCTCAAGACCCCAGCCTGGGACACACCTCCCTAAGACATCCTTGAGGTTCACCCCTTCACTTCCTCAGGTCTCTGTATAAATGAGACATTTCCCAACCAACCTTCCATCTAAAATAGCATACCCCATGTCTGAACTACAACCTCATCCCTGCCGGCCTCTGTCCCTCTACCCTGCTCTATTGTTCTTCATGAACTTATTATTATCTGACAATATTTATTTATTGTTTACTGTCTGTCTTCCCCCTATGTAAACGGAGACACTTTTTGATTTTTTAAGGGCCTAAAAGCCTGACACATATTAGGCAATCAATAAATATTTGTTAAGCAAATAAAGGTTAATATCTAGACTATGGAATAGAAATAAAAATTAATGAGTCATCTCCACAGTGGCACTAGTTAGAATACTTGAGAATATATACCTTATCCAAAATTTTTTCTAGTAAAAGGACAAGTAGCATAATAAAGTATCATGTTAAAAGGATATTTAAAATCAAGAAGACAAAAGCAATGTAAATTTTGTTGCTCATCCCACTCTCCCATTCTCCCCTGCCGTCACTCAGTTCTCTTAAGATGTTCCTACTTTTCCAATCCTCTCATTGCTAAACTCATTCTCCAAAACAGTGACGTCCAATAGAACTTCCTGTGATGATGGAAATGTACTATTATCCGTACTGTCCAATAAGGTAGCCACTAGTCACATGTGACTACTATTGACCATTTTAAATGTATCTATGGCAATGGAAAAAACTGAGTTTCAGTATTACTTAATTTTGTGTTTAAAGTTAAGTCTCCACATGTAACTACTGGCAACTGTATTGAACAGCTCAGCTCTAAATGGTCTTGCTCTGTTTTTAATAATAGCTGCTAAATTTATAATGGCAGCATTACTAAGTAAGGAGAGTAATAATAAAGGAGCCATTCTTGATTTTTGTCATCTGTTTTACTGTGTTTTCCAACTTGGAAAAAATTAAAAGTTAACATTCTATATTAGTCAACAAAAAGTGCAAAGGCCCATGGCTATCATTCTGTCCTAAAGTTAAAGAAAATTCATAAAGTTATACAAGTAACTCTACAGTGTATGTCTAATATAGAATGTAAGTCTAATTGCATCCAATCAGTTACAAGTAATTTTCATACCATTGTAGCATCTCATTTTTAAGCTTAATATTGACTTTTGGTGAATCATCAAAATAGTTTTATGCATTAGAAATCTCTACAGAAAGAGATTTAACTTCCATTTCACTAATTTTTTTTTTCTATCTGCAGATGCTTGTTTAACAAATTTGGTGAATGGGAAAAATATCAGTATTCAACGAATAAAATCCTAAACTGCTTAACATAAGTGATTTGCCCTCAGCAGGGGTGAGAGCACTAGACTGGGATCTATTTATCATTTGTGCTTTAAATCACTTTTAGGCTAGCCAAGCAATATAACCAAGATTAGAGTTCTAGGACAGAACTTCAACATTTTTCTCCCTTTCTATGCAATCTTTACCAAATAATTCAAGTTCTTTTGGAGGATAAAAAAAAAAAAAATACAGTGTGTCTTAAAAAAAATACAGTGATTCTAAATTTGTGAAGAGTCTACCACTTAACACTCACTCCAATGTGTTATACTAGTTTCTCTAAAACTTAAGCCAATATGCAGCATTACTTTCTGTGTTAAAATTACCTACCCAAATCCCTCTTATCTTTTGATCCATACTTTGCTCAATTGTAGCACATCTCGTTCTGGCGGGTATATACCATTTTTTTCCCGTTTTAAAAAAGTTAAAAAGAATTTAATGATCATGAAAGAAAGAATATTACTATTTGATTTCAAATTGGGCAAAAGCCTTATATGGTCATGTCTATGACAGAGTTTGCCATGACACAAAGACTTCACACAATCTCTTCTCTGATTATTAAATACACCTATGATATCTCTATATCTTGCATTGTTTCCTAGTTCCCTTTGCATTTTTAACTTCAAAACTCCTAACACAGTAATTTTATTTCTCATTTAAGCGAAAGGTAGGAGGCACTCATTTGACAATTCACAATATCCAATCTAGACAGGAGATGTAAGTAATTTAAAAAGGTGCCTCAAATTTTTGCTAACAGTACTACAAAATGGTTTGGGTCTTTTCCCAGAACTCAACAGAGTGTTATATTACAGTATCGAATGTTACCAAAGCAATACTTCTTAATTCCTTACTATGCAGAGTACAAGCTTTCCTTGAAATGTTTCCTTTTTCTCTCAAAAATGAAAGGTAAAAATACACTGAGAAGGCCAACAATTGAAAATGTAATTACTCCTTCAATATTAAAGTTCACAAATATGTGTTCTCCTAATCAAGTGACATAATTTGCTTTCTCTTCTGATATACTTGGGTATATGAAAATTTCCCAGCAACCCCAAAAGTAGCTTCTATGGGATATTAGTTTGAAAGCTGAATTTTTCTAGTCATCAAAAAAACATGTATTTTTAGATATTCTAAAAGAAACCTTCAGTTATAAGCTATATTCTAGCTTATAACAATAAAGAACCATTATATATTTAGCATTAGAGACTTTTATCTCAAAATATAGATGTTTTGTCAGCAGTACAACCAACAGATGACACACTTAAAGTTAGCAAAGCTTTGTTTATGCTTTAGCCTGGTTGTAACAGACTTTATACTTAAAAAAAAAAAAAAAAGAAGAAATTGAAAAAATAAAAACCCTTACCATATTTGCAAGAATTAAGTTCGACTATGGTCAACTTTCAAGTAACAATGCATTTCACATAAAATTGAGAAAATGCTCAAAAAGGGTTTTTATATCTAGAACAATCCCTTGAAAACTTCCTCACACTCTGATCACTCTAATACTCCACACTCCTTCAGCACTTACAGAGTTTTCCCCAAGAGGCCTGCGTTTGAATATATATATTCATTTATAATTATTTCCTATCCTTCCCACGTTTTACCACTCCATCCAAGAATTAAAAATACACAGAGATTTCATTTCTACTCAGCAATTACAGCATAGTAATTTAAAGAATCTGCTGAATGCATGACATCTACTTACTTTCTCAGTTTTAAACCTTGTAACACTTGGTATTATACAAGTGTCATAACACTTGTAGTATTATTATGACACTACTAAATTTAAATGCTGAACAAAGACTATCTCCTAAAGGCAGCTGTACTTCTTAGAACTTTATGAAAGATGGTACAAATCTGTTAAATAGAAAATAACTATTGTCACCTCATCAGCTATATTTTTCTGTTTAATGCTAATACTATTATAATACAATCACCCCACTATATTTCCACAAGTTTTTTTCTCAATAATCTCAAACCAACTTTATGAACGCACTATCCAAATTATTCAATTATTAAATATGAATTAGCATCCTGGTTAGAAGGACAGCTCATTTTATCAATAAAGAAACCACAACAACGAGCAATTTGCTCAATAAGATAATCAGTAAGATGAAACCAGAAACTCCATCTCTCTACCATTTCTTTCAAGCGGAATATGAAAGTACTTAGTGCATATTTTCCGAGAGCTACACACATACACACAAAAATTTTTTTTCAATTATCAACAAATGGGACACATGCTTTCTGAAATCAGGCTGCTTCCTCCCTAAGAGCACCTATTCAAATCTCTCTTTTTGTCCATAACATTTTCACTGTTCCTTGTCAAAGTCTTGAACAGGTGTTAACATGTGACTTAAACAATATTTTCTAATTTTCACACATCATCTTTAATGACAGTCTTATAATCCTAATTCTCCCCTGCATATCTATATATGCTATCCCACGTCTCAAAGTCTACCATCTATATTGAGTTCACAGCTATCATTCTAAAATCTTTCCATCCTTTCAACTAGAACGCTGAACCATGTTTACTCAGTTTTGTCTCCTTCATTTTAACCAGCTGTCTTCAATCAAAATCTTTCTTTTTTTTCCTTTTTCTACCTAATTTCATTTTCCTCCCAAGTCTCAGAACCTTGAAAGATATGTTATTCTCACATACTAATTCCTCCTCTATTTATACCACTTCTCTTTTTTCCAACTTCTTATAACAAGCTTCTCAACCCTGTTCAAGAGAACTTTCATTGGTTTCAAAACAGCTTTTTTACACATATTATCAAAAACAACTCAACAAACACTTTTTGAGAAACAATAACATCCTATTATAATGGTGGGACTACCAATGGTCTCTTTTAAGTTTAGTTTAGTTTGGTAAGCAAGAAAGGCACAGCAAATAATTTCAAAATAGCACAGTACTCGTTAAGACAGAAGTATGCTCTGGGTGTCAGAAAAGCCCTTGGTTCACTCTAGGGGCTAGAGGAAACATTCTGGAGCCAGCAGCTCTTAAGCTAAGTCTTATAACATCAGAAGAAATTAGGCTAGGGATAAAGGCTGGAGGAGATTCCAGACAGAAGGAACAACAAGTATAAAGACAGAAGAAATTAAATAGCACTGGGTGAATGAGAACTTCCAATCTATTCTGCATTATCACAGTGTAAAGTGAGAGGAGGAAAACAGTAGAAAATGAAGGTAGAGATGTAGATAGGGGCCAAACCACACTTTGTCTTGAACTTGGACACAGCAACTGAGTCTGTCTTACATACATAAAACTTCTCCCATCACCTATTACATGTGTGAGATAGGAGTATCCTAGCTTTGGCTGACATAAGACCATTTTTGGAGCAAAAACACTAAGATTACCTTGAAATTTTGAAATTAAAATATTTTATCAATGAACATTAAACAGCATTTAATGTCAATCAATAGCTATAAACATCTATGTGAATGGGATCTTCCTGGTTGTTTCCTAACTTTGAGAAAGTCTATAAAACAAAATCAAAAATTCTCTTTAAGTACAAGTTAGTAATCGAACTTCTCAAATCCAGAATGCACAGAAATACCTACATTTTATATAATGCAGTTATTACATAATGAGATAGAGATAAATGAACATATTTTTCAAAACTCAACTATATAAGCATAAATTATTCACATTATAAAGAAAAATTAGAGTCCCGTGTAAAATTTTCCATATGTATGTATGTGTATATGTGTATTTATTTATTTTGTTATGTTGTAGTAAGCCTTTTTCCAAGATCTTTATTCTGGAGAGAGGTTGGAGTTAAGGGAAGGAAAATTCTGTTAAACAGTAAATCTATCAGTAATTAGAAACAATACTTTATCTTCAAAAATAATACTAAGATCTCTACCAACACTTAACATCAATAAAACAAATGACTGTGCCCCATTTAAAATTCCAGAAACTTTTGTTTCTTTAATGAGTAAGACCTTTAGATGTTCCATATTTCAAAACAATGAATACAATATGAAATGTTTTATAAAAGGATATACAACTTAAATATAATCTTTTACTCCTAAACTGAAAACAAAGATAGCAGCTAAAAAAAACATATGCGCCTTTCCACTACACCAAAAAGAACCAAAGCTGAAGTTGTTCCTTTTTTGTTCTTCACCTCTGTTTAAACAAAACACAGCTCCAAGAAAAATTTTTCATTACATTCTAATTAAAATATTAAGAAAGAAGTATACTTACTCGTATCTGCTTGGCTTCCCACACTGATGTATCTATCATTGCCAGGTAGTGCTGTTTGGTAGTAAGTTGTCTCCTCCTGCTGAGGGGTCTTGGCATTCTTCGCAGTAAGGAAAGCCACTGCTAGTTCCAAGTTTCCGTTACTATCCTTCAAATATCAAGAACGGAACATCAAATATTTTGGAATAACTCTATACATTCTCATATGATTATGTAATCTTCTCCATAACAACTAATACTAATAGTAAAAATCATTTTCAGATTTAAAATTATTCTATGTGATTCTTAATTTTACAGTATAAATTCACTGTAAACAAAGTAGACTATATAAATAGTAATTCCTTTTTCTATTAATTAAAACTACTAATGTAATGTAAAAATTAATTCTATAACTAATTATCCAATCATAACTTACACTCCTAAACAAATGAACAAACTAAAAAATGTTTTCTGGAACTGACCACACAAAAGGGTGAAAAATAAATATTTAAAATAGTACTTCAGCAAACAAGGACAATAAAAGATATTCCCTTTAGTATGTATGCTGAATGCCTACCTAGAGGCAAACTAACAAGCAAATACCAAAGACTCATAAGAAGAAAACAGCAAAATGGTCTGAAGCTTGATAGAGAGACACACAGAACTCCTAGAAATACTCAATACTATCAAGATGAAAATCCTACCCAAATTAAATATATAAATTGTATGTAGTTCTCATCAAAAGTATACCTGGACACTTTGTTATAAAGCAGAAACTAACACATCATTGTAAAGCAATTATACTCCAATAAAGATGTTAAAAAAAAAAAAAAAGAATACCTGGACAAAATTATTCTAAAGTTAATTTAGAAGAAAACAGATGCTAAAAAACTAAGAATTTTTGAAATAGCAAAATGAGAAGAGACTTGCCCACTTATCTCTATATGCTCTCCACAGTTAATGATAAATATAACACTAGCTCTATGACAGCTAAGTGAAACCACATTATGAAATCCAGATATTAGTAATGAAGTTATCTTTGTAACAGAAGGCCATAACCCATAATACTACGTAGGGCTTTAGAAGTTTAGCATACACACGAAGCATAATAGGAAGCCAGTGGAGGGTTTTGGACAGAAATGACATGGTATGACTTACAATTTAAAAGGATTACTCTGGCTGTATGCTGGGAATAGACTATAGGAGAGAATGGGTACAAGCAGAGAGTCCAGCATTATTTGCTATCATATTAAACGTGGGGAAGGATAAAAGGAGAAAGAACAGGATGATTCCAAGATTTGAGACCTGAGCAACTGGAAGAATGAAGTCTCCAACCCATCCTAACTCCAATTCTAGCAGCCTTTGAGGACAGAAAAAATTAGGAGTGCAGTCTGAAAAGCACCACTGTTTTAAACTTTGTTATCTGTCACAACCATTATAAGATACTTAAATGAATCATACAAAATATGGGTTTAGCATAGTCTATAGTTAGATAAGTAAACTAGTCGTAAAATAACTGTAATAACAATGGCTAACATTTATTGAACACTGACTATGTGCCAAGAAATGTGCTAAGGGCTTTCTATATACTCTCTCATACAATAATAATAAACTGAATGCAGCAGGGATCTACACTCACTTTGGAGGTATAAATAAATTCTCAAAATAAAAAACAGTAAAAGTGCTAAAATCGATCAATGACATTGTGGCTCCCAAAAGTAGACTCCTTGTCAGTATATTGCTGAGAGAGTCAACTCATTATTAAACATCTTACAAATTTATATTGAGCAACAATTAAGGTTTAAGTACACTGTTTTCCTCCCCAGATACTGATAACTGAAACAAAAGTTTAAAAAAAAAAAAACAAAAACCATGGTCACACAACCTACCTCAAAGGAAATGTGGACAATAATTTAATTCTTTACATTTACTTAATTTAGCATATACTACGTGTTTCCCAAGTTAAAATAAATAAGTAAGTGAATTCCCCAAATTTGCCCTGACAAAGTAATGGGTGTAGCCCCACACTCAGTGATAACAGAACGGGAAAGGCAATTTCTGAAAAAAGACATGGAATGATTTAATCATATTTAGCAGAATAAAGAAAGGACTGGCAATCATCTAAATGTCATAATCATAAAAATTGAGGCACAACACTTTTGCTTCCTCTCCAAATACTTACAGTGGCTTCATAACCATGCATTAAAATGCTCCTAACCGTACTGTTTCATTGTTTTCCTGATTGGGGAAAACAGTTGAAGCAAAGCTTCCAGTAAGGGCTTCCCTGGTGGCACAGTGGTTGAGAGTCCGCCTGCCGATGCAGGGGACACAGGTTCGTGCCCCGGTCCGGGAAGATCCCACATGCCGCAGAGCGGCTGGGCCTGTGAGCCATGGCCGTTGAGCCTGCGTGTCCGCCGCAACAGGAAAGGCCACAACAGTGAGAGGCCCGCGTACCGCAGAAGAAAAAGCTTCCAGTGAAAGGAGAAATTATGTGTGGCACTGGGATCAGGCTGCTTGGTTTCTATTCCAAGCTCCTCCACATACTATGTGATCTTCAGCAAGTCACTTTAACTTCTCTGTTTCCTTATCTTTTAAAAAGGGGATAAAAATAATGTCTACGTCATAGTTATTAGGAGGATGAGTTAGCCACATAAAGTACTTAGAATAGCACTGTAAGTGCTTAATAAGTGCTAGTTATTATCACTACAGTTATGATTACAATCATCCAAAAGATAAATTATTTCTAGAAACAAATGAAGAACTTTTGGCACAAAATCAAAAATGATATAATTAATGTTGTCTCTCAGAGCAACCTGCAAAGGACTGAAGCTATGTGTATGCCTATAGTAGCAAAAATGTTGTACTGCTGTTAGCCTTTGGCAGCAATCTATAAATAAACTTAAAATGCAGTTCTAGTTCTTGAACATCTTTCATTCACTCGCTCTCTTTCAATGTGCATATCCATGTGATTTGACTCATCTGGGTGCCACTGTGTGGAAATGAGCATAACTTTGTAAAATATAACAAAACTCAGGCCCTTCATTTGGTGCATAATAGAACAGTTTGATGTTGAATGTTCTTAAGGTGCAATTAATTGAATATTAGCCAATTTATATTTCTCCTTCTTGGAAGAAAAAAATGTTAACTTCTGATACTCTATTAATTTTCTCCCACCTCCTCTTCCTCCTCCGCCTCTACCCCACCCTACCCCACACCCCCAATTAAACTCTAAAATCATGTCTCTTGAGTAAAACCAGCCATTAGCACTTGGATTCACTTCCCACCTTTTTGAATGAAAAGTGTTTCACATGGAGAGGTCTTCTTTCACTCCAAGGTATCTTGGAACATTAGGCTGCTAAAAGCTAACATGCTTGAAGTTGCACTATGTTATGTTAAGTAAGGTTCTTAACTTTATAAAAGTTCTTTCCTATATCTCTACTACCACCCATGGTATAATTTAAAAACTCAAGTTTCAAATATGGTAGGCAGTGGAGATGAGGGTGTACTAGAAACTGTATGTCGCGAAACAGAGGCCATACCTTCAAGGCTTGCTGTAGTATCTGGGCATCATTAATCCCAGTAATTTCTCTCAGCTGGTTCAAAAACGTCTGCTGGTGCTAGAGGAAGGGAAAAACCAAAAGTGTTATCTATGAAATCTGAAAATATACAAGGACAAGAAAATAAATGACCTTTGGGAAAAAAACAGAAAACACAAAATAAACTAGAGTGAAAAACAAAAAAACAATAGAACTTGACAAAGACTGAATAAATTTCATTCTTTTAGGAAGAATGAACCATACTGTGGTAGCCCTCATTCCATTCTCATGTTTCTAAAAGCCCATTCTTCACTGCCTAATTTATGCCTCCCAGCAAGAAAAGAAGTGATCTGCCTGATGGCTAAACTTAACTAAGGAAAACAGGTATTCATTGGGCTACTTTAACTAGGGGATGAGACAACAGAATGAAATCCAGGCAGCCCTACTAATCGCTCCCTCTACCTTAAGTCAACCGGCATTGAGGCACCTAGGACGTTTGGAAAAAACATGCCTTTGGTAGGCCAAGCACTAGGTGGATATATTACACCACGAGGATTCTACCCTATTCAAGGAAAAAAAAGGATCATCTCATTTTCCAATCTGTCATAAAAGATCCGAAGTAAAACTGATCACTTGCCCCCATTTGCTTTAAATCTGTTTATACTCTATTGATCTATATAATCGACTATACTCTACTGGAGAGAAAAAGAGGTAGGATAAGATTCTACTACCAAAACCGTTCCCTAAACTTCCCTAATTAAGAACCATGCTCCTCCCTACATCTCTGCATTTCTTTTTCTTTTTTTTTTTTTTTTTGCAGTATGCGGGCCGCTCACTGTTGTGGACTCTCCCGTTGCGGAGCACGGGCTCCGGACGCGCAGGCTCAGTGGCCATGGCTCACGGACCTAGCCGCTCCGCGGTATGTGGGGTCTCCGGACCGGGGCACGAACCCGTGTCCCCTGCATCGGCAGGCGGACTCTCAACCACTGCGCCAGCAGGGAAGCCCCATCTCTGCATTTCTTAAAACAAGTTCCCCAAAACTGTAAGATGGCACCATGAAATAAGGAAAGCTCAATGGATATGACATGGAAAACAAGTCACCACTAGAATAAAATGATCTGCTGAAATCTTTTGTCTTCGCACTAAACATTCGTAGGTGACACTCACTAAATGTCACTCAGTGTTTCCTCCTCTAGCATCCTGTCCAAGTTCTAGGTAGGATAAAGGGCAAAGGACAAAGGGTGTCTGCTAAATGACTCTGTGTTCTTTAATAGGCCTTATCTAGTGACTTCCACTTAAGGCCTCACTGAGCAGAACAAAGTCACGTCATGTGGCCACTCATACTTGCAAAGGAGGTTGGGAAATGTATTTTTCAGCTAGGCAAAAAGCTTTTCTGCAAATCTGTTGCTAAGGAAAAAGAAAAGAATGTACTGAACAGGCATTGGCAGTATCTGCCATGCCATCAATGAATTTTAATTTCCATAAACATCTTATTAAAAGCTGAGATAACTGAGACTAAAAATAAATTACATAATAAAGTATATAAACAAAGGTCATATAAAATGCCAAAAAGAATCAAAATAGTTGAATAAAAGAACTGAACTGCCAAATTCACAGTGCTGAAACATGAGAAAAATAAAATTCTCTTTAGACCTGTCAACTTTTCTACTTTCATTTTAAAAATTACTATTAGCTAGCAACGGAACCACGACTAACTTACACAATACGCAACATTACAAATTAAAGATATATTCAAATTTTATAGAAATTCTCCTTATCTAATTGCAATGTCTTATTTTAGTGAACATAAAATATTTCAAAGATTTTACAAGCTTGTTTGTAATCACCCCTACCAGCACTCCAAACTCCATTCTTTACACAGAATATAATTTTCCTCAACTGCAATTATTCAATCGTGTATCAGGAAAAGACTGTTGAATACCCCAAAGAAATCAGTCATGTGTACAAATGATGCTCGCTATTATTTATAATGCTGGAAAAATGGAAACAATGCAAATGTCCTTCCACTAAGGAAGAGGTTCTAAACTGTAATGTGCAAAAGAATACCTTGATAAATTTGTCAATAAAGAAGATTCCCAGGCGCCACACCCAGAAATTGTGATTCCAGGGCCATCTGGATCTGCTAGGGGATCTGTTAGGGGATCTGCAATTTTAGGAAGCATCTCAAATGATTTTGATATAAATGAACCTAGAAGCACAGTTTGATTTAAGCAAACAACTGTATATTTTTAAATAGCAAATATATAATCTATATAGCAGTTAATCTTTACAAAATCATATTAAGCTAAAGTGGTAAAATACAAAATTTTGTGTGTATATGTTAATAAGTACAAGGTAAAATGTAAAAAAGAATGTAAAACCCAGAAAAGTTTACAGAGCCTGCATTGCATTAGACTCCCAATTCTTCTCCCATCTCTGTACCCACACCCTTTGCCACTTCTCACCTCCTCTCACTAGAAACACGATATATTTCCTTGTTGTACTGATGATAGGCTTGGCCATGTGACAAGCTTTCATCAATGGCATATTAGCAAACAGTATGCAAGCAGACATGAAAGGTGCTTGCATGGTTGGGCTTCCCCTATTGAACTTCTGCAACTTCCTCAAGAAGAACATAAGCTGGGTAGCCCACTTGTTGCCCCAGAAGAATGGGGCATGTGAGAAGAGCCACCCCAACCAACCAATCTGAACACGATGACAATATTTTGGTATGCCACTAACTTTTGCTGTGGTCTGTTACACGGATAGTTGACTGCTAGAGAGTATTATAAGAATACTGAGTATTTTATGAAGAGAAGCAATGTCTAAAACTTTTTTTAATTAATTTATCTATCTATCTCTCTCTCTATCTATCTATCTATCTTTGGCTGTGTTGGGTCCTCTTTGCTGCGTGCAGGCTTTCTCTAGTTGCAGCGAGCGGGGGCTACTCTTCATTGTGTTGTGTGGGCTCCTCATTGTGGTGGCTTCTCTTGTTGTGGAGCATGGGCTGTAGGCACATGGGCTTCAGTAGTCGTAGCACAAGGGCTCAGCAGTTGAGGCTCATGGGCTCTAGAGCTCAGGCTCAGTAGTTGTGGTGCACGGGCTTAGTTGCTCTGTGGCATGTGGGATCTTCCCGGACCAGGGCTCAAACCCATGTCCCCTGCATTGGCAGGCAGATTCTTAACCACTGCGCCGCCAGGGAAGTCCTAAGACTTTGTTTTCACTTAGTATTTTGTTCATCTTTCACAATAATGTCAGCTAAATATCCTAATAAAATAATTCAGGTGCATGGCTCTTCATCTCATGAATTTTGACTGAAAAATGAAACAATAAAGAGAAAAGGATGAGGGTGGGGAAGAAGGCAGAGTGGGAAGGAGAAAAAGTAAATGTATTTTCTTAACTAAGTTAGCAAGAAACAGGACTGAGATCGAAAGAGGCGAGCTATGAGAAAAATTCTAAGTTTATGGTAGAGAAGCCACCTCATTTGTCAAGTTTTCCCCTTTGTTATTGGCATCTTCCAGCTGTGCTTTTCCTATCTTTGAAAATGTGCACCTTCATTTCCTACAATTATATGTTTTTGTTGCTATTATTTCTGTTGTGATTAAGACCCTGGTCTTCTTTCAAGGTCTGCACCTTCTTATTCACCAAACTTCTGGTCTGATATACCCTGATCCTCAACTAAAAACGTCCTGCATATGGTTCTCTCCTCCTTGACTAGCGATTTTGGATCCAAGGTGGATCTAACCCACTATCATTTCTAGAATTCCTTTTCTGAGCTCTGAGGTCTTCCTTGTGTGGATTTCTTATCTACTAAAGTATAAGGAGGTGGGTGCAACATGTTCACACTGCTGGACCAAGAAGACCAAGACACAATGTTCAAAGAGATTCAATGGCTTGCAAACACTACAAAAATCAATAAGCAAACAAACCAAGACTATCTACAGGCCTTCAGATTCCTTCCTCGATGTAATCTTTACTGAGTGATGACATCCTTAAGTACCTACTACGTGCAAAATCCAGTACTATGCACTTCAGGGAGAAGAAGGCATCAGTAATTTCAATATAAAGTAAGGATCAGAGTGTTTCACAGAAATTCCGTCTCCCCACCCCACCCCCTGCCGTTCATCCTACGTAATGCTGGGTCTGTTTTAAATCTGTTTAAGTAAGACTACAGCATATTTAACATTGGTGTAACTTCTTGAGAATGCAAAAAATGATCACTGGCTTAAGCCAAAACAGAAGACAAGCATTTATTATGCTCCTGCTGTATGCCAGACTGTTTTAAGTGCTTCCGGTGTATAATATCATTTAATACACGTGCACGTGCACACACATAAACCCTCTAGAAAGTTACTCTCATTTTATAACTAATAGAATATTTAAGAGACTAATGAGTACAGAGACAGAAATGACTGACTAATTTTTCAACTTCCACAGCCCATGTCTCTTCCACATTTTCTCTATGGTATCTGATTTTGCAGATTAAAGATTCAGTGAAAATTGAAAACTCAGCCCAAAAATCCATTACTATGCTGACATAAAATACTTAGATAATGGTACAAGAAAACTGGAGTAATGATGACCACAAGGCAGGAAAGCTTTCTGTGTTAAGGGGTGAGTGACTCTTAAGTCAGTCCTTGGTTCCTTTGACTGAATTTCTAAATATAAACAAAACTTGGTTTAGTGCAAAAGAAAGAAAGACAAAGGTTTTCATCTTCAGGGGAAAATACAGTAACTCTTAGAATAACCTCTAAAAAAACCTCAAAATCTCTTAAGAAAAGAAGAAAAAAACCCAATTTGATAGAAAATCCCAAAGTATTCATAAGCTTCAGAATCACATGCCCTAAACTTCAGAATCAGCATTGCTAGGCACCAAATGGTAAACATTTCAAAGTTGCCTATCAATGAAAGGATTAACTATACTACTGCCTTTAAGGTACATAACCATACATATATCTATTTTTACAAATACCTTCTGCATATACCTAATTAACACTGAACTGCCTTACTTCATGTTATCTCTTACCATAACAAAAAGTTCCCTAACTTCATTGACAGATAATTTCAAGTACATAATATATCCTTCAAGTACATCTTTGTAAGACCCAAACCTGCCTCTAACCAGATATATAAGAAAAAAAAAAAACTTCATTTCATTAGTCTTTTTTATTTTTATTCGTAATTTTAAGGAGGACAACATGATGACCTTTCATTTCCCTTCATATGTAATAATCTATGACCTCTCTGAGGAATTTTCCTACAGTACAACCCTTCTCATGACTTAAAGGGCCCTTTGCATGCCCCAGCTATCTCTAGCTTCACCCTGCACTACTTTCCCCTTCTTCCTCTTCCCTCTTTCATTAGGGTCTACAAAATACTATTCAACTTCCTAATTCAAAGGTCTAACCTTTCTGTTAAGGTTAGAGGTTCCCCTGACACTTACCACAGATTGTAATAACATACTATGTTAATCACCAGACTCTAAATCGAAGAGAGCACAAGACTTTCTATTTCGCTCATCACTGTGTTCCCGATAACTAACTAGTACAGTGTCTGGCACACAGTAGGAACTCAATAAATATTGACTGAATAAATGAATATAGCAGAGTTTGCAGAGGTGAACTGGAGTAAGTCAGATCACAGGGCTTGAACTCATCCACAGGAAGGAGGTACAAACTAATTACTGGAGATGGGAACAAGAAGCATGCGTAAATCACGCCACTTAGCAAATTTTCTACACTTTCCTACATTGCACCTAGAAGTTCACAGAACACTTTATAACCTAGTTCTGGTCCTGTCAATCCTGCCTGAAGGGGAGTGTACAGTACAATATTGTTCAAATTCCCAACTGCAAATAATTTACATATTAATCTCAAGAATAGTTGGGGTATCCTGTATTTTCTACTGCCAGAGAGCTAAGGTTTATCTCAATCTTGCTGGGTTAACAGCACTTTATTTTTTATTTATTCAAATAAATTAATCACATACCTCTATGGATGTATAAATCTAAAAGTATGCTTTTTTATTATTCACTATTTACATTTAGCCTTAGAAATGCTAGAAATTCTGAATTTAAAGTCTTTTCCCACCTTTTTATTGAATCCAGAGCTACAATCTTAAGCATTATGTAATCCCCCCAAAAAAATAAGAAGTGAAGAAATGAGATACTTTGTTCGCCCTCAATAAATGTTTGTTTCCATCCTTCCTCACCTAAGAGTTCATACCCTTACCTTCCACTCCAGCCCTTCAACCAATCTAACATCTGCATGATGTCCATGCCCCTAATAGAATCTCCCATCCCTATTAACTGGCAGATATAAGACATGCATCAGAAGTAGAAACTCTAAACACAATTTTCCCCAAATATACTGTTACACAGCGCTATAAGCTAAGTTCACACAAAATTAAATACATATCTTGGCCAAATAAGAACCTAATATCATGAAACATGGTTTCTATGGCAATATGCATTTAGAGTTCCAAAAACTCAACTTGCAAAATCTTTTGGAACTGTGTTTTTAAATTAGAATGCCTACATTATGGAATATGTGGGTAAACAAAACTTCTGTGAATCAAATCATATCCTTGAACTGCAACGTTTTCAGTTTAAATAAAGTATATATTTAACTTGTTTTTGATGCTAATGATCTGGCTGATTCCTAATATACCTCTCTAAGATATATAAAATCTTTGTGTCCAATTAAATCTTTATGTGTCTCTTGGTTTCTGTAAATTTTCATAATTAACTTTCAGTCCAAAAATAAAATCCCTTATACTAATAAGTATGCTTTACGTAGAACTTTCAGACTAGAATACTACATAATTCCTAGCAGCTATACGTGTCACAAACAATTCCTTAAAGCAAATACAGTATTTGGTCACACTAATTACATTCATAATACATCCTACTGACTATTACGAACTCCATTCTTCTAGATATAATGTTAGGTTTAATAAAGCTTTCTTGCCCGGACCCATAAAAGAGCCATTTGCAGAAGCCTTCAGCCTCCAGCACCTCAACAAACTTGTCTTCCATCCAGTGGGCTTCAATCACAACCTCTCCAGTAAGAACTGAATCTCATACTTGGGGCTTAGTAAGACCTCTCCCAAATGTATTCCTTCCTTTATTCTTTAGAGTTCTCTCTGCACTTTAGTAGCCAATCATCTATTACTAGTTCAAATTACTGTGTAGTTTCTGTGTCCTAACTGGACTCTTACTCATACAACTTCCTTAAAAGCAATTTTTGTATTCTAATACTACGTTAATGATGCAATTCTGTACTTTTAAGAGAGTAAGTCTCAAAAACAATAGGAAGAGGAAAATTAACCATATATGGCAAGTGCTATCCAAGAACCACCGCTTACTGAGCACTTATTAAAAGTGTGTAAGGCACCAGAGATTTCATTATGTGGGCATGATCAATTAAATCACTGGCCATTGGTGACTGAGCTCAATCTCTAGTCCCTCTCCCCTCCTTGAACTGGAGAGTGGGCTGAAAGTTCTAACTCGCTAATCATAGTGGTTGGTTTTTCTGAGGCACAGCTCCCATTCTGAAACTATCTAGTCCCCCAACCAGGAGTTATCTCATTAGCATACAAAGACAGTAAATTTCTGTGGCAGAAACCGGGAGAAAAGACTAAACATTTACTTTTTATTTTACCACGCGTAGCCTCGTACAGCTACTTGCAGATAACAGAAGGCACCAAATTGTTTGGTTTCTTTGTCCTTGCTCATGGACTTGTCTTCGTTTAGAATGCTACCTTCAATCTCCCCATACATCTTCAACATTACCTCCTCTATGAGGCCTTTCCTGTTCTTAGAGCCTCTCCTTGGTCCTACCAATATATCCTGTATATACTTCACTTAACTTCTAATATAATGTATGCATTTCTGGCTCCCACCCACCAAACTATAAGTTTTTTTATAGTGTATTATTTATTTCTCTATCTGCTTAAGACAAAGAATAAATGAATGGATGGACATGATAATGAGAGTCGACTGGGTATCTAAGCAGAAATGTACAACAGGAACTGAAAACCTGAAACAAGAGTTTATGTGAGGGTGAAAATTTTATTTTGAAAATACAAACTTGGTAGTAATGAACATATATGACTGAGAAACTACATAATCTCTCAAAGCTTGCAAAGAAGAAAGCAGAAAATCAAAGACTAAACCTTCAAAAACTCCTACAGTTAAGTAGACACATAGTATATGGTATTAACAGCCAAATTTTACCATGCTGTATTGCCCAAATGTAAATAGTTTAAATATATGTACTGAAAGTACACAGCAAAAGCTGACAAGCTTACAAAAATCTTGCCCATAGCTAGGCCTACTTGCTACTGTCTTCTTACCCATCAATTCTCAACTTCTCTGTGTTTGTAGTACTTGTTCAAATATTAAATATTTTTGGCAGCATACTTGAAAAGGTTTAAAACTTTCACCACAACAAAATTCAACAACTCCTAAAGGAAGTGGTAATAATTACAACACAATTATTATTCCAGTACAACAATACTGTTGCATCGTATCTGCAAAAGGAGTTATCACACTGCACAGTAGTATCTCACCCTCTTGATTATCCAGGCACTAAGACATGCTCACAGGCAAAATATTGACAAGTTCCAATACATAATATTTATATGGCACTAACTTAAAAGTAAGCTATAATTGTTACCTCTTATTCACAGCAAGTGTATTCCACTCTACACTAAATCACAAAACCTGTTCAGTTCAACATTCTGCTTAAGAGATACTAGAATAATTACAATACATTTACTAAGCTATAGCAAAAAAAAAAGTTTTAAACTATGATCATTCTTGGTGGCACATCTCTGAAGATTTGACAACAAAAAGGCTGAGAACACTACTCTTAAGACAAAGGCTATCAAATAAGTACCAGGGTCACAGATGGAATGTGGATGACAGCAGCAATAAAATCTATTCCGAATGTTTAATAAAGATATTTTACAAGAATATCCTGATATACATACATTACTTTCCTTGGCTGAAGCTGCAACTGCCAAGTTAGCTTCTGTAAAACACTACCATCTGTCAAATTAAGCTAACCTTGTTATTCTGTTTTTTTAATTTTGGTTACAACTGAGTTAACAGTTGGTTTTTGGTTTCAGTGCATAAAAGCTACACAATAGAACATAATAAATGTATATCTATTTTATATTTATGCAAGCTTCAGTAAAAATATAATAAAAATACTTTAGTTCAAGAAAGAGTTCCAGAAACCTCCTTTCCTGTCTTCCTTTAAAACAGTCCTAACTCAAGGATAAAAAAATACTGCCATCAAGTGGAGTATTAATGGGAAGGAGAAACTTTTCAATAAAGCTGCTGGTTCTCCAGATGAGAAAAATCAACTCGGACACCTACTTAGACATGCAAAATTCAAATCCAATTGGAATAAGACTTAAATACCAAAAGCAAAACAAGAAAAAGATTATACGGCAATAAAAGAGAGTATCTTTATGAAACAGGTATGAAAGATCAAAATAAAGGAAACTAATTACATATAAGACTAAATCAAAATGGACTCCTATTCATGAAAGAACAACATAAAGGGAGTAAAAAGACATACTGATAAACGGAAAAAGATATTTGCAGAATATGTAAGTTGGGGAAAAAAAAGTAGTATATAAACTATAAAGAACTCCTTCAAATCAAAAAAGGTAAAACAATCACCCCCCCCAAGAAAAAAAAACAGAAACAAATGTGAATTTCGCAGGGAAAAAAAGCCTCAATGGTCCATAAACATATAAAAAGATAACCAATTAGGTTATCAACACCAGAATGGTTAAGTTTGTGTAACCATAAGTATAAATAACCACCACATATGCTCATATGCTTCCTTCTCTATCCCACCAAAGCATCACATGCTCAGATACCCTGGGTGCCCTCCCTCTGATGCCACAAGCAAAAATGGAAATATCATCAGTTCTATTAGTTCTGCAGCTTATTACCAACTTGAAGTCCCGGCGCCACTGTGGAAGCCCGGAAGTCAGTTCTGAGAATATGTATGGTACAACTAGAACAGGCACAAAGAGTGCCCATGACCCCAGGAGGCCTGTGCAGAGAGCTCCTTCTTCCCTCCAAACGCTGGAAATTTTAGACCTGAGGCAGTGGACTGCTGCTAATTTCCTTTCAACCCACTTCCTTGGCCCTGTCCTGACCCAAAGCCTTTCTCTAAGGTCTCATGGGAAGACATTAGGGGCCCTCTTTCTGACACACCAAGACCAGCTCAGAGGCCTCAGTGGAGGATACAGCAAGCCCCACACCTCCAGCCCAAGCTTGCATGTATTCTGGCTCAAATTATGATGCATAAACTTTTATATATGCAGGTGTATGGTTGGTTCTCACATTAGTGCAAGCACAGCATCAGATCCCGGCCACTAATGGTTCTTCATTCCTGGTCCCTCTCTCTATACTCCTCCCCCACATCTTTCCTCTTCACTAAGGACCTAGCTCTCAGCTCTGCAGCCAAACCTGTCCTCAAAGTTAGTGCCACTCACCCCAACAGAGCCACTTCCAGGCTGAACACCACCAACAAAAACCCAACAAATAATAAGTTTCTAGTTCAAAACAAGCTATTCTTCTGTCTCATTCTCACATGGACCAAAAACCGTAAGAAAAGTCTTTCTCTGCTCAATTGTTTACCTGTCCACAGTTCATCCCACCCCATCATTGGTCCCCCAAGTTCTTTCCAAACTTCCAAGCTAACTACAATGTGAAAGTACTTTTGTACCCTGTGGGGAAAAATACACATCATAAAGATTATTCTTGTGTGTGCTATTAATTATTAAAGTGATTAATGTTAGTCTGAGGCATGAAGAAGAAAAGGCTTTTCATTCCTCAGTAGTGAGCATTCTTTATGAGGTATTACTTTAAAAAATATAAAATGAAGGAAAAATTGTGCAATTTCATTTTGTTTTGTAAGCATATCAGTACATGCTCCTAAGTGTTTTACCTCTAGGAACATCTTTAACTTTTTTGCCATTTTCAGACTTGGAAAAATAAGTAGCTTTTGCTATTGCTGATCCTGTGAGAATGTAAAACTGAATAATAAATGAGAAACAATACTTAAAAGTCATCCAAAAATAGCCAATAAGCACATGAAAAGATGTCCAAAACCATTAGTCATTAGGGAAATACACATTGACACCACTACATACTCATTAAAATGGCTAAAATATAAAAATTGACAATACCAAGTGTTAACAAAGATATAGACCAACTGGAACTCTCATACATTGCTGATGGGAAGGTACAATGGTATAACCATTTTGAATAAACATTTAGCCATATCTTACAACAATTCCACTCCTATGTATTTGTCCAAGAGAAATACTTTAGAAGTATATCAGGTAACAAAGTAACGAACTGTCCTTTAAAAACAGCAATAAAGAAGGATGTGAGGCAGTTAACAGAGATACCATAAAACATTACTAAAACTGGATGGAGAAATCATGGGGAAAATAAGGGAGGAGGATTAAAATGAAGTCATCGATAAGTTTTTCCACAGACAAAAGGCAGGCTGGGACTTCCTTGGTGGTGCAGTGGTTAAGAATCTGCCTGCCAATGCATGGGACACGGGTTCAAGCCCTGGTCCAGGAAGGTCCCACATGCCACACAGCAACTAAGCCCGTGCACCACAACTACTGAGCCTGTGCTCTAGAGCCCACGAGCCACAACTATTGAGCTCACATGCTGCAACTACTGAAGCCCACACACATAGAGCCTGTGCTCCGCAACAGGAGAAGCCACTCCAATGAGAAGCCTGCGCACCACAACGAAGAGTAGCCCCACTCACCACAACTAGAGAAAGCCCGCGCAGCAACAAAGAGCCAATGCAGCCAATAAATTAATTAATTAATTAATTTTTTTACAAAGGCAGGCTAAGGACATGGCGGTGGGGTGGGGGGCAAGGACCATAGGGTCCTGCTCTGTTTCACTATGACAAGATCAGGGTGTAGCAAGAAAACTCTGGATAGCTGTTTATAAAGGTCTCCTAGGGTGACATTAGCTTAGAAATTATTACATTTAAGGGTGTGATCTTATACTATCAGTGTCCCAGAATAGACTGGCATGTTTTAGTTCACAAGAGTAAAATACAAGAAAGAAAATAAACCAAACCATTTGTTCATTTGTTAGGGGGTGAAGCCGAAAAAATAAATAAATTTAAAAAAAAATAAATAAAAGCAGCAATAAAACAAAAACATCCACTATCATCACTTCTAAACAACATTTATCATATGTCTTACCTAGTATAAGAAAAAATGAAATTATAGGCATAGAAATTGCAAATAAATAAAACTGTCATGATTTATTTATGATATCTTTTATGTAGACATTCCAAAATTATCTATGGAAGTATTAGAATAAAGTTTAGCAAGGTGGCTAAATATAAGATCACTATCCAAAAGCTAGCTGCATTCATACACACCAGTAACAAATAACAAACATTTTAAAGCACCACATATTATTGTTATCAGAAAGTATCAACTACATAGGACAAACAATGTGTAAGAATTCTACTGTTAAAATTATAAACTAAAAAAAAAAAAAAAAAAAAAATTAAAGAAGACCTAAATAAAAAGAAGTATACCCTGTTCATGGATAGAAAGACTCAATCATAAAGATGTTAATGATCCCAAATTGGTATATAGATTCAATAAAATTACTAAAAAACTCAAACAGGGTTTTTCAGAGAACTTGGTAAAATTATGCTAAACTTTCTAAGGAAGATAAAGTACCATAATACTTCGGAAGAAGAGGGGCAAACTTATTTTTTCAGTACTAGAGATTACTATGAAGCCAAAGCAACAAAGACAGGACGGTATTCACAAAACAAATGACGGAACAAAACAGCAGAGGGTGAAAAAAAGCATTTTCCATAAAGCTTTTATATATGACAGAGATGGTCTGTCAGTTCAGTGGGGGAGAGCATTAACTTTTCAATAAGGTAAGATTAACAACAACAAAAAATCATATACAAAATAAAAATTAAATTGGATCCCTACCTCACACCAGGTACAAAATATTAAGTACAGACAGAATAAGATCTAGATGTTACAAACATAACTTTAAAATTCTTACTACTATATAGATGAATTTCATTTATATATCAAGGTGAAAAAAGTTTCCAAAGTTAAAACAACTAAAATTAAAAACATATACCTTCAGGAATTCAGAGCGGCAATAAAAAGGAACTCAAGGGGAAAATGAAAACAGGATTCAAGCTGATTACAATCTCAAATGAAAATGGAGGGATGCGATGAGGGGACTATACGGTTAGATATAGGTTCCTTTCAAAGTTCTCACTTGTGTTTTAAGTAGTGCTTTCAATGTGTGCTTATCATTAAAGATTAATATGCTATTTCATAAGTAAGTAAAAACATTTGCATAGAGAGCTGATCATGATCCAACGTTTATGATTCATTCAATTCTGTGTACTTCAGAACCAACTAGTGTATACATTATTAAAACAAATCCACAAAAAAATATCTCACCACCTGTGGAGGGAGTAAATGCAGAATTGGCATTACAAAAATAATAATGTAGACAAAGTTAAAAGTTATCCTAGCACATAGAGCAAAAAGGGAAAGAAATTATAAAATGAAATTTGAAGCAAGGTAGAGAGATAAATGGTATCTAATATTCAAATAATGTAGTTTCAGAAGGAGAAAGAAAAAAGGAATAGAGTAGAAGTAATAATTCTTAAATCTATATCTCTTTCCTGAGAAGAACACTAAAGTTTTCAGATCAAAAATCCTCGCCAGGATGGTTAAAAATACACACACACACACACACACACACACACACACACACACACACACGTGTGTGAAATTTCTGCACTCTAAAACCAAAGAAGAAATCTTATAAGCTTATACAGAGGGTTAACAACTTATCTACCAAAAAAAATCAAACGGTATTAAACTACACAGAAAAACATAGTTAAAATTAAACACCTAAACACCTATTTTTAAAAACTTATTAGCTACTAACATGTAACACAATTAAGTAATATTTTTGATGAAAGGTATATTGTAAAAAATTTTAAATATCATCATTTAAATTAGAATTCCATATTATCCCAACAAAATCAAGAATGCTATAAGTAAAAATATGCTAAACAGTCTTATCTTATTGAGGGCACAGGGAAGGAGAGAAAACTATTAATTATTTATAGAAAAAACATGCTTAAATATATTCGTTTAGAATTAAAAGAGCAGAAAAGGCTCTTTAAATAAATCAAAGTCAGAGGGCAATAAAAGGATTAAATTTGTTATCACTATATATGGAAATGATGAAATCTTACTAAAAGACCAGCAAAAACACAAGTTTGGATTAGATCCATTAGAAATACAAAGATAATTTGATGAAATTACATTAAAAGTAGAGGTGTCAGTATCTCTCAGAATTTAAGACATAAAGAAAAAAACATGAAATATTCAAATGACACTATAAGTGTTCATTTAATATATAAATATAGAACTCTATAACTCTCAAAAAAATACATATCCTTTTCATATGATCATTAAAACCTCATGTACAGGGCTTCCCTGGTGGTGCAGTGGTTGAGAGTCCGCCTGCCGATGCAGGGAACACGGGTTTGTGCCCCGGTCCGGGAAGATCCCACATGCCGCGGAGCGGCTGGGCCCGTGAGCCATGGCCGCTGAGCCTGCGCGTCCGGAGCCTGTGCCCCGCAACGGGAGAGGCCACAACAGTGAGAGGCCCGCGTACCGCAAAAAAAAAACAAAACAAAAGACATGTGATAAAGAGTCAACATCTAAATCTGATTTCAAAGCATTTTAAAAACGTGTAACTGTAAGGACATTTCATATTACAATGAAACAATACATAACAGAAACTAGTATTAACCCTAGTAGTATTCTGTAATCTTAGCTAAAACAATGAAACAGTTTATGAGTAAAGAGGTGTAAAGATTGGCAAAGAGGAGGTCAAATGATAATTATTTGCAAATGATATGGCCTGCATACAAAGAATATTGAAGAATATCAACAGAATAGTAGAACTAATGAAAATTCATTAAGGCAGCTGGATACAATGTTAGAATAACAAATCAAAATTAGGTGAGAAAAGAAAGGAGTAAAAAGGGAATAAGCAGCTGGATCCCTTTCTCTCTGCAAACCAAGTCTTATGCTAATACCAAGATAACCAACTATTTCATACTAAAGAATATCCATTTTATATAATGTTTAGAGTGATTTATATAATGTTAACTGTCCCTTGAAATGTTGTATTATATTTTTATAACTTTAGATAATACCTAAATTAGAAAATACCACATTATTTTAACTAAGAAATTTACCCTGAATTCAGCTTGTATTGTTTTGCAAGTTTTGTTTTAACTCTTAATTTGGTTAATCTGTGACATCCTTCCCACCTAACCCCCAGTATAACTAAGTGAAAGTTGACTGTTGATCCATAAGATTCCTTCTGCCTCCATCCTCTACTATTTCTTTTTTATCCTCCCTGTCTGGAATAAATGTATGCTTTGCTACACTAAACACTCAGATCTTAAAAAGTTGCTCATGTCTAATCATACTAACTTTAAGGCTTTAAAAGAAGATTCAGAGGCATTTAATGACTTGCCCAAGGTCATAGAAAGGTGATTTAGATCAACCCACATCCTAGTCTTTTCACTACACCACCTTTATTCTAACAGTTGTCCACAGTTTCGAGCTTTCATCGTTTCTCAATAATGTTAAATCGTGAGATTCAGTTAGGGAACTAAAATAACCCCTGCCCTTGCATTCCTTTTAAAAAACACTCACTCATTCATCAAATATTTACTGAAACCTACTAAGTGCACGGAGTTGTTCTAAGCCCTAGGGTGAAATGAAATAGGCAAAATACCTTCCCTTATGAACCGTATGTTTTATTTAACTCAGGAGGATACATTTAATGAAAATAGTATCCAGCTCACTTAACTCTACAAATTAATTTGGTCCCTGAGAGGAAGGCTACTATATTGCTGCCCTAAAGAATACTTATTTGGTAGTGTATATATGTCAATGCTACTCAGCAGCATAGCACAGGAAGATCAGCTTGGTGCTTTGCCACCACCTAGAGGGGTGGGATAGGGAGGGTGGGAGGGAGGCTCAAGAGAGGATATGGGGATATATGTATGCATACGGCTGATTCACTTTGTTCTACAACAGAAACTAACACAGCATTGTGAAGCAATTATACTCCAATAAAGATGTATTTTTTTTAAAAATCCTTATTTGGGACCTGAATCTATGAATCAAATTTCTGAGATGCAAGGATCCTACACTTCGGTAAATATCAAGCACAAAGGCCGAATACACGTGTTCAAGAACAAAATTATGACAGATTTTAACTGTAGCTAATCTGCTGCCAACTCCACTTCACCTGTATCATCTTAAACCTCAAAAAACAGCTCTCTGCAGTTACAATTAATCTCATAACTCCCTGCCATGGCTAAACTTGAGCAATCAAGCAAAGAACACATCAGAGGAAAAGACAGCCCTTGCCTTATGTTACCCTGTGACAAGCTACTCTGTAGGTGACAAAAGACATATGAGTGTTGTGCTTTTTTTTTTTTTAATCATACATCCTTCTGGAAGAAAAAAAAATCTTGAAAAATAGAAAACTGTTCCAACTACCAAAATATGGCTCTTTATATAAAGCTAATATTATACATGAGCATACAACACACAATTTTTTAAAGGACAGCAGAAAACAGGCTAAGATTTTGGTTATGCAATATGCACTAGGCAATTCTCGTTTTACTAATAATTCATAAAGTTTCTAATTTAAAAGCAAAGAGTTTCACTTTTGTTTCTTCTAAAGTAGTTCATTTCCTAGTTACTAGCTTGAAGTCTACTTCCTAGTTACTAGCACAGTGGATTTAAATTGTCAATTCATTTTAAGTGGATGGTTTAAGGTATTTGAACCTATACGAATATTTTTAAATAGTTCTGAGTAACAAAGTAATAGTATATTGATATAGAAAGCAAACACATTACATGTTTCTTTTAAAAATAATACATAAACACCATGATGGAAGTATAAAAATAAATGCAATTGTATTGCTCTAAAAAAATGTCCACAGTATCAATGAGATGATCTGACAGACACACACTAAAAACAGCATCATAATGGTAATATTTTAGACTAACAGCTACTCCCTTTGTTTAAAGAGGGGACTCAGTAAACTAGGAAACTGGACTTGGTGGCCAGGACCACTTTCAGTAATTTGATTCTTGATTCACAATTTTATGCATAAACCTCTGAATTGGGCAGATCTGCATTACCTAATTTTATGCTAAAGAAGTACTTTAGTCCAAAATCAATTTAAAAAACTCACAAATTTCTTGCCAATGTTCAAATTTAAGAGATGTGAAAAATAGTTATATTTCCCACTTTGTAACACATAGCCTTTAATATTCAACTTTGGACAGAACTATAAACAGAAGCGACACCAAACCTATTAAATATTGCTTAGTATACATATGACCACAAGATTCTCCTCTAAGTGTTAAGACTTTGTCATACTCAACATCAAAAACTAAAGTTTAAGGTATTCCAAACAGAATGGAGGGGATTAGGAGATAAACTGTTCTAAACTCCCATTATTAAATCTAGAATTATTTCACTGTAAATAAACTGCAGTCTGCAATAGTCTTCTAAATTAACCAGTACAGCACACAAGAGTTCCAAAGACAAGTTTCCCAAAGCGCCTAAACTAACAATGCACTATCCTTGCTTTCCAAAATTCTTGAGCATCTTCAATTACCTCAAGTACTATAATAAAATTCTAAAAATAATCTCAAAGCAAAAACTTAGCAAGCTGCGTGTATACACATAGTCAGCAGGACAGCAGCCCTTATTCTAAAATCAAGCACAGGTAGGATATAACAATGCCAAAACTACAACAGGGTGGGGCATTCACTACTCTCCCAGAAAAATCAAATATACTTTTGGTAGCTGCTCTCTGTAAACGCTGGTTACCCCCATAATTCCAAGACGAGTAAAGCAATGTTTTCCTTTTGCCCAAAATGCTTTTCACACCAATGATCACCCCCCCCCCAAAAAATTAAGTCATAGCCAACTACTTTTCAGGATATGGTGCAAGCCGTGATAGTGCACTTGAGATTCTGAAAGCAAAATCTAGAAAAAAAGTAGCATCTCTCATTACTTAACGTAAAAGATCTGAAACTTCACGCAGATTTTTTTCTTAAGTGAGTGACCATTCGAATGTGTGACTAAGGCAAGAGTAAAGGGTGAACGATGGAACAAGGTCAAACTTAGGGGACAAAGGATTCCTGGAATAAACACGGCCAGAAAGGTTTCCTTAAGGGACAGTTTCTATATTCAAAAAAGAAAAAAAAGAAAAGAAAAAGAAACGGAAGGAAGGAAGGAAGGGAGGAAGGAAAGGAACGAAGGGAAGGAAGGGAGGGAAGGGAGGGAGGGAGGAAGAAAGGAAAAGGAACCAGCCAAATCCTCTACTTTTACACCGAGTCTACCTGGTTAATGTACCTGTCCCGCCAGGCCGACTATTCAATTCTGGTGGAGACCCTTTTGCAAAATAGCAGGCCTGGAATGTTTCTACCTTGGAAATAAAAACTGGGTTCAGAAGGGATGACAACTGGCTATTCCTTTTTTATAAAAGGGGAGGAAGATAAAGTTTAATTAAGAAGCCATATAGAGGAGTGTAGGAATGTGAGGTCGCGCTCAACCAAATACCCGGCACCGTCTGTTACAGGAAAACAATCGGCAAGAAGGAAGTGGACTGAAACACGCTAACTACACCCCGCTTTCCACACGCAGCCCGGAACTGGGCGCGACGCCCCCAAAGCGCGTAGGGGCGGGGGGCAGCAAGGGGGAAGCCCAGGGCAGCGGAGGCCCGGGCGGCAGCGGGGGAGGCCGGGGAGGTCCCGGCCGAGGCGGGTGAGGGCGGCATGTCAGAAGGAGGAGCGGGGCCGGGCCGCACCGGCTCGCGGCTTCGCCTCACCTTCTGCGCCGCGCTCTGCTGCAGCACGTTCTGCTCCACGGTCATGGCCCCCGCAGCGCCGGCGGCGACACCGGCGGCGGCGTCCGGCTCCTCGAGCCTCCGCCGGCCCTGACTGCCACGCTCCGCCGAGCTCCAGGGAGCGGCGCGGACGGCCGGGGAGGACAGCGCCCCCGCCAGCCAGGCGCGAAGGCGATGGCGGCCGGCGTGCGCGGGCACCGCGGGCTGGCGGCGAGGCGCAGACAGCAAGGGCCACGGCGGCGGCCCCACGACTCCGCGCGGCCCGCCTCAGCACGGATCGTCGGCCGCGGCCCGGGCCATGAGCGGGGCGGCGGACACTCGGCGCGGTAGGGCGCGAGCAAGTCCGGACGCGTCACTCACGCGCTCCTTCGCTGGCGGCTCGCGGGCCACTGCGGGGAAGGGAGAAGGGACAGAGGGAGCGGCCGGAATGGCGCTGTCCTCCTCCTCCCGCCGCGACTCCTCCTCCCCTCCCCTCCCCTCCCCCAACAGTCGTCACCGCCCCCGCCCGGCGGCTCCTCCCGCGCCGAGCCCCGCCCTCCGGCCGCCCTAACCCTACATTATGACCCGCGGGGCGGTGGGGCGGGGCGGAGCCGCCCCGGAGCCCCACCCCCCGCACCCGCGCTCCCGGGGGTGGAGCGAGGGAGCGCCACGTGGGCCGGGCCTCGGAGCCGCCCCTGCGGCAGGTTGCGCGACGCCTGCCCTTGGCTCCGCGATGCTCCAAGCCGAGGCGGGAGGGCAGCGTTTCTCTCTGTGCCCAGAATTTGTTAGATCGCTGGCTTTCCGAACTCCTCCAAGACAAAACATTTCTCTCCAGGCCACATAACGTCCCAAAACCGCTTTGGGTCCCGAATCCCAGCTCCTTTCTATGTCTCTGGCCTTTCTAGGAATTTCACAAGCAGTATACTCGCCCGAAGGGAAAAGTCAAGTGTGGTTTAAGCAAAAGGCTGTCAGAAGCCCTTATGCTGGAATGTACTTTATTCCTTAACTAATCATTACGTAAATGAATATTGATATTCTCTGTCTACTTCTTTCATTCAAACGTGTGCCAGTCACTGCTAGGCTCTGGAGAAATAAGGTATATTTTCCAAAGGTTTGATATAAATGAAATACGGTCTATACAACAGACAATATTACAAAAGTATCACTGCTTAGATGGTATACATCACCTAATATCCCAGTTGCCAAACAATTACCTGTTAACCACCCTGCTTGGAATACTTGACTATATGTGGCATTGTAAGGAAAACCTAATATTGAGAAAGCAATCTGTAGCCTCAAAAATATCTTAAGTTTCAGGAGCTAATCTGGGGATAGGAAGCAGATAGGGACGTGAGGGTGATGGTGTGGCGGGAGAGGGGGAATAATCAGTGCGTATTGTCACAAATACAATGCACACATATGCAAATCTGGATACAGTTTTTAATCTGATGGCAAGAAAAGCAAGTTTGGTACGTGATCATTGAAATATCAGGTTTTATTTAATAATCATGGATTACAGTAACTCCTAAGGTTTTGTAATCAATCTGTGCACTTTACAAACTGTCTTTGCTCTGCACCCTTAGATGTCTTCAATCGCTTTTGGGGTCTTTCTCTTGAGTCTTCATGTTTATTTGCTCATTTGATTTTGACAGATTACAAATTTTATTTTACATCTTTAACAGAAGAATTTGAAAGGTTGTGAAGTGGTTGGAAACCCAGAATTTTAAGGAATAATGCAACAGTTCTGATAGAATGCACACATTTTTTATAACACTGAGACCCAAAGAGGGTGACTTGTCAACAAAAGCTTACTACAGCCCATTTTTCCTCATTTATAGATGAAAATTCTTTCCACATATCAACTCCAAGTTTGTCTGTGTTACAGATTTTTTTTTAAATCTATCCAGTTCATGACATTTGAATTTAAGAAAGTTAAATTTAACATAAAAATCTGGTACTGTGGTTTTATTAGGATATTGCCAGATACTAGTTTAGTTTCTAGAATTTGGCAATAAATGTTCCTCTGAGTTAGATTTTATTTTTTAATTTTTAGTTTTTTAAACATCTTTATTGGAGTATAATTGCTTTACAATGGTGTGTTAGTTTCTGCTTTATAACAAAGTGAATCAGCTATACATATACATATAACCCCATATTTCTTCCCTCTCGCATCTCCCTCCCTCCCACCCTCCCTATCCCACCCCTGAGTTAGATTTTAGTTCCACAGAAAATTATCTTACCAGTGCTTACTATACTATTACCAAATAAAACTCTTTATAGGGTAGTTTGTACCCTAATCACTTTTGATGGTTTCCTATTTAATTTTCTTTAAATCTTAATTGTGGTTTTGTAGAACTTTAAGAAGTAAATTTCATGTTTCCTTATAGGTATTCTTTTTTTCCAGAAAGCATACAATCGGAATGAATAGAGGTTAAAAGTGTGAGAATTTGAGATAAATTTGCACATAAGACGCATTGCCAGATATCCTAAATCATTGTTAAAATGTGCCCCAGTATCAGTTTTGCTGTTCATGCGTCAGCCTTAATATGGATGGTTGCTGGAATTATATATCCCCATTATATTATTTAATAATTCCTAAATTATTGCATTGCTCTGGATTGTTGACACTTAGGTAAGCAAGTAAGGTGATAAATTTCATATAAAATTTAATGTTTAGTTCTTTAAATTTATTTTTATTGAAGTATAGTTGATTTACAAGGTTGTGTTACTTTCTGCTGTACAGCAAAGTGACTCAGTTATGCACATATATACATTCTTTTTTAAACTCTTTTCTGTTATGGCTTATCCCAGGATATTGAATATAGTTCCCTGTGCTATACAGTAGGACCTTGTTGCTTAATCATTCTATATGTAATCGTTTGCATCTACTAACCCCAAACTCCCAATCCATCCCTCCCCCAACCCTGCTCCCCCTTGGCAACCACAAGTCTGTTCTCTATGTCTGTCTGTTTCTGTTTCATAGATAGGTTCATTTGTGCCATATTTTAGATTCCACATATAAGTGATATCATATGGTGTTTGTCTTTCTCTTTCTGACTTACTTCACTTAGTATGATAATCTCTAGTTGCATCCATGTTGCTGCAAATGGCATTATTTCATTCTTTCTTATGCCTGAGTAGTACTCCATTGTATATACGTACCACATTTTCTTTATCCATTCATCTGTCGATGGATATTTAGGTTGTTTAAATGTTTAGATTTTAACACAAAGTCTGTTTTTCTATTGTGGATCAAAATGATGTTTCTAACAATATTTAATATTATATCTTATATATGAACCAAGGACATTGGTATTATTCTATCCTGACCCTTTATTTCTTTTCATTTAGAAAGGGTGGTATTATTCTATCCTGACTCTTTATTTCTTTTCATTTAGAAAGGGTTTGAAAATCTGTTACTGGACACCCAAAGTCTAATATGTTGCCAAAGCACATCTGTAAGATATGAACAAGTGAGAAACATTCAGTTCACAGGGTAGATTTGAACAATTGCCACAGCAGAAAAGTGTTTTTTAAATCTACTTTGAAGAGGATTGGAATTATTTTTCTTCTTAAGGTGTATTGACATTCTGGGACAATTTTGTTTCCACCAATAAGGGAACCATAAGCAATCATTCAAAGAGGAGGTTTCTATGATGTCACAATAGCACCACTCAGCAATAGAGTGTTCAGATTGGAACCTGTAAGAGTACTTCCTGACTAATACATGCACAATAAAATGCATATTGAATTAAATGGACAGCCATGAAGGAGAGAAAAACAAGTGTATTTACACTTTTACAGTGTGTGTCTAACTCTAACTTCTCATTCCAATCTGACAGCTTTGTGGTCCTGGCAGCCATATTGTTTTATAAATATATCACTATTAGGATCTCCAGCCATCAATAATGCCTCCCACACTGAGAGTCTCCAGATGTTGCTTCTTTGGTCAGCATATTAGTTTGCTAGGGCAGCCATGACAAAATACCATGGACTGAGTAGCTTAAACAACAGAAATTTATTTTCTCACAGTTCTGGAGGCTAGAAGTCAAAGATCAAGGTACCAGCAGGGTTGGTTTCTCCTGCTGCCTCTTTCCTGGGCTTGCAGATGCTGCCTCTGCATATTTGGTTGACGCTCTGTATACACACGCCCCTGGTGTCTCTTTCTCTTTTTATAAGGACCAATCATATTGGATTAGGGCCCCACTCTAACAGCCTCATTTTAACTTAATCCCTCCTTAAAGATCTTATCTCCAAATATGGTTATATTCTGAGGTACTAGGGGTTGGGACAAACTATGAACTTTAAGGGAACAAAATTCAGCTCATAGCAGTTATATTTAGCCTACTTTACTTATAATCCTATACTTCATGCCTATGTGACGTCAAATATCCTGTTTTCCTGCCCCATCCCATAACCTCTTAGATTGTCAAGGGATGCATTAACACATTAAAAGATAGTATCTCCACATTTTCTGCCAATATTGACACTTCCAATTAGAATAGTTTTGAAAAACTGAAAACAGATTCTAGTTGAATGTGAACTATATCTTTGCAAGGTCTACTTTGAAAGCAAGATCTACGTGGAGAAAAAGCTATACTTCATCAACTGAGAGACAGTACAATAAAGTGGAGATTTCTTGCATGAATCACTTGTTCTTCTTACCTTGAACATGCTCAAAGCCATACTCTGACACTGAAAATGGTTTAGAATCCCAGACCCTTTCTCATTTCTTACCTCTCTTCCCCTGCTATAGTGGTAGGCAAACATTCCCTGAAATTATCCTATGACATATATGGGCAGAAAAAAACACATCAGAAAGTGACTAATGTCACTTTTCGAAACCTCTATCTCCCTTATTCAGGGCATATGATTACTACGTATGTCCAAATCCCAAAGAACCACTGAAAGACTGATAGCTGGTTTATCTTGGCCAGCTTCCTAAAGCCTTCTGCATATTCCTTGCCTAGTTGCTATCAGGAACATTCCTTGTACTTCTGTTGCTCTGCTCTGAATCACGGAAGAACTACCCATGCATATCCCATGTTCTCAGCTCAGCTGGCTTCAGAATGGATTGGCCAATGAAAGGGATAGGTGGGGTATTAGAATGTGAGAGAAAGGGAGAAGCCAGGCCATTCTGCTTTCTCCTTCTCCCTCTCCCCTTGGGGGCATCTCTTTGAGCTATGTCTCTTCGGTGGTTCCACTTTTCACCAGATTGACCTACCCTGGTTCAAGGTTCTCCTGGTGAAGCAAGTCCCTGAGCTCTGGAAACCTTGCCTCCTCCCATCATCTCTCCAAATTAAGAGTCATAATAATTTCTTGCTGTTGCTAAACTCTGATTTAACTCACTGTCCCTCTTTGGTGTACTCCTCCCTTACCTGTGTAACCAATCCTTTGAATTATCCCTTGATTTAAATATTCAGAGAGTACTGTGTTTTTCTGACACGACCTTTACTGTCATATGTTCTCTGGGTCTCAGTAATCTATAAAATGAGAATAATAATATAGGGTTATTTTGATGATTACATGATTAAGTACATGTAAAGTATTTAGAACACCATGAGGCACAAAGTAAATACATAATAAATGTGAGCAGGTTCTTGCTATGATTATTATTAGAGATTCCACATGATCTATAAATTGAGAAGTTAAAACCATTAGATGAACACCAAGAAGAATTATTCAGCTGGGTTTGAATATTCTGAGTCTAGGAAAACAATACAAGTAGCAGAGTTAAGTGAGATCAGTTTACAAAATCTGACAGTCTAAGAAGGGACTGTTCTACTGACATTTCTGTAATAGTTTCATATATCATATAATGTACAAAAGAATTAGTTTAGTTATTCCTGGGCAACTAGTTTACCACTAATTTCAGACCCTTGATGATCATTTGTGTTCTCTCTTGGATAGTAAAAAGGACACAAAGTTCAGATATAAATGTCTTTAATTTTTAAAAATACATACTAGAGATATGGCAAGTCAGAAATTTATTTTGGCACAAACAAAGCTATTAGCAAGTAGAAACAGAACAAAAGGAAAAAAAACCTTAAAGATTAGGCAGAAGTGCTACTCATTTTTGGATTCTGCACAATGTTTATGCTAAATAGGCGCTCAATAAGTGTAATTAAAATGAATTTATAAACAAAAATAAAACCAAATTTAGTGCTTCCCTCATGGCGTAGTGGTTAAGAATCCACCTGCCAGTGCAGGGGACATGGGTTTGAGCCCTGGTCTGGGAAGATCCCACATGCTGTGGAGCAACTAAGCCCGTGCACCACAACTACTGAGCCTGCACTCTAGAGCCCATGAGCCACAACTACTGAGCCTGTGTGCCACAACTACCAAAGCCCATGCGCCTAGAGTGGTGCTCCGCAACAAGAGAAGCCACTGCAATGTGAAGCCCATGCACCGCAACGAAGAGTAGCTCCCGCTCACTGCAACTAGAGAAAACCCGTGTGCAACGACGAAGACCCAAAGCAGCCAAAAATAAAATAAATAAATTTTAAAAATAAGTAAATGAATAAAACCAAATTTTAAAAATCCCCTTTCCTACTTTCTAGGCTTTCAGAAACTGTTTTTAGTATATTTAGAATACCTATTACCATCTTATAAAATGAGATGTATATACAATAATCTACTATTTTCTCAGTCTAGCAGTTTGGTCTGTTTTGCATTAACAACAATGCATGGAATTTTTTTATGTGAAGGTTAGTTAAATGGTTCTGTTCAAATCTACCATAGCTTTAGTTTGGGCTATATAAACACCTGCAATTGTGTGGCAATATTAACTGAGAATTAATCTTGTATAAGTGAAAATAGGATAGCATATTTTAAAATTAGATCCTATTGGTTTCAATTTCAGAACTTCCATCTAAGACTGTCCTTACTGTCAGCTGAGTTAGGTTGACTATTCTAGGCCTTCTATTTTGCGCAGGGTACGAGAAACAGCTTATGATACATTAGAGCCAGCTACTGTTTTCCATACACTTACTGTGGGCCAGGACCTATGCTAAGCACTTCACAATCCGAGCAATTTAATCTTTACCACAACCTCATGAAGTTGGAATTATTACACTCTTTTCACAGAGGAAGAAGTTGTGTCTTATCATTTAAGTAAATTATCCAAGGACACACAACCAAAACATATTAAACTGGATTGAATTCAGGTAGAAGGTCTGTCTGACTTCAAAGCTTTGGCATTTAAACCCTCTACACTGTAGACCAGCCATTTTTCAAGTGTGGTTAATGGATCCTGGAGGTCCTCAAAACCCTTTCAGAGGGTCTGCAAGATGCTCCTTTTTCCAACTATATATCTGTGTGAGACCAGATTTTCCTCTTATTCTTCAACACAAGCAATATGTGGTAACAGATAGAATGTAGAAGCAAATTAGAGATTTCTGTTGTCTTCTGTTAAACCAGATATCAGAGATTTCCAAAAATGTAAAACAATATCATCCTTCTCGCTCATCTTTTATGTTTTGGAAAAGGTGGTCGCTTTTCATAAAAGTAATATTTATATCAAAATGTAATGCATTTCTTGTTTTTAAATGAAATAATGAATAAATATTTTTGAAATTTCTCAGCTGTAACTTCCAATATGAAGGGTATACAGCCTACAGACTTAAAATCTCATTGGGGTCCTCACTAATTTTTCAGTGTGTAAAGCAGTCCTAGAAAAAATGCAGTCCATTTAAAAAATGTTGAAACCCACTACTGTAGACTTCCATTGTCATCAGGCATTTTGCAAGAACTAGAAATAAAACTGATCTGACAATTCTTTATGTCTCTCAGGTATCATGTATCACTATGGTGATCCTTTGAGAAACTGAGGTAGAAATAAATTGAACCAAAATTTCTTGCTTACTTAAGTACCATTCAAAAGTCAGTTTAGCTCTAGATTTAGAAATTATCATGCAGAAAAGTAGATCCCTAGAAATATGTGAATGAAAAAATAAAGCAGAGTAGGTGACTTTACTTTCTCTGTTGTTGAAACAATCAAAGAAGACTTACTTCAAAGTACTCTGAAAATGGTAGAGGACAATTCAAAGGTATGATACTGTTATAAGTTATTATAATATTGTGGTAGTATGAAATTATGGAAATTAGGAATTGGTTTTGAGAGCTAGCTATAGTGCTATTTAATAAATATAGTTTTATTGCACTAGCTAATATAATTTGTAGCTATATTATACATGTTATAAATAACAGAACATAATAAGTATTATAACTTTATATTTAAGTGCTTTACCATATATTAATCACTTGAATATATGGTGTCTCATTTGACCCTCACTAACTATGCTATGAGACAAGGCAGGACATACTCTATATCCATTCTACAAATATGGAAGCCTAGTCTCAGGGCAGTTGAGTGACTTGCCAACAGTACACAGCAAGTGTACGGTCATGTCAAACCTTGTACCTAGCATAATACCTCAGCAAATATTTATTAAATAAAAAAATAAAGAAATCAGATCTGACTCTTAGTCCAGTGTATTAGCTCTGACGTATGCTGATTTAAGAAGATAATATATTTTGCAACACTGCCTCATTTGCCAACATTATTCAAAATGAATTCAAAAAGGTACATTGTGGTATTGACTTACCACTCACTTATGCAGATCTTTGTCAGGAGAGCAATAACAGATGAAGAAGATATGCTTTCTTATATTAAGGGCTTATACTCAATCCTCAATTTTATTTTTTTCTATCTTCAAAGAGTAAGTGATGTAATGCTAACTCTTTTTCACATGGCATGTTAGGATTAACTTCCCAAAAAACAGAAACACACACACACACACACATGAGTTTCACTGGAATTCCAAAAATATGATAATTTTGCCAAATAAATGGAAGTTTATTATATCTTGTTTATGACCAGTCCACTTAAGACAAACCAATGATCCCACCCTATTGACTCTTGAATTTCAGTACCATGGACAAAGATGGAAGGAAAACAAATAACCTCAACCCCCAAAAGCCTACAGTCTGCTGGGGAGTCAGCTACAGAAACAATGTCATAGTGTACCAGGTAATGAGGAAACCAGGAATAAGGAGCACCTAACTCTTCCTAAAGAAGATGGTATTTACTCTGACACAGTTCACAATCTGGTAGGAGAATCAAGAATATAAACAACAAAATAAGAGATGTTAATAAGCAAATTTATTTACAAATTACTGGAAGTCAAAGGAAGGAAAAATGGACTTAGTCTAAGAAAATAAAGCAAGGTTTCACAGAGAGCATGGCATTTGATATAGGCCTTGGTGGAGAAAGAGTGAAGTAGAGGTAATTGACAGCACAGGTCTCGTGTCCCAGCCTAGTGAATAAAGGTACTAAAAACTTGAACTTTACTTTTGGTTCACAGAAACTTGAAGTAAATGATCATGAACCTATTGTATTTGTTTTGAACCAATTACCTCGAGGAGATGGGCAGGAAACCCTGTAGCCAGAACCTCTATAACAGTTAGCTGGTGAGTAGGAGACACTGGGTGAAAAAAAACACTCTTCAGTATGGCTATCACATTTTTTGAACGTTGCAGAATCCTCATTCACTTAAATGGAATTATCCACAGCTGTGCATATGAATGGCAATTTCTGGGAAGACAAGAATTCTCCAGAACCATTTGGGGTTATCTCCTTCTTTATGTAACTATTGCCAAAAGTGGTTGTACACTTGGCCATTAAATAATCTTACTCTAATGTTCCAGATTTCTCTGTCCTTGTTTCAAGTCTTTCTGCAAACTCTTATCTGTTTTCTTTCAACAATTCCATCCAACTAAGCCTATTTTAAGAAAAACACCAACACTTTGTACTGGATGTGTCACGGGTTGTGTTTTTGGGTGGAGGCAGCCCATTATCTAAACCCCATGTCTGGACAGATGGCCATTGTGTCTTGGTGAGAGGTAGGGTTCCACCTACTGCCACAGAAACCAGAATGCCAGATACTTGCTCTCCCAGTGCCATAGAATGCTCTGCCAATCAGATGCTTCCCCAGTCCACTGAATCTTTAGCTAGTGAGGCAAAAAAAGAGACAATTGAGAATTATTTCTGATGGTGGGAGTGGGGATCAAGTGGGAGGATGGTGGTGATGAGGGCTTTGTGAGTGATGTCCAGCGTCAAGCCAGGAATGTAGCAACACGCTACACTGACAGCATGAAGGTCATCACTTTAGCTTGGGTTCTAACTTTCCATCTTCTCCTGGTTCTGACCTATTTTTCCAATCCAAATTCTCTATCCTTCTTTTTATCCTGTCAACTGTCAGGTAGGTTTCCAACACTATTTTCTTAAAGGCAGAATTGATTTCTGTCACAATGAACCCTGACTGACACAGTTTTTCCTAAGTAACAGAATGTATAGAGTAATTGTATCTTGTAGTATTTCTAATTGGACAACTTTTATGGGAAATCCATTTTAAGAATGTCCTAGTAATTGTTAAGTGACAGCTGATGATATGCCAATGGAAAAATGTCTTTATGATTGAATATGAAGAAAGATATCAATACATTAATTTGAATAGCTCACATGGACACCCAAACCCAAGGGGATAAACTTTCACTATACTTGGCATTGGTAATACTTGCTAATTATAACCAGAAATGGCTGGTTATTGGATATAACCATTTCTCCAGTTGAGAACAGTCAGAGGAAGGAATAAAACGAGGAGATGGGAAGGGCAGTTTCTTAGCAGAAAGATTGAACTGAAAAAGAACCAGAGTACAACAAAAAGGAATTCATCCATTAATTTATTCATTAAAAGAACATTCAAGGAATGTTTAAGCACTAAGTGAAGAGAGACACAAAGAGAACCAAAGAGGAGTCCAGCTCTCACGAAGTGTATGAGAATATAGACATGTAAAAACGTATTATAATGGTAAAAGGCTACCAGAGTTACCTGTAATATTCCATAGGCTTGCATATTAGTTTTCTATGCTGCATAATAAATTACCACAAACTCAGAGGCTTAAAATAACTCACTTTTATTATCTCATATTTTCCACGGACAAAGACGGAAGGAAAACAAATAACCTCAACCCCCAAAAGGATGGGGCAGGGGAAATGAGAAGGTATTAGTCAAATGGTACAAAGTTTTGGTTATGCAAGAAAAATACATCTTAGAAACTACTGTACAACATAGTGCCTATAGTTAATAATATTGTACACATTAAAAATTGCTAAGAGGGTAAATCTCTTGTTAAATAATTATTATTGGATAATAATAATAGTAAATAGATAAGAGGAAAAAAAAAGAAAAGAATTTTGGTTTCCTCTTAAAACTTTCATTTTGTTCAAAAGCATATACTAAAAAGTTTAAGAAGAGTCATTTTAATCTTCCAACTAGCTTTATTGCTTATTCAACTTGGCCCAAAATTAATCTGGAAATTACTTTACATTGAATAGACTGAAAGTGATTACACATACATACACACACACTCACACACATATACAATCACACATCAAAAAGCCTCATATCTGAGAATTACCAACTTAAGGTAATTGGGAACAGTAAAGTAGTTTCCATTCTACTGTGGTTAGAATTTACCCAGCACAAGTACTTGCTGTTTAAATATTTATTAACGTGTTTAAATATTAAATAGAAAACCTCTCAGATACTAGACGTGCACTAAAACAAATTGGAATTGGCTTCTGAGTTTCAACATTGATATTCTCTTTGGGAACAACTGACAAAAAGAAAACTTAATGACAAAAAATTGTACTCAGGGATGTCCTCAAAGCCAAAAATTATATTTATATTCTGTTTATTAATAACTAAAAATCTAGGGAAATTTATATATTCTTATTCCTCAATTCAGCTAAATGAAAACCTAAGATACTTTCTTATTCTTGGACTAAGCTGTTGAGGAATGCAAGTAATATGTACACAGTTGGGAATTATTGTCTTCTCTTTTTTGGAGATAAAAAGATTCTTCAGATTTTGGTGGGGTTTTTTTTTTTGGTATTTGTTTTTTTTCTGAACATAAAGTTGGCATTTGAAAAGAGTATATTCTGCCTATATAACAGGATTTATTGAATTTAGAAGGTTAAGTAGTTGCCTTTCATATTTTGGATAAAATATCATACTAATAGTTGCTCATTTTTCACACCTTAATGTGTTTTTTTACTAATTCTATCCTTAAGGTGATAAACAGCTTTTTTCTTTCCTTTATATCTAGATGAATATCCAGGCAGTGTCCATATTTAATCATAAATGTGAGTCATAGAATGAATACGAATAAATTACAGGGCTAGAAATAGATTTTTTCTATTACAGTGCAATTAGAAAAGAACTCTTAACAATCTCAGTTTTAATTCAAGTCTATGCTAATTCCAAGGTATAAGTGGTCTGGTCTGCATTAATTTCTTGCCCTAACTCTGACTTGTCATTTTTAAAACATAGTGATAGTTTTTCACAATATTCTTGTGCTGTCAGGCAGCGCATCTTATTGACACACATTCAAACACAAATGTATGCCTTACTTTTTAGAATGAAAATTAATTTGTAAA